>NC_077232.1:212123489-212724736 GCF_027887165.1 Monodelphis domestica
TTATAAAATAAGGGTTTTGGACTAGATGTCTTTCAATATCTTTTATAGCTTTGAATCTATATTGGCTTCTAATCCATTTTTTAAAACTTCATTTTGTGTCTTCTAGATTGGTCATTCACTTTATTTATACTTATTTTTAAATTTTTTATTTCATTATGAATTTAACAATCCTCAGAAAACCTGATCATGTCAATATTCAAAGAATAAAAAATAGGATTTATAGGAAATAATGAACATCTATTAAGTACAATTGTTTTTTAAAGTGCGTATTAAATTTGAAATAGTATTGAAGAAATTGTTCCATGTGTGCCTCCTTCTAAACTTTTGGGGCATTCTATGCATTTTTTAAAAAACCCTTACCTTCTGTTTTAGAATCAATATTGTGTATCAGTTCCAAGGCAGAAGAGCGGTAATGAAGAGCTAGGCAATGGGGGTTAAGTGACTTGCAGCTGGGTGGCTAAGTGGATTGAGAGCCAGGCCTAGAGATGGGAGGTCCTGGGTTCAAATTTGACCTCAGACACTTACCAGCTGGGTGACCATGGGCAAGTCACTTAACACCCGTTGCCTAGCCCTTACACAGTATTGATTCCAAGACAGAAGGTAAGGGTTTAAATAAAAAAAAAAATTGGCAAGATGCTAAGCAACCTGTTCAAGCTCATGGGTAGTAAGAGTAAAGCCTGTGATTTCTAAGCCAAAGGCTGCCCTTTTAGCATGCAATTAATGCTGCCTTTCTAAAATCCTAGCCAAATATAAATTATCAAGGAAATTTCATATTGAATTGTAGCTAATAATGAGAGAAGCTAGCATTTTAAATCTCATCTACCATTTTTTTTTTTAAAAGTAGCTCATGCCCTTTTAACAATACTTTGGGTATTTTACTAAACTAAAGCCTAAGTGTGCCTATCATTAAGAAAACAAAGCAGAGCCAAATCTATACCTATCTTAAAGTCAGTAGGAGGTCCACGCTAGGATCATTGCCTCTGGGTGGGGATCAAAGCAAGGAGAAAACATAAGCATTTAATTAACTGCTTGATAATGTCACACAAATCCTCTGTGTATGCTTTCGTTGTTTTTCTTCAGTATTAGACATAAGTGGAGAAAATGGAGGGAACATTAAACTCAGTCAGAAGGTTTAAATCGCATTTTTATGACTCAGATCAGTGAAAGAAAGATAGCTTGCTGCAAGCTTTACTTCTCTCGAAGCATCTTATCTGTGACTGTGTAGCAAAGGAAGTTGCTAAGGATTGATTGACAGCCCTCAAGCCAAGGATTCTACAAGAGCTGGCTGGGTCAGACTTCTAAGGGGCTAGAGAAAGCAGTTTTTCAACTGACTCCCAGGCTGTCTGGAGCGGGAGTTCGAGCCTGAAGGGGTGGATCTGAGACTCTCCCTGGACAAACCCATCTATCAAGCTGCCTGCCTTATAATAACATCAAGCAAAGGTGAAGAGGAAGTTCCCCATTCATTCTGGTGGGCAGAGTGGTTTGGAAGAGGATTTCTCTCTCTCTGGAGCTTCTAAGGACTCTGCAACTGGATCTCTGCTGCCTGACCCACTAAGGACTCTGAGCATCTGGGCTTTTGCATGGACTTATCCTTAGCTAGAGTTAGATTTAGTTCAGTTTAGACCAGCTTAGAAAGTAACTTTAGTGGGTTAAGTATCTGGGTTAATTAGTAAGCTGGTCCATTATCCTCTTTCCTCCCCCATCATTCCCTCTTTGTTAATAAACATATTTTATTTAACTGTGTTTTCCTTTTCCTACACCCTTTCCCCTTCCTTAAATTCCCCATAACAACTGCTAGTGTAGGTTAAGGTATAAAGGGAAAATCAAATAGACCTGATTTTCTGTTACAAGTTGGAATCCACTTTTAGTTTAATTCTATCTTGGCATCAAAATGTGAAGCAATCCCTGAAAGACAATTCTTAGCAAAGACTAATTGCTATAGAAGGAGTGATTCCCATTGAGGTAATAGGATAGGGAAAGTTACAAAACAGAGTGGTCTTTGATTTGACAGTATAACCTCATAACTTCAGCCTTCTCCCTGAGTGCTCACTTTTTTTTCTCTTCACATTTCTAATCAGCTGCCAGATCTTGCTTTTTTTTTTTCATAACATCTATACAAACAACCCCTTCTCTCTATTCACATAACTACCACCTTCACTTGGGTTCTCATTTTCTCACCTAGATTCCTGCATTGGGATCCTAAGTCTTCAGTGCTTCAGTCTACTCCTATTCCAATCCACATTGTTGATAAAGGGATTTTCCTAAGTGAAGATTTAGCTTCTTGACTCTTCCTTCTTGATTCCAATGGTTCCCTGTTGCTTCTTAGATAAAATATAGGGCCCTCTGTTTAGCTTTTAAAGCCCTTCACAACATGATTCCAAACCTTCTTTAATTTTCTTTTTAAATTAAATTATTTTTTTTCTTATCATGCAAAATCCATTTCCATATTGGTCATTGTTGTAAGAGCATGCTCATATAAAATCAATTTCCCTCTCCTCCCCCCACCAACAAATCCATAAATACACTGAAATGAAAGATAGTATGTTTGGATCTGCATCTATCTGACTACAACAGTTCTTTCTTTGGAGGTGGATAGCATTCCTTCTCATAAATCTTTCAGGGTTGTCTCACATCCTTGCACTGCTGAGAGTAGCCAAGTTTTTATGGTCAATCATTATATAATATTGCTGTTACTGTGTACAATGTTCTCTTGGTTCTGCTTATTTTGCTCAGCATCAGTTCAAGCAAATCTTTCCAGCTTTTTCTGAAATTATTTTGCTTATCAGTTCTTATAGCATGTTTCCCATCACCAACATTTACCACAATTTGTTCAGCCATTCCACAACTGATGGACATCCCTTCAATTTCCAATTTTTGCCACCACAAAAGGAGCTACTAAAAATATTTTTGTACAAGTATATCCTTTCCCCTTTTTTATTAACTCTTTGGGATACAGACCCAATAGTAGTGTTATAGGATCAAAGGGTATTGCACAGTTTTGTACCCCTTTGGGCATAGTTCCAAATTGCCCTCCAGAATCCAACTTTTATGTCTAGCTATTTCTGATATTTTCACCTGGACTCTGCAAACCAGTCAGTCTTCTTTCTATTTCTCACATATAACACTCCATCTCCCCCTTCTGTCCCTTTACTCTGGTTGTCCTGAATTCCTGGAATGTATTTCTTCTTCATTTCTGGTGCATAGAATCCCTCTCTTCCCTCAAGAATCCTTATCTCTTTTTTAATCTTCTGCCACTTCAAAAATCTGCTTTGTTTTTGACCACTGCCTCCTTTAATTTTTCTCTCCCTTTTTCTCTCCCCCTTCTTTCTTACTCCCTTCCTCAACTCCTTCTCTTTTCTAAGGGATGGATTTCTATACCGAACTGAATGTGCATATATATTCTTTCCTCTTTGAGCCAGTTTAGATGAGAGTGAAATTCAAGTTTTGCACATCACCTTTTTCATTTTCCTACTTTATTGTAAAATCTCTTGCTTGTATATTTCTTTTATTTGTGATAATTTGCTCCATTCTTTTTCTCCATTCCCCCTTCTTCCAGTACCTCCTTCTATCTTACTCCTTCATTTTTTTAGATCATCCCCACACAACTGATTTATACTCATGCCTTATCTCTATATGAATTCCTTCTAACTGCCCTAATCAATAATGATAAACTTATTAGAAATTTTATATACCATCTTCCTATACAGGAATGTAATCAGTCTAATCTTATTAAGCTCCAAATCATTTCTCTTTTATGTTTACCTTTCCACATTTCTTTTGAGTCTTCTGTTTGAATATCAAATTTTCCAGATCTTGTCTTTTCATCAAAAATGCTTGAAAGCCATCTACTTCATTAAACATCTATTTCTCTCCTAAAAGGATTATATTCAGTTTTTCTGGATAGATTTTTCTTGGTAATCCTTGGTCTGCTGTTAAACTGTTGCTAAATTATATATGATCTTGCTTATGTCTCCATTATATTTGAATGATTCTTTCTGGCTGCTTGCAATATTTTCTTTTTGATATGTTTGGGATCTCTTTCAGGAGGTGATTTGTGGATTCTTTCCATTTTTATTTACCCTCCAGATTTTAGATAATAGGGCAGTTTTCCTTGATAATTTCTTGAACTATGATGTCTAGGCTTCTTTGATCATTGTTTTCATGTAGTCTAATAATTCTTAAATTGTTTCTCCTTCATGAGTTTCTCCATTTCAGTTGTTTTCTGATGAACTATTTCATATTTTCTTCTAGTTTTTTCAGTCTTTTGACTCTGTTTTATTGTTTCTTGCTGTCTCATAGTCATTAGCTTTCACTTACCTGACTAATTTTTAAGAAAGCATTTTATTCAGTGAATTTTTATGCCTTTTTTATTATTTAGCTTATTCTGTTTTTAAGATGTTATTTTCTTCATGGTGTGTGTGTGTGTGTGTGTGTGTGTATGTGTGTGTCTGTCTGTCTGTCTGTCTGTCTCCTTTACCAATTCTCTCTAGTAATTCTCCTTTCATAATTTTCTTGCATCAATTTCATTTCTTTTCCCAATTCCTCCTCTACTACTCTTTTCTTTCTTTAAGTTTCTTAATTCTTGTTGGACTTATGTCCAATTTGCATTTTTCTTTTGAGGCTTTACTTATAGTTTTCATGTTGTTGCCTTCTGAGTTTGTGTCTTGATCTTTTCTGCCAACAGAGTAGCTTTTTATGGTCAGATTCTTTTTTTTCTTGTTTCTTCATTTTTATATCCTATTTTTTTACTTTGAACATAGTCAGACTCTGCTCACTTTGACATCAAGATGCACTGTCCTAGGCTTTGGGAATTTTCATTATTCTGTTTTCAGAGTTATTTCTGGGAGTCTGAAAAAGTTCAGGGCTTCCAAAGTGCCTTTATATAGGGAGAGATTTGGTTGTACCATGTCAGAATTTGATTCGACTTGATATTTCAAAGTTTTTATTTGGAGGGGAATGGTAGGAGAGTTCATCTGCCTTGCTGCCTTTGTCTTTTTATCCCTTTACCTTTTTAGCTCTGCCTGGGTTGAGGGGGGAATATTTCTTGTATTAAATTGAGTATTTCAAAGACATATGATTAAGCTGGTGGGGGTACTTCCCATCATGTAAACTGTAGCTCTTTCTGTAAGCCCAGTTTTGTTATATTTAAAAGTGTGGAGAGACATAAACTGTTATAGTTAAAATATAATAAACTGTGGCAGTTAAAAGAGTTGAGGTTGTAAACTGTAGTGATTTAAATAGTGGAAGATACAAATTATGATAGATATAAGAGTGGTGAGTAAATTTGACCACAGGAAATATATTTCACTACAGTGTCTTGGTTTTTAAATCAAATATAAAGTGGTCTCCAGGGAATATATTCCCAATTATAAATATGCCCAAGTCAACTGGGTTTTATAGAGAATTTTAATTAATAATACAATGAGGAATCAGAGAGAGAGAGAGAGAGAGAGAGAGAGAGAGAGAGAGAGAGAGAGAAAGGTATAAGTATGAAGGGCCTTAAGTCAACACGGCCTAGAACTGAGTCTTAAGAGAGAGAGAATCAGTCAGTTTTTTATCACTCACCACAAGATTTGTCTTAAGCAAGGATGTCTGGGGAATAGAGTCTCCCCAGAGGGAGTTCCAGCCAGAGTCAGCCTCCCAAGGGACTTCTTCTCAAGAGATCTTCAAAAGGGCCTCTTCCAAAAGGATCTATCTCCAAGGAATCTATCTCCAAGGGATCTCTCCAAAAGGACTTATCTCCAAGCCTCTCTCGCTCAAGAGATTCCTTTTCTTATATAGGTTTTTTTTTCCTATGTCACCTCCCCTAAGTTCTTCCATCTACCAATCACCGTAGATGTTTTCTAAAAGACAGCCCATCTGAATTCCGGCTAAGTTGACTAATCCCCTCAGTAAGTCAGAACCAGAGAAAACACAGCTGAGTCGACTAATCCCATTAAGAGAAAACCTGCCCGACCTTTATAGGTACCTAGCATCCCATTGTATCAATTCTAAAAACAGGCATGGCTCAAAGAACTCCTTGCCTCATTATAAGTATGGTTTTAAGTACTTTCATTGTTTAGCAAGGAGTTTTCTCCCCTAAAGCAGTCTTAAGTACAGGTGGAGTAGAGGTCTTCCCATTAGTTCTCACTGTCCAAATGGGGAATGTTCCCAGTCCAAAGGGGAAATTTTTAACATTCACAAGTCTGAGAAATTTCAAGATTTACAATCCCCCCTGATGATCATTGGGAGACTAGTCTCCCCATTGATCATTTAACATAATCAATTTGTAATCCTAAATGCTCTTCTAATTATATATATACACGATATTCAAATTTCTAAGAGGAATTAGAATAGTGAGGGAGGAAATAGAAGAGAAAAGAAAGCAAAACCAATATTTTGCTAGGCGCATTGACAGAAAGCCAAATTAGGGGCAGTCCCTTTTGGCATAAATGTATACATTTATAATAAATGCTCAATCAAAGTTCAGTTCAATCAATCATATCCAAAGTTCCTTCTTGATCTTCTTGATGAAGTATAGGTTTTCCAGCATCTTTCTGCAACAGTTCATTCTCTGGATATAAAAGTTTCAAGCTTCTTTCCTGAAGATCTTTTCTCAAAAAAAATAAAAATCTTGAATTTTTATAAAAGTACAATCTTAAACAAAAAATCAAAATTCTTGGATTTTTATAAAAATACAATCTCAAAAAAGAAATTCAAAAATTCTTAGATTTTAAATTAAAATACAATCCCTCCTGAAGTAGGTGTTAAAAAACATCAAGTTTAGCTCAGAATGCAATGTTCAGTTATGGGGGTGTATGAGTCAATTATCAAAAGAAAAGAAAAATAATCAAAAACATAAGAAAAAAATCAAAATAGGTCCTTGTATAGCTCCAATTTAAAGTAATTTCTATCCCACAAGTATGTAGGACAGAATGCAGTAATATTTCACTTAGCCATTTGTAGCCAAGACTGCAGGAAGTTGCCATAATATAAGAAGAAAAGAATTAGAATTCTATTTTGATAGGGAAGCTTCATTCCCTCGTCTGATTTTTTTGTCATTCTCAGGGATATAGGGAGCCAGCATGATAGTCAAACTTTGTACTTGTATGAGTATTTCATAGAGTGTAGATACAAGGAAGTCCTACAACTTAACATATGTCAAGTGTCGCAACCTCGAGTCTCACATTAGTATTTCTTGTGTGCTCTTTTTGGCACTATTCAGGTTAAGTCTGTGCTCCTTGTTTTTATCCCATTTTTTTCTTGGAATCAGATACAAACATTAATCACAGTCCTATAATATTTTATCAATAAATGGCAGGTTCCCATAGTTTAAAGCTTTTGCATTGACATTTTAGTAAGAATATATATATTAAACTTCTATTACTGCAGAAAATATTATTTATGTGTACCCTTAGTACAGTAAATGAGAAAAAATCAAATATTCTAATCAAAATAAAGAAAAGCAATAATAAAAAATTAAGGGAAAATCAGTAATTGAATGTGTTCTTTGAAAAAACAGCTTCCATTTGTCAATGGATTATTATCTCCAATGCATATGATAGGATGCAGTCAATCAGTCTCAGCAGAAGATGCTTTCTTCACATGTGAGCAGTGAATCCAAGGGACCTCTCCAAAGGACTTATCTCCAAGCCTCTCTCGCTCAAGAGATTCCTTTTCTTATATAGGGAGTTTTTTTCTATGTACATAAAAAGAACAGGAAACTGAAGCAAGGAATAGAAACCAAGTGTCCAACCTAAATTGTTCTGAAAGAGTAGTCTAGGGACTTATAAGAGTCTTCAAGGTTGTTCTTAGAGGTCTGAGAGGTCAAAACTTTTTTATGATAATATGAAGATATTTTAATGTCAAATATGGTAAATATCAATGGATATTGTGTTGGTAGATGTTTAATAAATGGTTCTTTGTGGGGGGATAGTACCCAGAAAACACTTTAAGTTTAGTCTGCATTAAGAACATTTTCTTTACCATTTTATTAAATCTAGAAATAAACAAATCAGTAAATCAAGCTTTGATACAAGATTTGTATCATTTGCATATTTCTTAGTGTGATGGAGAAATTAGGTATAAACCAAAGAAATGATATGCAAAGCAGGAAGAGCTCAAGAACACATGGAACCCAGACTATTGAGGGAGGAGAGAGGGAGCGTTCCATGGAAGTTTGAAGAAGGGACAGTTGGACCCCCCAGCTGCCTAGAATTCACTTCTGCTTGAAGGTGGTTTGAAGACAGACCACTTCATCTTCTCTCTGGCCATTATTTTTCTACTTCTATTTTAAGCTGAAAAAATAGAGTCTTGCCCAGAAAAGACCCCAGCAGGGTTACTGCCATCTTCCCTCAGGGGAAGAAATTTCCTTTCACTTTGAAGAGACTTACTTCATAGCCTTTAACAAGTAGTACAATTTAGAAATAGGGAAACCCCTTCCCTCCTCCCAGTCTTCTCCTTATTCCTTCCTTCAAGGGAATAAATAGATCCTTTAACTACAGAAATTGGTCTGAAGAATTTTGTTATTAGAGGGAGGAGCTGACTTACCATCTGTGAGAAATTCTTCATTAGGTTACTTAGTGAGGAAGAACAAGAAGTAAAGGAGGGGCTTAGAAATCAGCTTCCTTCATTCAATTACTTCCTGGAGTAACATCTTTTGATTCCCCTTATCATCTCTCACAAGTTCCCCTCTCCAATACAATTGTAATACATTAGGTATAAAGCTTATACTGAAAATGAACAATTAGCTCTCACAAGTTAGAGTTGGTAGCCCACTCTCATATATAACTCATATAAATAGAAACTCTTTAGTAACTTTAATGGTTGTAAAGATGTCTAGAGAAAAAACAAGTGTGAGAACCACTGATTTTTTGCATGGATTGTTTTTTTTTTTTTAAAACCCTTACCTTCTTTCTTAGAATCAATACTAAGTTTTGGTTCCAAAGCAGAAGAGCAGTAAGGGTCTCACAGGTATGAAGTTAGATTTAAACTCAGGACCTCCTGTCTCTAGGCCTATCTACTGAGTCACCTAGCTGCCCCTTTTGCATAGATTCTTAACCTTTTTTTAACAAAACCCCTTTGATAGTCTGGTGAAACCACTATATTAGCCCGAATATAATATGACTCCAAATATAGTACGATCCCAGTATTTTGAAGGATAACTCAGAAAGAGGAAAACCTACTTTATCACTTTATTTTCTCCTTTTAAATTAGAACTTTTTCTTAACACATGAATAATGCCAGCACTTTACATTCGAGAGTTTTTTTTTTCAAGGTTCTGAAAACAAGTTAAAGAAGTTTTAATGGCAACACTTTATTAAATATGTATTACTTTTATAAATACTTGTGAGAAACTACCTTCCAATATTTAATCATGTTCTCCTTCCTCTTCTATCTCCTGATCTCCCAAGTGGAGCATCATTCCAGTCATCACCATCACCATCACCCTCTTATTCCCACAAACCACCATCTTCACTACCATCCATACTGCTTGATATACAACATTTTTAAAATCCAAGCACAATGGACTCAGTGGAGATTTTGTCCCAAGAGGTTTTGATCCAGTTCCCTAATACAGGGACTGAAGGTTTCTTTATTTTTCCCAGCTGGAGTAAAGTCATGATTTCTGGCCAACATCCACTCGTCATATTCTTTCCTCAAATGTTGTCTGAATGGGTTATTAATGACTACATCTAACACTTGTAACTGTGACATCATTCGTCCTGAAATAACAACTGAGGTCCCTGTGCACTGCAGCAATTCTTTTCTTCACATTTTCAGTCCAGTGATTTTTGAACTTGTCAAGTATGAGCATTCCTTTCTGAATCAGCAACACAGTGGGATGCCTACCCCAGAACACAGTCAACCAATCTAACACAAGTTCTTCATTCATCCATCCCATTTCTTGCACACAAAAGATCACTCCTGATGGTAACTTTTCCTTACGCAATGTTTTATGCCTTAAAATTACAGAAGGAGTCAGTTGTGACTGCAAGCAAAACGGTCATTCTAGTTTTCTCATTTCCAGTAGTTTTAATCAACACTGATTTGGCGTCTTTAATAGTAATGGTGACATTTGACAGAATATCAAAACAAACAGAAGTTTGGTTGGCATTTCCCATCTGCCCCAGGAGATAGCCATGCTTTTTACATATGCTGAGTCTCACAATATACAACTTATGGTTTCAAAGCTGGAAGTGCTCAAATATAGTGCAGATGCGACTTTCAAAGGTACATATTAGGGGAAAAATGTCCCATTATATTTGGGCTAATATGACAACTCAGAGGCATAAAGTGAAAGAATTAGATGGCCAGTCCATTATGTTTTTCCTATCCAAGTTTACAGATCCCCATGAAATTTATTTTCATGGAGCCCAAGTTAAGGATTCCTAATGTTTAAAGATTTTGTTCTTTTGCAATTTTTTTTTGCATCAGTCAACTGACATGAATCTATTATTTGCCTGCTGGTGCTAGGCACTGGGACTACAAAAACCAAAGTTAAATAGTCCCTGCCTCAAGGAATTTACATTCTAGTTGGGGGCAGATGACTTGACTGTATGTAAGTAACTATACAACAGGCACAAAATGCATATAAAGTAGTTTTGGATGTCAGTGCAAAGGTTGGGCGGGGTAGCAGGAAATAACTTCATGGAGAAGGAAATTCTTGAATTGAGCTTTGAAAGGAATTAGGTGTTTCCAGATTTAGAGCTGAGGATATAATACCTTCTAGGGATAGAGAACAGGCAGCGCAAAGTCCTAGAGATGGGAGACGTAGGGCTCTGGGTAGAGTAATAAACAGGCCAGTCTGGATATATTGTGGAATGCTAGGAGTCAGGAGGTCCATCAACACAGAGTAAGGGCTTACTACACTGTGTTAAGTCCTGGGCATACAAAGCAAGACAAAAACAGTCCTTACCCTCAAGAAGCACACTCTTAGGTAGGAAATGATGTAAATAATTATATACATGGGAGATATATGCAGCAGTTCAAGTAATCTGCAAAAGAAGGAAGAGGGTAGTTTGTAAGGAGATGAGAAAGGGAGGAAGGGGCCAGACAGGGAAGGTTTTAAAGTAGAACAGAGGAGTTTATATTTGGCCTGAAATGCAAAAGAGAGTCATAGCAGGAGTTTCTTGAGAAGAGTAATATGATCAGAACTGTGTGTTAGGAAAAGAACTTTGGGAATCCAGCAATGGAGATAAGGGGCACGAGGGAGCCTCAGGCTCATACCCATACTACCCCCTGGAGATTCATCAAAAGGGAAGCACTTTTGGAGACAATTAGATCTCACATCTCTGATTTCTGGGTTTTAAGAAATGACAGAGCTCCCTCCTTTCTTATGGAGGCAAATAGAACTTTGGCCAACAGCTCCAGCTGAAGTCAGACTCTGGGGACAGAGAGAAACTCTACAATGTTGTACCCATCATGAGTAGAGCAGCAGCCAAATCAAACCGACAGGGTGAAATGCCCAACAGAGACCATGTGCTGTGTCTTCCCACCATGCAGAGACCACATATGGCAGGCAAAGATTGTATTCCTGTACTAGACCAGTAGATAGCAGTCCAAGAATGAGTGTTGTGATCGCATTAACAGAATATGCCTAGGACCCTACAACCTTAGAAGTGTGAATTGCCCTTACAAACAATCGATCTGGTTCTATGGTCTCTGTATGTACCCATTCATGTATATACCTTGGCACTCTCTGTTCTCTTAATGGATGTTACCCCAAACTGGTGCCTGTTCATATATTTTCTCAATATGTTTCTAGTCTTTCAATTCATAAGTATTATAATGTGAGAGAGTGCTACCAGGTTTATGGAGAAATATTCTATTGCTACTTTTCTTACTATACTATTTCATTAAATGCCTTGATTTCACATTAATTGTATACTCTGGGTGACTAGTAAAAGTAAATGCATTTTGGGGCTAGTAGGTATCTCAATGGATTGGGAGCCAGCCTAGAAAAAGGAGGTCCTGGGTTCAAATTTGACCTCAAACACTTCTTAGTTGTGTGAAACACTCCACTTAAACCCTTCCCTCTTTTCTGCCTTGGAACTAATATACAGTATTGATGCTAAGATGGAAGGTAAGGATTTACAAAAAAAAAAAAAAGTTAATGCATTGATGGGGGCTCCTAAGTTGGTTTTTCTTTAAATTTGAGGTTATGAACTATTCTGAACTTGAGGTAATTTGCCTGGGATACATATTTTTTGGGTAGGAAAAGGGTGTCCCCAGGTACTACATGGTTTAGCCCTATTACCTTAAGTTTTCTTTCTATGTATATGAATTTTGTTATTTTTGAAAGACAACTTGGGATAGTGTTTGGGTCACTGATCTAATAGTTAAAAAAAAAAAATCAAAATCTTGCCTCAGATAGTTAGTTGCTAGTTGTATGATCCAGGGCAAATTAATTTCTTTGAGCCTGTTTCCCCACCTGTAAAATCAGAATAATAATGGCACCAAGTTTGAAGATCAAATAAGATAATATATTTCAAGCATTTTGCAAACTGTAAAGTAGTCTATAAATGTGAACTATTATTATAGTTTCATTATGTAGGGATTAAATTTATGGTTGGAATAAATATAAGAGAATGTGATCATTAATTTAAAAATTAATACAGCTCAAGTCAAAATGACTTTTTAGCAGCTTTATTTACAAAAAGAATGAATGAGTGAAAGTAGAAAAATGTGATAGAGGGTAGAGTTAGAAATCTAGTTTATCATGCTAAATATTGTTCCAGTCTCTGGCTCACCCCACACAGGGCCCTTATCTGGAGGGCTTAATGTTGAATTAAGCAAGGGTTCAACCCATGAGACCTCCTCCAAGAAGGGGAGGCTTCTCAAGAACTAAACTCTCCAGAAGCCAGGAAAGGAGAGTCAGCTTTTTTTTCACTCACCCAATACAAAGTCCAAAGGGAGAAGATCCAAGATCAGTCTTACCAGAAGCAGTTCAAGTGCCAGAGTCCCAGGTCCAGGTGAAGCTGAAGACAACAGTCCCAAGGCAGAATCCCAAAGGAGAAGATCCTGCAATCTGAAAATTCAGAATGAAGACCCAACTTGTAGCTCTGAGCCACAATCTTAGTCCAAGATCCTTCAAGCCCAAGATTCAGGCCGAAGACCTCTTGGACAGGAAGTTCATTGTATTTTATAGTGCTTTTTATGTCACTTCCTTTTCCTTCTTCCACTTTCCAGGAACCAGTTGCAGTCGCTTCTGGAGGTATATCTCACTTTAATAAGTGGTTTATGAACCTCCCCTACTTAATGGTAAGTAGGAGTGTCTATACTTTTGGTTGAATAAATTTAAAAGTAGGCAAGGGGAGAGTCAGTCCCAACTTCACAATTATTTTATTCTAACTTTAGTTCATCCTCAAATGCCCGATCTGTTTTTTAATGAGAACCTTGTCTATGTTTTTCTCTTCATATTCCTTTCACTTTCACTCTATCTATCTATCTATCTATCTATCTATCTATCTATCTATCTATCTATCTATCTATCTGTCTGTCTGTCTGTCTGTCTGTCTGTCTGTCTGTCTATCTAGCACACCTAAACATGTGAACACCCTGGAATTCACACATTTCAGTGTGAGGTGAGATGCTCCATTCTTTATCCCTTAACTACAGTACCATAGAAGCAAAAAAGAAAATACCCTAGACAGAGTTGGCAAACCTTTTCCCAGTTTGAGTGCCTAGAGGGCAAATTCAAGCTATCTGTGAGACACCCCTCCCCACTTCTCCCATTATGGGAGAGAATTGAGGGAGAAAATGCTTGCTTTAGGCAGCTGTACAGAGGGGCACGGCATGCAAAAAATGCCCTTGGGAGCTGGGAATAGGGGGAGGAGCAGCTCACAGAGTGCCAGCTGTGTACCCATGCCATGGCTTTGCCAACAAGGCAGGAAAGAGAGAGTTAATGTTTCAGAGAAGTACAATTTTGTCAAAAGATATTTTCCAACAATAGCATGGAGAATGTGATCCTTCAGTTCAAAAAGCACTGTCTCAGAGGAAAGGTTCTATTAGACACAAGTCATTCTGTTTATACTAAACATACACTCTTTTCCATATTTCTTTAGAATAATGATTAGCACAATTCTTCAAAACCTATTATGACCTCATTCACTGTTCTTTGTGCAGTTTGATTATAACAATAAACACATTTGGGTATCTGTTTTGCTTTAAAAATGAATATAAAGCACCTATTTCAATATCTCTATAGTTTGAAAGAAACTTCTATTGTTTGCAAAACAATTGATTTTTAAGTTTTGCTTTGAATGAAACATTTTAGTAACTATGGCAACAGGAAATTGTTGGATATCTGTGAGATCTGGGGAGTCTGCTTTATGTTCTCCAACATCTGTTTGTGTTATTCTTGTATTTTTCCCCTTTGTCTAAGTGAAAGTGGATGCCAAGGTTCACAGACACTTTAAGAAAACCTAAATAAGTGAACAAACCAAAAATGTTCTAAATGTGTGCCTTATCTATTGATCTGAAAAGATTTTATTTTCTAATTGGACTATGTAAACTAAAAATCAATGTCATTGCAATCTCCTTTGAAGCTAATTCTGAACACTAATTTTTAGAGTACTTTTCATCATTTCAACATAGGTTGTATTTTTTTAAAGGTGGAAAGACAATTTGGATTGATGAATACATAGATTTTAAAATTTTATCTCCTTCCTATCTTTTTAATATTGTTTATATTGAAAGAAAAAGTTTATACAACACTTTCAAGTTAACAGAGCACTTTCCTTTCCATCCTATGATGCTATTGTTATCCAGTTCTGACTCTTTGTGACCCCTTGGGGGTTTTCTTGGCAAAGATATTGGAGTGGTTTGCAGGTTCCTTCTCCACCTCATTTTACAGAGCAGTGAACTGAGGCAAACAGGGTTAAATGACTTGCCCAGGTTCACCCAGGTAGCAAGTGTTTGAGTACAGATTTGAACTCAGGATGAGGAGTCTGTATCCAGGGCACCCCTTTGCTTTCCTGTGATGGTAGTGCAGTGCTATTAGCATCATTTAATAGAAGAGAAAACTGAGACATAGACGGGATTCAGAGCTTTAGACTTAAGTTTTTTTGCTTCAAAATCAAAAGTTTATTTTAGGGGGTCAAAAAAAGCATTCAGATTAATATTAGCTTTCTACCACCTGTGAAAATAATAAAAAAAAAAAACTGATATGTCTTTCTAGAAGTCTGATCATTTACTTCTGATGGTAATCCATTGCCTGGCACCTCAGGCCCTTAATAATCTGGCTTCAGCCTATTAAATGTGCAGATGTCTGCCTGCCTCAAGTCCCTTCCCATTCCACTCCTGCCTCTTATGCAAACTACCTGTGTGACTTGCAGCAAGGTATTTAGCCTCTCTGGGCCTCAGTTTTCTCAGCTGTAAAATGAAGAGTTGTACTAAATGGCCTCTGAAGTTCTTTTTAGTTTTATCCTGGGGTCCATGAATTTATTTAGGACAGTTCTTGGCTTTCTTTTTTTTCTGGACATTCTTTTAGATCTCTGTATTGTTATCTAAATCAGTCTTGTCATGGTCTCAAGACTATGAGGAATCTCAGTCCTTGATAGTCCTGGCACTTGTAGCTTCAAGTGTGGGAAGTCCTATTTGATGAAAACATTCACTTCCCTCTCTATCCCTCAGTGGTCCTTCCCTTGTGCATCCTCAAATTCCAGACGAGTTTCTCAGCTATTTCCCTTGCTCTTCTTAGAGGTGTGATAGCTTTGATCCATGTAAATTCAATCCTACCCGTCTTCCCTTTCTCTCTTAGCAAATTCACTAACCAGCTAAAGGTAGTTCCAATGGTAAAACTCAATTCTTTCCCCTTTTGTTCTAGGCCCATCTGTCTGATGTCACTACGCCCTAGAATAGACTTGCATATTCTAATAGCTCCCTCCAAACCACTAGGAAAAAGTTGTCTTTTTTTTTTTCTATTTTAAATCTTTCTGCCCTTTTCAAACCTCCCACTAAGTCCTTGTTTCCTGTTCACTAAACACCTACTTCTTTCTCTAGCTCTCATCTCCTTTGTGAATCTAAGGTGATGGATCTAAAAACATGACCCTCACTTTCCAAGCACTGGTACCATCTCTGCTGAAAAGAGGCTTGGATTTGGGATCAAAGGACCTAGAATAAAATTCTGCCACTGCCTCTTACTTTCTTTGTGACTTGGGGAAAATCACTGTTTCCTCATATGTAAAATCAGGGCCTCAAAAGTCACTCCTAGTTGTGTTTCTGGGGTCTAGCCCCCCTCTGACTTACTCCTCATAGCCACACTTCCCTTGCACCAGAATCCAGGAGCATTGCCTCATCACCCATTATCACAAATATTCGAGTCTATTTTTTACACAATTTTAGCAAGGAGTAAAAGTTTTCACCTATAATCGAAAGTATGCTGGAGTATGTTCCTAGAGGCTCATGAGAACCAATTGTTATTTTCTGTGTAGGCTTTTACAACTCAGAAATAGGCAAATGCTACAACTCTTGACTTGGTTTATAGTTTGTTGATTGTCTGGGCTGAAGAAATTGATGGAATAAATGTTAATAATGGCAATTAAATATTAAAGTAGGTTGTGTGTTGTGTTTGTATGTATTTGGAGAGCTGCTTATTAAACATTTACCAGCACATTCCACTTAAAATAATCATGGCCATTATTTTCACCAAGAATTAAGAGTTTTCCTTTCATACAAAGTGCACAAGCAGAGCCCAAACTATGCCCCTTCATGAACTCTTTTATCTTCCTTCCTTCCTTCCTTCCTTCCTTCCTTCCTTCCTTCCTTCCTTCCTTCCTTCCTTCCTTCCTTCCTTCCTTCCTTCCTTCCTTCCTTCCTTCCTTCCTTCCTTCCTTCCTTCCTTCCTTCCTTCCTTCCTTCCTTCCTTTCTTCTGACAATTGGGGTTTCCTGCATGGCTAAATTGAAAATTCCACAATACTACCAGTCCTCCATCCAGAGGGGAGAGGCAACAGAGAGTGCTTAGAAGACATTGAGAAGCAACAGCTGAGTCAGTCTGGATAGTGATAAGATTTCAGGTGATAAGCTTACTCTTGAGGAGTTTTGATAGTCAGTGGAGTCAAGGACCACTGATGGAAAATGGCAAGTTCCCTGAAAAGTTCTGAGCCCTCTCTAAAGGATCAAGCATTGTTTCGACTCTACTACGTCAAACATAGCTTTCATTATCTTGTCTATGTGCTTATGTTCATGTCATTTCCTTTGTTTAGATAACATCCTCTTAAAAAAGGGGTAGGAATAATTTACATCTATCAATATTCTACCCATCCTTTAAAACTCAGCTTAAATCCCATTCTTAAGATTGAGACTTTTCTTAATTTCAACCCTACCTAATCAGAAATGAGCTTCGAGTTTTGAATGACTCTCAAGGAAATCCGAAATAGATACTATTTCTATCATTTACATGAGATGAGTTCATGTACTATTTTGTATTATAGATATTAGGTACATGAATTTTCTAGTTTCTCATCTAGACTATAAACTTAGAAGGCAAGGGCCATTTTTTCTTTTTATCCTTTGGTTATGTGCTCAAAGTACCTGGCACAATGTGTCATATCTAGTAAATGCTCAATAAGTATTTGCTGAATGGATTAATTAGAAACTCTAGAAAACACTAGAAACAAATTTTATTAAAGAAACAAAATTAATGTATGTTTATGGTGTTTCCGTATAGAGATACTCCCTGAGAATAGGGATTATTCCTCTAATATTTTATATATGGTTAAATTAGTTCTGGGTTTGGGACCATATAACTATGAATGTCATATTTTCCCCAATGTTATAGGTAGCTAGTAAAATCAGGAAAGGCAGAGTTATCTTGGTGAATAAAAAATAGGCATCAAAGTAACAAAAATGTAGATTTAAGTCTCTCTTCTGGCACACACTAAATGACCATAGACAAGTCACTTAATACCCCAGTGCACCAGTGAACTTTCTGAAGACTATAACAGAGCAAGTGACGATATGCTTTGATAGAAGGAATTTGCTTACTGGGGGTCCTTTACACCTTTACACCAATGAAACTAGAGCTTCTCCCTGCTCTATCACTTAAAAATAAACAAAACCAGGAATCACTATTTGTTATTCAGTTGAATCTGGATCACAACACTCCAACACTATCCATAAAATTTTCTGGGCAAAGATACAGGGATGGTTTGGAATTTCATTCTTTAGTGGATTAAGGCAAAGATTGACTTGTCTAAGATCACTGAGCTAGTGTTTGAGATTAGAGTTGAAGTCAGATCTTCCTAATTCCAGGCCCAGTTTTCTAATCCACTGAGCCATCTAGCTACTTCCTCAATCATTCTAGAAAAAAAACCAATTTTTTTTTAGACCAAAATGTACTAAAAGCAACCAGGCTCTAAAGATATGCAAAAGAATAATAAAGACAATCTCCATGGGTGAAGTGCCCTTATTGACTATATCTCATTAGATGAAACCATTGGAAACTAGGTCAGAGAAGATCTGGGAAGATTTCAGAGTTTCCTACCCTCTTGGGCAACTCATCTGAAACAGAAGACTTTAATTTCTTCTACAAAAGAGGTAGAGATTTCTTTGTACTTCTCCCCTAGCTGACTGAAGCTGAAATGGTTTAGCTATCTTGAAGAGATGATTCCTATAAGGCAAGAGTGGAACCAATATGAAGAGAAGAGAAGAGAAGAGAAGAGAAGAGAAGAGAAGAGAAGAGAAGAGAAGAGAAGAGAAGAGAAGAGAAGAGAAGAGATGAGAAGAGAAGAGAAGAGAAGAGAAGAGAAGAGAAGAGAAGAGAAGAGAAGAGAAGAGAAGAGAAGAGAAGAGAAGAGAAGAGAAGAGGATGAGAAGATGAGACGAAGATCATTAAGAAGAAGCTCCTAAGAAGCCTGTAGTGTCAGGGTATGAGTTGTTTCTATACATCTATTCCCCCCACATATTCGTACTATGCATACTAACTTCACTGATGGTGCATGTCTTTGTAAGAGAATATGCCTTAGTTAGGAAATGTCACATCACATGTCTTCTTTCAGTGCTATTTCATTCAATGTCTTTGCTTTGAAGTAAGTAGTGGTATCACCTGGTTGACTGCAGAAAAGTGTATATCTCTATTGGAGCTTGTGTGTTATCATTCTAGTGGATTTGGATCCAGAGAGTACCTTTAACATATGGGAGGCATTCTGGGAGCCCCATGTATGAAAAATGGTGTTACAAGCACTATGCTCTCCAATTTCTTCCTTAATTTCTCTTTCCTTCCTCTCTCTGTTCTTCTCTTTCCTTCCAATTCTGCATAGCCCTGACCATCCATTTCATTTCCAACTTGTTTTCTTCTTTTCAGAAATGATATGTTCTTAATAGTTAATCACCCTCCGGCAGCTATAGGGGAGATTGGTGCTTTAAGGCTAAATTAATCAATTTGGTGCTTATGGTATTCCTGTGATTTATGAATGTTTATGACTCAAGTATAGATACAAATGAGCATTGTCATAAGTGCCATCTTCTTTCTCTTCAGTTCACTGCAGTGCCCTGCCATCCATGAACGAAACCAAATAGACAAAAATCTATAATTGCAAAGCCAGGCACTCCTTCTCCAGTAGAAAAATATAACGTCTTGACAGATGGCTCTGTGCAGCCTTAGGTAAACTAGTATACCAAAAATCGCATAGATGTCTTTGAACTCTGTTGGTCCCAGAAATAAAAATCAATAAGACATTTAGACACTCTCATTATATATATGTCGAGTATTGGGATATATGTTACTAAGCTACTGTCTCTATGGTTTAAATTTTTGAGGCAAGAATTTGGAAAACAGCTGCTGAGGAGAGGGGAGAAATGTGAACATCCCCATATGCTGAAGTTGTCACATTTGCTAATCAGCTAGCCGACATTATTAGCTGGTGCATTCCTATTGGTACTGCAGCTTGGAGGCACCCAGAGAAAGATGCTAATCTCAACTTAGTTTATAAAACTGTCAAGCATTGACAAGAATATGTAAAAGCAATGAAGGACTCTGATGTATTAAAAAGCTTCTTGGGCAGTGATGTATATACTGTACCTAGGGCATTTAATGAGGAAAGGCATTTAGAAATAGCAGCCATTGCATCTAATCCATTATTTCAGCAGTCAGCCTCTGAACTGAATAAACAATGACTATGTATAATGAGAGAAATATAGTATGACAAATTCAGCTTTACATCGAGTCAAATATCTTTTTCTAGGGCAAAATTGAATTATTAATTGAGGATTAATAAATTCTTAACTTTCAATCTTCTCTTCAGAAAGGACCTATTTTTTTTAAATGAGGACAGCAAGTAATTGGATCAACAGAATGGATAGTATTAAATATTTAAGGTATATCTCTTGACAGAAAGCAATTCTAAATGGAAACATTCTGTTTTAAAAACATTTACTTCACTTATAATGACTGTATACCTAACAGCTTCTATTAAAATAACATTAAATGGAAGGGGACTTACAGGTCATTGAATCCAACACCCTTTTTTTAAATGAAGAAGCTGAGGCTTAGAAAGGTTAAGTGACTTGCCCAAGGTCACCTAACTAGTAAGTATCTGAGAGGATACATATTCAAATCTGCTCTTTTCCAAACTCTAAGTCCAACTGCCTATCGACTATACCACAATTTAGATGGCATCTGAATTTGCTATATTTTCATGAAACAGTTTGAATCTGTGCTATGCGCTTAGTTGTTTGGTTTCTGTTTAATGAGTTCTCTGAAAGTCAATAAGTCCTGAAAATACTGAATGTGACTTTGTCCTTTAAAATATCACTAAACAAAACTCTAAACCTCAAATCCTAAAATGGAAGCTCTAGATTGAAATCATGGTACAGTGGAAAGATTGTTGAGGTTGGAGTAAGAGAATCCTGGTTCAGTTCCTGACTATGTCACCTATTAGCTTTGTGACCTTAGGTACTACTTACTCTCTCTAGAATTTAGTTTCCTTACCTGTAAAATAACAGGTTCAATGAGTGGTCTTATCAGGACTCTTGCAACTCGAAATCCATGATTCTGTGATCTTGTATCCTCCATTGCAGTCCTTATGATGCCAGAAGAAATTGGGGAAAGCAGCTAGCATGCTCTTGTGATGAATCTATGTGGACATGAATGAGTCACACAGGATCATGGCATGGATGGATTGAAATCTGCTTCAAATGAGAGAACTTCTTCATTAATAAGATCAAAGAGGGGCAGCCAGCTAGCTACGTAGCACTGCAAACTGCTGACCAAAGGATGTGGCTAACCTTCTTTGGAATACTTTGTTTCCATTTTCCTGATGGATTGTTGAAAAGCTTGGCTATAGTTTTTAGGATGCCTACTGAATTCCAGAGTTTGAATCCCCTAGTAGAACAAGAACTCCAGTTCCCAGGAAATATGTGAACTCCTCCTGCGGAATTAGTAATTATATGGTGAAAATGGAAGTTGCCACTAGGTTTGTGATACCGTGGAGCAGGGGATGCTTTTGAGAATAATCAGCAGAAATAATTCTTTTTGTTTGTTATTGGATTTGACACAGAGAGCCCTGTTCTGATTGTAGAAAGCTTATAAATTACAGATGTAACTGGGTTTAAGTAGTAGTGCCTGAGACAAGCCAAGTTGGCAGTTGAAAAGGAATAGATAATTGATTAGACAAAGATTTGGCCCCTTGCTGAGTTCAACACAGGCTACTGAAATTTTATGTCAAGTTTTGAACAGATGTGTGAGTTTGTGCAAGGTGGAGCTTGAGCTCCTCTGAGGGAGAGTTCCAAACAAACACATTCCAAGGAAAATATGGTTGAGGTTGTTTTCTCTTTCCTTAGCACTTTTTAAATGTTCCAATTAAGTGCTTTATTGTTTCAATAGTATTACTTCTCTGGGTCTATTATCATTGAAAGCAACCAAATATATTAATTCTAGTTAACTTTTGAAGTTGTAACTGCTTAAAAAACCCTCGATGGAGAGAAGAATGAGGCAAGGAGAGCAGATAACACTGATAATCTCCCTAGAATTTGAACCCAAATTAATGAGGAACCTGTTGAATTAAGAGATATGCTAGTAAATATGTCTAAAAACTGATTCTCTCTAGGGGGCAGCTGGGTAGCTTAGTAGATTGAAAGTCAGACCAAGAGATGGAAGGTCCTAGGTCCTAGGTTCAAATCTGGCCTCAGGCACTTCCCAGCTGTGTGACCCTGGGCAAGTCACTTAACCCCCATTGCCTAGCCCTTACCACTCTTCTGCCTTGTTACCAATACACAGTATTGATTCCAAGGTCAGGGATTTTTTTTTTTACAAACAAGTAAATAAATAAATGAAATAAAAACAGATTCTCTAGGGGAAAAATACCAACACACTTTTAGATTTAATCTGTGCAGTTATTTTCTTTACTTGTTTTCTTTATTAATTCTAGGCAACCAACAAAACAAGAAATCATGCCTTGATTTGTAGAATTTGCCAATTTATGAGGTATAAATTTTCAAACTGAAAATTTAAAAATTGACTCTAATCAAAACATCTAAAATGGCATCCATATACTACTGGTTGGACTATAGGTTTAATTTTATTCTTTTTGTGTGTTTTTATTTGTATTTTCCCTCTGTATTTCTCCTTTCCTTTCTCAGCCTTTTTATATAATACTATATAGTTAGTATTGTGGAGTGGGTAAAGTGCTGAGGTTGGATTCAGGAAGACACAGGCATAAACCCCATCGTCAATACTTGTTATCTGTAAAACTCTGGAAGCTCATTTAACCACTATATGTGTTGGGTGACCTCTTAGGATGCATCTACCAAGGTCTGCATGGAGGAAATGACACATCTCTCATGTATTTGATAGTAATCAGTTTTTTAGAAGTTGTGGAACTACCTGATAGTAGGATTAAATTGTGCTAAGCTTTCATGGAGGGGATTTTTCCCTTTTAAAAACAGAAATTATACAATATTTTTGTGATGACAAGAGCTAGAAGACAGATGCCTTACCACTGTATGTACTTTTTAAAAAGTGCTTTTATTTTTTAAAGGGCCTATCTTTTCTGGCTTATAAGTTAATTATTATATCATAAATGATACCTTTTAAAACTTTCCTTCCCATAAATTTGCTATATAAGAAATAATCTGTCTTAAAGAAGATATGGATTTTAATAGAAAATGAGAAGTGCAATGGTACCTTGATGAATGACACCCCTTTATACAAAGTCAGCTATGTTAAGGAATTAAATAAATGAATTCTTAGTAAATTATGCAAAGTAAAGCTGCCTGACTTCATACTTGCATGACAAATATACAACTATTCACTTTCCATTTGTCTCTGCCCAAATGAAGGTAGAACCAACCATAAGCGGAATTGTATAGTTTTTGAAATTTGTTTTCAAATTCTTGGACCCCTCCTTTCCTCATCTTCCCCCATTAGAAGCCATTTCCTTAAGTTCAGTTCCTGGTTCTGACACATAGTAGCTACATGATTCTAGCAAGTCACCTAACCTCTCAGCAGCAATTTATGACAAAAGCAGAGCACTCTACACGGGTAGAGGGAGTTTCCTTATTGTGAGTCGCCTATACCAATGCATAGGCTCACCAAAATTTTATTTGAAACATCCAAAGGAAACGGATTATAGTTGGATGGAGATGAATCTCTAAAATTACATGAAGCCACCTCATTTGGCATTGAAAGTAAAATTGACTCAATACTTTTAAGGTTGGTTGATTGTTGTCCCTCATACTTGAAGGGGACCAAAATGTCATCACTGGTGATGTCTTTTGACTCTTGCATAAATTGGATTTAAGTGAGGCAGACTTGCACAAAGTCATTGGCTTCCGTCTTTCATTGTCATCAAAGAACAGCGTCAAGACAAAAGTCAGGACAACTAGTGATGAAATGAATGACTTGGCTTCTTCAATGTCTAACCAAGCTTAAGTACTCTACAGGACCTGCTGCTGCCACTTTCATGGCCATTGGAACAGATTGTTCTCATCACCCTCTTCTTCCAGGGAAGACTTTTAAGGTAAGCTGAGGAGTAGAAAGAAAAAGAGAAGAAAATCAGACTGGAAGATATGCTTGCTCTCATCTGCTAAAATGAAGACAAGACAGGGATTTACTATATATGTCTTTTAAAGAACAGCTGTAGAAGTTGATCAAAGTGAAGGAGCCTGTGACTCTATCATAGATATTTTTGCTAGGACTGGGAACTTGTCTTGCCCTCACATTGGTCTAATATTTTAACCTTTCATCCACATATAAAAATATTGTTCCTCTCCTTGACTGAGCACCTCTTCCTCACTTCTTTGCCCCTTATGTCGATGATTTTTTTTTTGTCCCAACGCTTCAAGACCCATATTTTCTGGATCATTTTTGTATGGCAAAAAAAACAAAAAAAAACCCCAAAAAAACCAACTTCTGGGTATTCCCCTTAAATAAGAGATCTTTGCCTAATGACAAATAATAAAGCCAGAAGACTTGAATTCATATTCTACCTCTACTACTTACTATCAGTTTGATCCTAGTCTAATCTATACAATGAAGGGGTTGGATTCAAAAGCCTTTAAAGACCCTTCCAGTATCAAAAGGTATAGTAGAGTAGAATAAACCCATGATTTAGGAGTTAGAAGATCTAAATTCTAATCTCATCTTTGGTATTTACTACCTGTGTGACCTTAGGCTAAATTGTTCTTCCCTGGACTCTAGTTTCTCACCTATAAAAAGGATGAACTCTAAGGTCTAATTGGACTCCAAATCTATGATTTTTTTTTCTTATACATGCCATTGCTTCTTGCTATTTCTACTTCTGGCTAAGATATTTCTGATAAAGAAATCTTGTCAACAACAAGCATTTATTAAGTAGCTATAAGGTACAGAATTTTACTCCAGCAATTACCAACTCTTCTGAAGCTTCAACAGCTTAGAATTTATTTGATTTAATGAGATCTTACTTCAGATTTAGGACCTTCTTGGTGTGGGTTCTTCTTTCACTAGAACAGATATCTGTCTTTCCATCTCTTCTTAGTCTGATTCTTGTTCTTATCTCTCTCCATCAATCCTTTACAAAGCATCCATCAAAAAAATTGAGATATGTTAATTTCTGTCTATTTTTATTTTGTGAGTGCAAGTTCAGACCTCAGCCTGTTCATGTTAGCCCTCAATTTTACTATAAGATTGGTCCATCTCATTTATCCATGGCTCTGATGATGACTAATCTGCTTTTCACATACAAAAAATATTTCTATAAAAATAAGATGCTGGGAGACCCTTCTGAGTAAAGATCTGTTTATTGCAAAAGAGAAATTACATGGCTAGAGGTTTGCAGGTTTTCTCCCAGTTTAAAACCTCAGATCTTGTTTTGCAAAATACTCACTTTTATAGTCTACAGCAATATCCAAAGCTGGGGTTTCTGGTACAGGATTTCCAGAGTGACATCTAGAGCTCAGTGGCCTCTGGGTGACCCCATCTTCCTGTGTGAGCTATCTTGCCCAGAGTACATTGTCAAATGGATTGACACATTTCTGATTAAATAATAACTCACTTAAGATCTTTATATAAGTAATAAGTGAACAAAAAATAAGTAAACTATGTAGGGTAGGTAAAAAACATGAATAATATAACACACTTAAAGTTATTATAACAATATACACTAATTATAATTCAGGTATTATCCTGGGACTATATTATTAATCTGGTTATACACACAGACTTTTGCCTGGCACTAAATTCTTATTGTGAAACCACACAATTACATTTCTAAAAACCATATACCAAGCATTGATTAAGCTATTAATGATTGATTTTCCATTTACATTTCACATCCTACTATTGCCTATGAGAAGAGCAATAAGGTCCATATTTTCATGTATGAATGAAATATGTAAAAGTAAATAAGCCTTTCAAAAACACATTAAAAAAGGTCTGATAGATAAGCTCCCTTTCAATTATTTATATGAGAAAAAAAGACTTGGTTTCAAAATCTGGGCCTGGTCCACAATTTTCTCATCCATAAAGTAGTAACACTGGTCAACATAAGAATTTGTTTTGCTTAACTATGCATATCTGTTAAAAAATTTCTTTCTGTTGGCAGCTGGGTGGCTTAGTGGATTGAGACCCAGGCCTAGAGACGGGAGGTCCTGGGTTCAAATCTGGCCTCAGACACTTCCCAGCTGTGTGACCCTGGGCAAATCACTTGACCCCCATTGCCTAACCCTTACCACTCTTCTGCCTTGGAGCCAATACACAGTATTGACTCCAAGACGGAAGGTAAGGGTTTAAAAAAATTTCTTTCTTCGTTTCTTTGTTCCTTCCATCCTTTCTTTGTTTCTTTGTTTCTTTGTTTCTTCCTTCCTTCCTTCCTTCCTTCCTTCCTTCCTTCCTTCCTTCCTTCCTTCCTTCCTTCCTTCCTTATTTTCTTGTTTCAGGAGCAGATGGAAGCTATCTCAGACTTTCTCTAGTCCAATCTTTCATTTTATAGATGAAGAAACTGGGGTTAGGAAAGGGGTATTGAGAATCAATATTAAAAGTTAGTGTCCTTTTTATTGTAGTATTCTGCCTTTTAACTAAGAAATTATAGAATAGAAAGATTTCACATCTCAACTAGATGTTTTGAAGAATCGAATAAACTGAATGGCATCTAAGTGAGCTTATTCAATTTTACTTTCACAAATGGAAGATGACCATAGGTTCTTGAATGCTATGCTCCTAAAATACAATTCTTAAAGGTTCTACCATACTGGGGAGACCACTGAGTATGATTCCAGCAAAGGTTAAGTTTGCTTTTGAGTGATCAACCATCCAAGCTAAATATGGAGAAACTCAGATTTAGCAGTCTGGCCACTGGGTGATAGTGGGAAAGTGATAGAAAAGGGGGCAGAGAGTGCTAAGAACTAGATAGCTCCATATGGGAATATGGACCTATGAAGAATAACTGGATTGAGAATAAATTTGTAATCATCATATATTACCTATAATATAATAATGACACATTTATGATTGAGAGAGACAGGTTAGTATAATGGATACAGAGCCAGCCTTGCACTTTGGAAGATCTAGGTTCAAGTTGTGCCACTGAAACATAGTGGCTATGATATCCTAGGCAAGTGTCATCTCCTGGCAACTATCAAAGACCATGGTAGAAGTTGGGGAGATCTGCATTGGTAAAGGTGGTTTCTTCAATGGCAGTTTTCTATGCCCATAAAAATCATAGGACTTTTGTCATATAGGTGTGGTTCTAGCTCAGTAGATATTGGTTTGATATGAAGGATATTGAGGCACTGAACATTTAACAAAGGAAGAAGAAAGAAAAAAATGAAGGAAAGGAGGGAAAATAAGAAAATAGAAAAAAGAGCCCCAGTATCATAAATTCCCATGTTGGACATATCCAAAAAATGTATCAGCTCTTCATATCTTTGATTAGTTCTCTGGAGTCATAGTTGTTCATTGCATTGACCAGAGTTCTTAAATCTTTAAGAATTGTTGATTTCTAAAGTCTGTTACAATTCCACGCCCATGAATGAGCTTAGAAATATGGTGGGAGGGCAGAATGTAGCTGATATGTAACTGCTAAAGAGGATTCTGTAGTAGGTAAAGGCATTGCTTCTTTAAGACCCTCTGTCAGAATTCTATAATTAGTATTGAGACTTTCTCTGAGACTTAAAGCCAAACAGCAGGGATTCTCAGAGAAATGCAGTGTGATTGCCTTTAGAAGCTCTGCTCCATCAGTAATCTCTCCTCCTCCCAAAGAGTACTTTGAGTTTATCGGATCATAGATTTAGAGGTGGAAGGGAAGCTTAGAGGTCATCTCTAATATTACCTCTTCATTTTACAGTTGAGGAAAAGGAGGTTAAGTAATTTGCCCAAAGTTACACTGGTAGTTAGTGAGAGAGCTGGGATATTAATTCAGCCCTTTGACTCCAAATCGATCACACTTTCTACTATACTACTCCCGGGGATTGAGTGATGATTGATTGAAATACTGGATGGGACTAGAGGAAACAAAAATGTATGGTGAAAGGTTGGCTTTTAGCACTACCCATCTGGACTTTCTTGTCATCTCTATTTGTTGAAATCCTCTCCTTGAAGCTCTATGTTTGTTCCCAGTTCTTCTCTGACTCTCCCAGGCAGAGGAAGATCCTTTCTTCTTCCCCCTAATCTCACACCTCTTTGGCTTCTCTCCCATGCATTTTCTCATCCTTATTTATATTAGTGCCTATATCTCAGCATCCTGCTGAACTAACTATAAGTTCCTTGAAGGCAAAGATTTGTGTGGGCTTTTCCCATAGTACACCTGGAACCTATGAGAGAAACTTATATATTGTAATTACTTAATAACTGTGTTGAATTAAATTCATTCTTTTTATCTTTCTTGCTTGTCTTCTCTCCTACATAAATGCCTCATTTGATTCTTAGCACCAACTCTGTGAGGTAGGTACGATTATTCTCTCCATTTTACAGATATGAGATCTAAGGCAGAAAGAGATTCAATGAGTTGCTCAGGGTCACACAGCTATGAAATGTTTGCAGCCGATTTGGAACTCAGGTCTTACTGGCTGCAAGTCTGTGCTCTATCCACTATGTCCCCTACTTGTGTCATACTTAGAAGCATATTATGATCTCCTTTTAATCTAAACAGGTCTTTTGTATTCAAATCTCGATTCCTAAATTTAGGACAACTCAATTTTAGCTTTTCCAGGCATTGGTTTGGCATGAAAATTTTGCTGCTATGTGAAATCCCAAACTGAAACTACATCCTCCTTAACTGCAGGCTTTGGTTTTAATGATCCAGAAGTTGTCACCATTTTTCCTTCCTTCTTGCTGATGTAATCCTCCGACCAGATATTCTCATGTTAAGCTAAAGAAAATAAATTTCAATCACTACCTGGATTATTGAGGATAAAAGTGCTGAGTTCTTGCCCTGTACCATAAATCCTTGAAGGGAAGTAAGAGAGAGACAGACAGACAGACAGAGACAGAAAGAGAGACAGAGAGAGAGACAGAGAGATAGAGACAGAAAGAGAGAGACACAGAAAGACACACACACACACACACACACACACACACAGAGACAGAGAGAGAGAGAGAGAGAGAGAGAGAGAGAGAGAGAGAGAGAGAAGGATAGTAGAGAATTTTGGAATGAAAGCTGTTCTCTCAAAATAGTATTTATGAGAAAAGTGGATCTCAGAACCAAGCACATTCCTGTCCCCTTCCCCCTTCGTTTCCTACAAGAGTTCACTCAGTATAAATGGAAGAAAGTTTCTTTCCAATTGCTGAAAGGAAGTTAGTTTTAGTTCTGATATGTTGGAGAATAGTTTGGGATTCTTTCTGCCTCATTCAAGGTGGAGTAGTACAATGCATCTAAAGTCAGAGGACTTGGGTGTCATTTGCTACCTGGGTGACTTAGAGTGACCCACTTTATTTCTCTGAACCAGTCTCCCGGTATAAAATGAGATAGTTGAATTAGATGACCATTGTGGCCCCTTCCAGCTCTCAGTATTTGAGGACCTTTAGAGATGATTTAGCATGATCTCATTTTACAGATGAGAAAATTGAGGCCGGGGAAGTTAAATATTGTTTTAGATTATAGACGTGTAAAAGGTATGTCATCACATTCACATAGCAGGTCCTTAATAATATTGCATGAATGAATGAATGAATGAATGAATGAATGAATGAAAGAGAGGATTATTGTGACATCTGGGATGTAGGCAGACTAGGCAGCTACATTTAGGAAATGATATAAGGGTATCATTTGATATAAATGATAAAAAGTCTTCTTGTCTGCAAACATTCCCTCTACTCCTCTCTGCCAAGATACCTGTGATTTTCATCACTTAGTAATTCCTTTGTGTCAAGACATTAAAAGCTTCTGTTAAAATGCATGAATGTGGCCTGTAAAGGGCAAAGCATTAGTGATCTATTATTTGCTTAGCAGGGCACTAAGGATTAAGTACATTTTTTTTTTTTATTGGAGAAAAAGGAGAAGAGCCTTGGGCCCTGCCCAGGAGGTCATGGTTGGGAATATTGTGAAGAGAGACTCAGAAGGCTAGGAAGTGGACAAGTGTACATAAAAGGGATGAGGAGAATTTAAACAAACAAACAAACCCAAAAGCCCTGTCCCAAATAGTCTCTGTCTACTTCATTATTTTGCTATAATGTTTTCATTTACATTTTTATTGCTGTATTTTGTTTTGCTATAAACGTCATTTCAGAATATAATGAGCAAGGTGACACAAGACAGAATGACAGGTCTGGAGTCAGGAAGATCATAGTTCAAATCTAGCCATAGACACTAGCTATGTGACTCTAGAAAAGTCACTTTAATTCTGTCTGGCTCAGTTTCCTCATCTGTAAAATGGGAATAATAATATCTAACTCTCAGGATTGTTGTGGGGATAAGAAGAATTAATAAGGTACTTTGCAAAGTTCAGAGAGCTATGTAAGTTCTAGCTATTATAAATACTGGCTATTGTTATTTTTTTCTTTCTCCTCTACCCATGGAGCACTCTCTTATGACAAAGAATTTTTTTGTAACGTAAAAAAAAAATTAGTTCTTTGCTATAATTTTTTATCCTGTCATGGAAATAACAGGTTTTTCAATCATCCTTGGCACCAACCAATAGGTATGAAATCTTTTAATGGAATCTTTGTAAATATCTGTCAAGAAACCCCATTTAGATGCTTTTAAACAGCAAAAACAAAAGCTATGTTCCATGAAGGAATAGAAATATTTTCATAAAATGGACATGGGAATGACTATATATGAGGCAGTCTTTGAGCACCAGTTTTTCTTTGGTAAACCTCTATGATAACTTTTGGAAATCTTTTTAAACCAAAGTTACATTAAGGGTAGTGGAGAGAAATCTGGTTTTGAAGCCAGAGGATGTTGGTTTAAATCTTGGCTCTGTTACCATTATTATTAGAAGGTGTGACCTTGGGCAAATACCTTGGCTGAATATACATTTAGCTGGACTGAAAAGTCATTGTGAGTAGGAATGATTTCCCTTTTCCCCCCTTATATCTTCAGAGCCTAGCATAGTGCTGGAAAAGAGTAAATACTTAATAAGAACTTGTTTATCTATTGATTGAAATACTTGATGATAAGAAAAGCAACAAAAAGTAGAGTATAAGGTTAACTTTTAGCAATTTCCAACTAGACTCTTGGGTCATCTCTGCCTATTGAAATACTCCCTTTGAAGGACCACTTCAGTTACCAACTCTATCATTAAATTTTTCCTATTTTTCCCAGGAAGATAGCAAAAAAGCACATCAATGAATTGGCCATGCAATTAAAAAAATGGAAAAAGAACAAAGTAAAAATCCCCAGATTAAATTAGAAAACCTAAAAATCAAAGGAGAAATTAATAAAATTGAAAGTGAAAGAATTATTGAACTAAAGAATAAGATGAGGAGTTGGTTCTAAGAAAAAAATATAGATAGAGCATTGATTAATTTGATAAAAAAGGAAAGAAAAGAATGAAATTATCTATATCAAAAATGAAAAGCACAAATGTACCTGTCATGAAGAGGAAATTAAAATAATCATTAGGAGCTATTTTGCCCAATTATGTGACACTAAATCTGACAACTAAGTGAAACAGATGAATATTTATAAAAATATAAAATTTCCAGATTAACAAAAGAGGAAATAGAATACTTAAATGATCCCATCTCAGAAAAAGAATTTGATCTTAGATTGTCTGTTGAGAAATGAGATCTTCTTTCTTCTGCTCAGATAACAGGATTGAGAGATTTGGGTATTTTAACAGCCAAGGTAGTTCTCCCTCCCAACTCCAAAGAGCCCAAGATAAGAAGAACCTTGGGTTTTCTCCTCCAACTGCTTTTGAGCCTGGCTGGAATTCCATCCCATTCCCCCAAGTCTTGTGAGCTTCCATCTGCTCCTCTTCTGATGCATTTCTTCAAATTTCAAATTTTCTTTTCTTCTGGTCATCCCCTTGTACATACAAGTCATCAATGAACTCCCCAAGAAAAAATCTCCAGGGTCAGATGGATTCAAAAGTAAATTCTAGCAAACATTTAAGGAAATAATTTATTCCAGTACTATACAAACTATTTGGCAACATAGGAAAAGAGGAATCCTACCAAATTCTTTTTATGACAAAAATATGATGCTGATACTTAAGCCAGGAAGACCAAAAACAGAGAAAGAAAAAATACAAGCCAATTTCCTTAATTAACATAGAATCAAAAATCTTAAAATAATAACTAGCAAAGAGACTACCACAATATATCATAAAGATTATTCACTATGACTGGGATTTATAACAAGAATGCAAGGATGGTTTAATATTAGGGAAACTATCAGCATAATTGACCATATCAATAACCAAACTAGTAGAAATCACATAGTTATGTCAATAAATGCAGAAAAAACCTTTGACAAAATATATCACCAATTCCTATGAAAAATGCTAGAAATCAATTGAGAGCCAGGCCTAGAGATGGGAGGTCCTAGGTTCAAATCTGGCCTCAGACACTTCCCAGCTGTGTGATCCTGGGCAAGTCAATTAACCCCCATTGCCTAGCCTTTAGCACTCTTGTGCCTTGGAACCAATACATAGTATTGATTTCAAGATGGAAGGTAAGTGTTTTAAAAAAATACTAGAAAGTATAGGAATAAAAGAGCCTTTACTTAAACTAATAAATAGTATCTATCTAAAACCATGAGCAAGTATCATTTGTAATGGGGATAAGTTAGAAATCTTCTCAGTAAAATCAGGAGTGAAGCAAGGATGCAGATCATCACTACTATTATTCAATAACATACTAGAAATCTTATCTTTAGCAATAAAAGAAGAAAAAGAAATTGAAGTATATAAAGTAGGCAATGAGGAGTCTAAATTATCACTATGTGGATATGATGGTATACTTAGAAAATCATTAAAAATAATTGAAATAATAACTTTAGTAAAATTGAAGGATACAAAATAAACCCACACAAACCATCAGCATTTCTATATATTTCCAATAAAGTCCAGCAGCAAGAGTTAGAAGGAGAAATTCCATTTAACATCACTTTAAACAAAATATAATACTTGGGAGTCTATTTGCCAAGACAAATACAGAAATTATATGAACACACAAATAAAATTAGATTTAAACAACTGGACAAACATTAATTGCTCATGGGTAAGCTGAGCTGATATAATAAAAATGACAATCCTACTAAATTAATTTACTTATTCAGTGCCATACCTATAAAACTACCAAAAACCTATTTTATTGAATTGAAAAAAAATGATAAAATTCTGTAAGTACAAAAGAATATCAAGGGAACTAACAAAACTAAACTTGAAGGATGGTGGCCTAGCAGTGTCATATCTTAAACTATACTGTAAAACAGTGATCATCAAAACAATCTGGTACTGGTTAAGAAATAAAAGGGTAGATCAATTGAATAGATTGGGGTAAATTACTTCAGTCATCTAGTATTTAATAAACTCAAAGATCCTAGCTTTTGGGATAAGAACTCACTCTTTGGCAAAAACCTGGGAAAATTGAAAAACAGTATGGCAGAATTTAGGCATAGATCAATATCTCACACCCTGTACCAAGATAAGATCAAAGTGGGTATACGATTTAGATATAAAAGGTGATATTAAAGATAAATTAGGAGGACATAGAATAGTGTGTTTGCCTGTCAGATCTATGGAGAATGGAAGAATTCATGACCAAACAAGAGAGAACATTATAAGATACAAAATGAATAATTTTGATCATATTAAATTAAAAAGGTTTTGTACAAACAAAACCAATGCAACCAAGATTAGAAGGGGAACAACAAACTTGCAAAAATCTTTTTATGACAAATTTCTCTGATAAAGGTCCAATTTCTCATCCGTATAAAGAACTAAGTGAAATTTATAAGAAACCAAGTCATTCTTCAATTGACAAATGGTCAAAGGATTTGAATAATCAGTTTTCAGATGAAAAAATCAAAGCTATCAATAATCATATGAAAAAATATTCTAAATCCATCTTAATTAGAAAAATGCAAATAAAAACATCTCTAAAGTATCACCTCAAACCTATCAAATTTACCAGGATGAAAGTAAAGGAGAATGATAAATATTGGAGGGGATGAGGCAAAATTGGGACACATGCTTTGCTGCTTAAGTTATGATCTGATCCAACCATTCTGGAGACAATTTAAATTATCCCCAAAGGACTATAAAATGGCAATATTTATAGCAGCTCTTTTTGTGGTGGCAAAGAATTGAAAAAATTCCATCAACTGAGGAATGACTGGACAAATTGTGATATATGGTGGAATAATGGACTATTATTATATTGTTGGGAATGATGAACAGGATAATTTCAGAAAGAGCTGGAAAGACCTGCATGAAGGGATGCATAGTGAAATAAGCAGAACCACAAAAACATTATACACCGTAACAGCAATATAGTATGATGATCAACTGTAGCTACTATTAGCAGTACAATGATCCCAGACAATTTGGAGGGACTTAGGACAAAGAATGCTATCCACTTCCAGAGAAAGAACTGTTGGAGTCAAAATATAGATCAAAGCATGCAATTTTTCATTTGTTTGGGTGTATGTTTTGGGGTTTTGGTTTCATAAGATTGTTCACTTACAAAAATGAACAATGCGAAAATATTTTTGCATGATAATAAATGTGTAACCCAGAAAAATAATAAAAAATGAAAAAACCCCAACAAATGAGGAACTGAGACAAACAGGGTTAAGTGGCCTGCCCGGGGTCCCACACAGCTATGCCAGATGGGAACTCAGAAAAAGGCATCTTCTTGATTCCAGGCTTGACACTCTATTCACAGCACCACCAGCTGCCCTCAATAATAATGTTAAGCTATTAATTTTTTTTTTTTACATATAAAAAGCTAGAAAATTTGTGATTACAAAACTGTGAGAGGGGTGCACAAAGGTCCATCTGAATCTTAAAACAATTTAATCTGCCTTAAGGTTTGGACTGCAATACTAATATATTACCAGCACACAGCAGCAGAGTCCCTAGCTATCAGATTTAAGGTTTGTCTCTGAGAGAGGAATAGCCTCTTATAAAGTCTAAAGCTCAAAAAAAATCTATATGCCACCATGTCGACTAATAGTAATATATAATGGAAAGAGTACTGGAATTGGAATTAGGAGCCTTGAGACTGAGCATCAGTTGTATTATTAATTAACTTTAGAACCTCAATCTGGTCAATTAACCTCTTTGAGCCCTAAGTTTTTTAGTTGTGATCTAAAGAGACTGGACTTGATGACATCTGTAGTTCCTTCCCCTTCATATTATGTGATTTCTGATGAAAATATTTTCTACCTTTCCTTAAAAATCTTTTTTCCTAGTCATTTTTTCACATTTATTTTTCCAGAGTATCTACATTTAGCAGTGGATACATTTAGCAGTCTTAAAAGGAGGGTAGTGTAGTGTTAGGAACTTTGACTAATAAATGCCTCTGCCAGAGAAAGGAAGGAAGGAGGATGATGGAAATTCGTGTGGTACCATTATCATAGTGTATGTGTGGCTTCTGATGTATTTGCATGAATTTGAACATGTATTTGATTACCCACAGAAATCCCACCTTTAAAACTAGTTGTGTGACATTAATTCATTGCTGGTGGAGTTGTGAACTGATCCAACCATTCTGGAGGGCAATCTGGAACTATGCCCAAAGGGTGACAAAAGAATATCTACCCTTTGATCCAGCCATAGCACTGCTGGGTCTGTACCCCAAAGAGATAATGGAGAAAAAGACTTGTACAAGAATATTCATAGCTACACTCTTTGTGGTGGCCAAAAACTGGAAAACGAGGGGATGCCCATCAATTGGGGAATGGCTGAACAAACTGTGCTATATGTTGGTAATGGAATACTATTGTGCTAAAAGGAATAATAAAGTGGAGGAGTTCCATGGAGAATGGAACAACCTCCAGGAAGTGATGCAGAGCGAGAGGAGCAGAACCAGGAGAACATTGTACACAGAGACTAATACACTGTGGTATAATCGAACTTAATGGACTTCTCCATTAGTGGTGGTGTAATGTCCCTGAACAACTTGCAGGGATCCAGGAGAAAAAAACACCATTCATAAGCAAAGGATAAACTATGGGAGTGGAAACACCGAGGAAAAGCAACTGCCTGAATACAGAGGTTGAGGGGACATGACAGAGGAGAGACTCTAAATGAACACTCTAATGCAAATACTATCAACAAAGCAATGGGTTCAAATCAAGAAAACATCTAATGCCCAGTGGAATTGCGCGTCGGCTATGGGGGGTGGGGGGGAGGAAAAGAAAATGATCTATGTCTTTAACGAATAATGCTTGGAAATGATCAAATAAAATATATTAAAAAAAACAACTAGTTGTGTGAATGGGAGAAGTGGTGGGAGGGGGTCGGGGGGAGGAAAAGATAATGATCATTATTTCCAATGAATAATGTTTGTAAATAACCAAATAAAATAATGTTTAAAAAAATAAAACTAGTTGTGTGAGTCAGGACAAGTTACTTACCTTCATCTCTTTCAGGAAGCTCTCTAGGATTTAACTGCTAAGCCATAGATGGGGTTTAATCATGCAATTAGACTGTACAACAGCAAGATGGCACAGTTGTTAGAGTATAGGATCTAGAGTTGGGAAGATCTAAGTTCAAATCCCACCTTAGACAGTTACTAGTTATAATTGTACTAGCTGTAAGGGCAAGTCTTTCAGCTTTAGTTATAGCCCATTTGTAAAAGGGGGATAATATCAGCAATCTCTCGGGAGTTATTGTGAGAGCCAAATGAGATAACCCTATGTGAAAGTACATTACAAACCTTAAAGTTCTAAATGAATATTAATTGTTATTATCGTTGATAATCCACATTGTGAATCAAAGGTATTGGGAAGGAGAAAGTAGAAAATGGGTTTTTTAGAAGAATAAATTAAGCAGTGAGCTGAGAGGGAATTTATCATTCTCTTAGACCTAAGAACAATTCAAATTAATACATATACTTACTATGGCGATTTCATTCCTAAGAAGTATCTTCTTTAAGTAGACTCACGAAGACATGATTTTTTTTAATTTTCAAGAAAACTATGAGATTGAGTCAGTATCGGATTTTTTGCTCTTCACCTCCTGATGACAGGATTCCAGCTGTCTCAGCCCTTGTTAGCAGTTTGCTGCAATACTTTGCCCTACTTCATGCTGTCTGTCACCCCCACAAACACTCCGTTGTTTGAATAATTAGACTTATTTATGAGCTGCTGGACAAAAAAGCTCGATGTCATCATGTTATTTGCCCTTCCCCCAACTTCTTTTCCCCCTCTAAATTGGGTTTTTCTGTCTCTAATTAAAGCAGTAACTTTAGCTGGGAGATGTTTGTCCTTATAATGAGTTCCCTGGTGACATAAAAACCCCATCTTTCACTTCAGCCTAGACTCAGCGTGTCTTCCTGATCTGCCAATGGAATGACTGGCTTGAGTCTGTGGCAACATCAGGTTAACTGATCAAGTCCCAGCAGTGTGTGTTAAAATTAAAGTTATGCCATCAAAGTAGAGGTTACTCATTTTCAGGAAATGGAAACACAATGGTTAGCTTTCTGATTAGCCTCTTTATTAACTGGAGCAGATGGCTGCCTGTCTTACACTCAAGCCATTTTCCTGAGATAAGCTCAGATGGGGGAATTTTCCTGATTTAGAATTTCAAATGACGTGATTCACACAAGCTCCAAATGTTGCCATTTTTTGTCCTTTTAATGGCCCAAACAAATGCCAAGAATGAAATCTTCACCTGTGGCCAAAGGGTTAAGCCTTCCAGGGAGAGGTGATAGCAGCACATTAGACAAGGGCATCTGACTTTTGCAAATGTCTTCAGAATTTATTACTTGGAATTGCTGTTCTTTCCCTTAGACATTATTATTGATGTTTATTTCCGAGGAGGGTTTTTTTTTTTCAACTGTGCTGAGAATGCATCAGGTTAAGTCATCTTGTCTGGTTTCCATGGGAGGTCTTGTGGCTCATTAACTCAACACTACCATTATCCAATAAACCCTCCAGTAATTGTTCAGAGAGTGTGCATGATGCTTTCTTCCCATTATCTTTCTTGAGAAATGTTTAAAAATCAGAACCATGAAGAGTTCCTTAAAAATAATTCCCAGGCACCTGTAATTTGCATGATCCAGGGTTTCCATAAATGCCTCAGGTTTGGAGGAAATAAAGTGATTGTTTGTCCTGCCTACATTACCCTGCCAAGCACTCTGAGGGAAAGCTTCTCTGTAAAACAGAATGACTCATTCCACAGCGGAGTTGGGTGACATTTTAGTGACTTGTCATAAATAGTGCAGTTGGTCTAAGTAAACTGAGTTTAATGACTAGCTTTATAAGGCAGTTTGTTTCTTGCTCATGAGCTCAGTGACCTTTTCCCTGGAGACAGATATTATTGGAAATCTACATCCATTTTTTTTTATTTCTCCAAATTTTTGCTTACTAACCGAGAACAGAGAAGAGAAAAGAAAGGAAAAAGAGAGAGGGATTTTTACATTAAGTAAAAAAAAGAAAATGAATCAAGATTTGACTCTAGGTTCCCTGACTCCAAATTCAGAATCTCTGTGTTCGAGTTCAATGGTGGAGAGCCTTGGATGCTGAGAAATTCATTCAACACACAATAGTAAATCACTGAAATGTTTTAAGGAGGGAAGTGATAAGATCAGAATGGTACATAAAGATACTTAGGCATCAGGATGAAGGTTGGAGAGGGAGAAAGACTGGAGGCAAGAGGATTAGTTAGGTGGTTTTTACAATGGTCTCAGTTGAGACTCAAGAGTCAGGGAAGCTAAAGTCAAATTTTGGCTCTCTACCAATAGAAGTGTGAATGAGATCGGACAAGTCACAGAGCCCATTAGAATGAATGGCCAATAAGTTCTCTTCTAGCCCTAATTCATATCCTACTTTGCCTGGTACCCACTCCCATCCCCTACCCTGCCCATATGAACTCTACATTGCATTCATAAAGGACTTTTATCCATTTTCTGTTTTTATCTTGTTTTTTTCCTCTCCATCTCTCTTCATTCTTTTCTTTGGTCCTGGAACAGACTCCTCTCCTTCTTTACCCCAATCTCTATCTATTGAAATGCCGCCCTTCCAGCACTACCTCAGTTCCACTTTTTCTATGAAGCCTTTACTGACTGACCTCTTCCATCCTCAGTCTAAAGTTTTGTACCCAGCCTCAAATTTCTCATAGCACTGCCTAGACTTTGCATTTATCTTACTTGACCTTATACCTTAACTTAGATATCTATCTTTCTTTTCCTTATGTTATAAATTCCTCCCATGTTTCTCTGTAAGATCTGTCTTTGTATTGCCAGAACCTAGTACCCTTGCACATTAGAGATGTTTAATAAATATTTATTGAATTTTTAAAAATACTGAACTACGTTCATTATAGTTTTAGTACCGAGTATTAAATGTGAATACAGTAAACATTTATTAAGCACCTGTGACATGCCAGGGATTATACTACACAGTGGGGATACAATGAATAAAAGAGAATAATAAAGAGAATAATAAAAGAATAAGAAATATGTTATAAAAGTTCTTGCCTTTAAGAAATTTATATTCTAAAGGGGGAAACAAATAGACAAGAGGAAGCAGGAAAGTGGAGAGGAAGAGAAATCAGGGTGTTTCTGGAACAGAGGCATCTTATTCTATGAAGCTGAAACTATGTGGGGGCAACAGATGAAAAGGAGAGTGACCTGAAAATCCAGTTTCCATCCTTTAGAAATGATGGCATTAGGTGGAGTTTGGTACTCTACTCTCCAGCACTCCAATTAGAGGGGAGAGGAGGCTGGGGAGTTGGAGTCAATCAAAGCCTGAGTAGATGATTTTAGAGGTGATGAATTTATCCTGGGGGAGAGGCATCTTGTTCCATGGAGTTGAAACCAGGCAGTGCAGAAGATACAAAGCGGCAAAGGCAAGGCAATTACCTTCTGTATCTTTGAAAGTTGACAAAGTATGTGTATGCCTGTGTGTATATATGTATTTGTGTTTGTGTGATGCAAATGGCAGTTCAAATTTAATTTTAAATAAGTAGGCTAGACCTTAAATTTAATCAGATTGCTTAATTTTTCAAACATTCTGGATATTTGTGATGTTCAAATGCTGTCATTTTCATTTGATAGCTTGGCCATTTAGGCTTGCTTTGGTGGCATAAAACCAACCAGTATGAGGCATGGGTATATTTACTGCTCCCAATGCCTTTGGAAAATAAGAGGGTATTAGAAATCTGAGCCACAAATTTCAGGGCTCTTCTGTTTTAGGCATATATTCTAATTTCTAAATTGTATTCTTCAAGATAGTAAAACTCATGTAGAGATAGCAAGAAACTGCAGGGTTCTATGTTTAACCTATCAGGACCACAACTAAGAAGTTTTGCCATTGGGGCAAGAAGCACAAGCCTCAGCAGTGTCTTTATTTCTGTATTAATTAGAATTTTGAACCCTTGAACTTCATCCACCAGAAGTCCTTCTGTATTTCCCAGAATTCCTCTCTCTCTCCACCACTTTGCTTGGTCATGTTTATATATAGTTCATTGTCTCTTCCCTCTCTCTCTTTCTTTTTTTATCAAGATCACGGTCAAGTTAGGCAGATTTTACTCTAGTTTTTTTATTTCAAGTTGTGATTTGTTTATTTTTTAAAACCCCTACCTTCCGTCTTAGAATCAATACTGTGTATTGGTTCCAAGGCAGAAGAGTGGTAAGGGCTAGGAAATGGGGGTTAAGTGACTTGCCCAGGGTCACACAAATGGGAATTGTCTGTGGTCAGATGTGAACCCAGGACCTCCTATCTCTAGAACTGGCTCTTAATCCACTGAGCTACCCAGCTGTCCCCTCAAGTTGCTATTAATAAATCTTATAAATATATTACTTGAATTATTGCATATTAATTTTAATTCTCACATTTCCCTTTGATGGAAAGTCAGAGATCCTGGGATACCTTGTGGAATATGGGATAGGGATGAGGAAAGAAGGGAGGACAAGGGCAGATTGGTGAAGAAATTCATCCTAGTCTACCATATAGTAGCTCCCTATATTAACAATTTTTTCTTGCTAAATATATACCAAACTTTTTGTTTTGTTGCTGCCAAAGGACTGCAAGTACTGACAGTATCCATCTGAATTCAGCACCCTAAAGCAAATCCTCATTTGTCCTGTCATGGTTATGGCTCTGATCCCACTAATACAAATTCCTACAATCCCTCTGTGCAATGACAAGTGTTTAAAATTACAGTGTCAACTTCCATGTTATATTTTAGTGTTTCTGCAAGGAAATTGTCCTTTAAGGAAGATGGATATTTCTATCAGCCCACCTTGAGAGCTCTGCATTGGTCAACGTAAGTAAGAAACATGACCTAATATTGAGAATCAGTCAAATCTTGGTATGGAAGAAATCCTATTCCTCCAGGTTCACCAAACATCTTCTCACATGAATTTCAGTTTAATAAGTAGTGAGAGTTGCTAAAATGGGAAGCTTGGCTCTAAGGCGTCAATAAAGTGATAATACTTTTGTAAATGAGTCTATGGAGTCTTTCTATGGGAAGTACTTTTTATGAGAATATAGAGCAGAAAGGAAAAAAAAAACATTCTAAGCATGTTGTTTGTGCAGTGATAGGCGAGCAGCCATCACAAGGAGTGCTCAACCAGAGCATCCCTTGTAGCCTACCAGCTGCCAGCCTCCTAGATGAATCCGTGAGGGCTCTTTAAGAATGTCCATTGATTTGTAGGCAGGCTGCAAGCATCACTAATCCATCATAAGTAGATTCTCTCTGGGCTGTCTTTTGGATTCTTATCTTGAATGGTCTGAAACAAAGTATCCGCAAGGGAAATAAATTGCCCAAGGAAGAGGTCTCTGTACTGGCTGTATGGAATGCTTCTCTGGTCAGAACCACCAGGTGAAATGAAACATAATTAGAGTGTGCTTTTCAGCACTTTTGTATACAAATGAGTGGGAAGTAAATATAGGCTCACTTTCATTCCAGAGCTATAGTTCTTCCAAATACAACCTAGGAATACATCACAAATACTCTTCAGGAGAACTAGTGATATGAAGGTGCCACCATTTTGCCTTTTGGAAGTTGGTGTAATAAAGTGGATAATCTGTGTTGAACTATTTCTGGTTGTGGTAAATGGGTAGGGGAACCTGAGGGATGCATAGTTATAATGGAGATTCTACTACCAGGGGAAACCTCAAGGTGCCTAGTTGTAAATGGAGATAGAAGTATTTCTTCAGAGAGATAGATGCTGCTAGAGGGGTTACTCTGCGGTTGCCTATAGATCACAGATGGTTAATAGATCAAGATTATTTCCTACCTTCCACCCTTCACCTCCCAGTTTTCAACCCCAAACCCTCCTGCCACCCTTTCCCCTCCCCCTGGTCTTAGTCAGTCACCATTCTATATAACTCAAAGGTGAACTGTGAGATTTAGAGATGATACTCTTGTTCTATTTCTCAGGTAAGGAGGTTTATTGGGAAAGATAGGACAGGATGGAAATTGAAGGTGAGAGGGATAGGGGTGTCCCTAGTCTACAAGGAGAATTAGGAGGGTTTGGGAAATGTTAGTCCAGTCACAGCTGTGACTCAGAGACTATCAAAGAGCTTGGAGGACAAGTATCTTTCTTCCTTTCTTCTTTCTTTAGTCAGATAATCTCTGCTTGAATAATTCAAGTCCAGACTCTGTCAAAGCCCCAAAGGTCTCTCTCTCTCTCTCTGCCTAGGTCAGGAAAAGCCAGTCTCTCCATGTTTATCAGAAAACCCAAAGAGCCCAAATCTCCTCAGTTCATTTACTCTGGCTAGCTCCAACTGACTCTCCAGGGAACATGCCATTTGGAATCTTCACCTTGATTTGTAGATCAAGTCCCCAGCTTTGTTTCTTGCATGCTTGTTTTGTCTTGTAAGTCCTTTCTTTCTTCATGCCTCTTCCATATTGGTTAGCAATCATTGTTGGTGATGATGAGGAAGGTGAGTTCCCAATATGTAATGATTTCTGCCCTCAGTGGTGCCTGTCAGGGAGAAGGGGCTGTGCTAGAAGCACATCTCAGTATCCCATTCAAGACTCGATTTCTAAATTACAGAGCATGTCCCAACTTGATCTGATAGCTATGATTTCTTCACCAGATGTTCCTTATTCCAATAAAATCACAGGGTCAATCTGAAAAACAAAACAAACAAAAAATCAAAGTAACCTTTTCAGAATTTCATGGTCAAAAGGGATCTTAGTGGTTATGAAGTCCAAACTATAATTCCCCTTCTAATCACCAGCACAATAAACTTAATAAACTGGCAACTGATCATTTGTCCTTTGCATGAGGGCCTCTAGAAGGGGGAGACTCCATGGCCCCTGAGACATCTCACTCCACTTTGCAATAGCTCTAAGGGTTAGAGTGTTCTCTTTGCCATAAAGCTGAAATGTGCTGCTTTGCAACTCTTTTTTTTTTTTTTAAACCCTTACCTTCCGTCTTGGAGTCAATACTGTGTATTGGCTCCAAGGCAGAAGAGTGGTAAGGGCTAGGCAATGGGGGTCAAGTGACTTGCCCAGGGTCACACAGCTGGGAAGTGTCTGAGGCCAGATTTGAACCTAGGACCTCCCGTCTCTAGGGCTAGCTCTCAATCCACTGAGCTACCCAGCTGCCCCCTGCTTTGCAACTCTTGCCTATTGTTTCCAGTTCACACAAAGTTGAAAGAAAGAATCTAGAGTAATGGAGATCTAGAAATCTTTAAATTCTGTACATACCCTGGTTGAGGAGACTGCCAATCAGCAGCAGGGCAGTGAGTTGACAGTTTAAATTCCTAATCCAGTGTTTATCACAGGGCATAGAAAAAAGTAAATAAGTAATAAATGTGTGTTGACTCATTGTTTATGTCATCCTACAAAGGCAGTATTTCAAAGAATATTAGACAGACTAGAATATTAGACTAGAATATTAGACAGAGTATGGAATATATTTTAATTCTTAGATGCTATGTAAATCTTAGCTTCTCTCAGCTAGGCTTATTTTTCTCCTCTGTAAAATGGGGATGATAACAATACTAATCCTATAGAATTATTGCAAAGATCAATCAATAAGACAATGTATACAAAACATTTTATCAATAATTCTTTTTATTGTGAAAGCATATTTATTTTATTTTATATATAACATAACAATATACAATATAATAAAATAATATATATGATTTGTTATAAATATGTGTTATAATAAATATACTTACATAAGAGAAACAAATTCTCACATTGTCTATGTCTAAAAAATCCATGTCTCATTCTTTTCCCACTTCCTTTATACCTCTCCCCTCTCCCCCAGAAGACAGGAAATATGATATAGGCTGTACAGATATTAGCATATAATACACATTTCTCTGTTCTTTGTGTTGTGAAATAAGACACATATTGCTTATGTGGGAGAAAAATTCATGGAGGAAATAAAGTGAAGAATGGTATGCTTCACTCTGCATTCCAACTCCATCAGTTCCTTCTATGACAGTGAATATCCTTTTCTGTCATGAGTCCCTTGGAGTGGTTCTGGATCCTTGCCTTGTTGAAAATAGTTAAGTCATTCACAGTTCATCATCATATATTATTATTATTACTTTGCCAATAAGTCTTGATGTACTCTATATATTATTATTAATAAAATGGTGATCACCAATAGCTGACAGCCTTGGAAGGGATATAAGATTTCAGAAAGATGCTAGATGGGAATCATCCTTCCACTTCATTGATTCAATATGGTCCCAGGGATGATTTGGAGGATGCAAAACATCTGTTGTTGATCCATTTGGTACAATGGAAAGAGGACTCCCTCTGGAATTAGGAGACCTGGGCTCAAATCTTACTTATATTACTTTCTCCTTGGGTGACTTTGGACAATTCATTTACTCTCTTAAAGACCAAATTCTCTTTTATATCAAATAAGGGAGGGAGAACTAGAACATTTCCTAGGTTCCTTCCAGCTCCAGCCTGAAGAGTTTACAATCTTCAAGTACAGCAGTAGACACTTAGACATTAGGGAATAATCATCTCAATTACCACCTTATAAGTGACTAGGAGGTGAGGTAGGAGGGTATATGGTAGGGTCCAAGTGTTCCCAAGTGGGCAATGCCCTCCAAATGGCCCAGTATCGTCATAGCCCTGAATAGTCATCATTTCATTAAAATAGTCCTGAATGCGAAGTACTCTCTATTTTTCAGGTGACTGGACATTATATTGCAAAATGATAAAATAGTGAATAATTTGAAACTAGTTTATTGGAATTTTATTTTGTCTCTCCCTACCCCCTAGACAGTTTTTTCTCCTTATAGCTTAAATTAACTAGGTTTAGAGATGTGTTGTGTTTTCTGCAGGTTGTTAGAGTTTCATAGTGGTTTACTTTGGGGTTTTAATGCTTTAGCCACTTCACATCCCACTGAGCTTTAGCTTACAGTGTATATTTAAGATGTTTTCCTCTCTGGATGGCCTCCTGAGAATGCTATTTCATTTTCAGGATGATCCTGGGGGAGTAGCGTATGCATATGCTGGAGTGCGGGTAAGTATGGAGAACTATTCTGTGGTGCAATCTGAGAATCCTTTAGCACCCTGCCAACAATATAGAGTCATTCAAAACAATGAATCAAAAATAATAGACCACATTGAGTACTCAACAATTTTTTGTCCATCCACATCTTGCTAGGCTTCCTGTAGTTAAAAAAAAAAGCAGGGGAATATTAGTTTCTTATTTTATTTTTGATGGCACAGCTATCTGTTTTAATAGCTTCAAGATCTCATTCCATTTTCTTATGACCAGGACCCCAAAGGACTTACCTCTGATAATAGTTTTATCTCTGAGCCAGACTTGAATGTAGACATCTGTGGCCCACATTGCAGTTATTCAATTAATGGGGACATAAATATTCCATTTCAAGGAGAAGAATACAATGTAGTAAAGAAGCAGTGGTCCCCCTGCTCATAGAGAATTGTTCAATTAAATCAAATATACAGAATATAGCACTGGGTCTTGAGGGCCTATCTTGTACAACTTAATCTAGCTTCTTAACGCAATTGCACAGTTGAACATGGGTAATGAATACTCTTAGAAAACTTGATTCCTTGCTTGCAAATTTTTCTGTAGAAATTCCCCAATCTTTGACTACATGAAATTATAAAATCTTTGCATTTTAGATTTAGAGCTAGAAAAGACCTTAGAGGACCAAGCTCTTCCTTTTACAGATGAGGAAACTGAGCTAAAGATCTAGTTCTAGAAGGTCCCTCAGAGGTCTTGTTCAGTCCTCTCATTTAGCAGATGAGAAAACTGAGCTCCAGACAAATGAAATGATTTTGCTTAAGGTCTCAAAAAACAACAGAGGCAGGATTATGACTTGGGATTCATGGTTAGTGCCATGCTTTTTACACTATGCCAGACTACCTTAAATTCTGTCCAGGTGTAGGTGAAGAAACTGAGGACATGAGGTCAAGTGACTTGCCTCTGGTTGGACATTGGCAGACCTAGGATTCAAATTCAGGAATTGCAAGAGAATTCAGATCCGTCAACTGTCCACTACTATGTTGCAACAAAATTCCCTGTAAAGAAACTTCCTGTATTATTTCATTCTGGAAATGTGTCTACAATTTAACATCTTAGGGACATGCTTGGAGCATTGAGAAGTTAAGTGATTTGCCCACTGGCAAGGTAGCCAGCCTGTTTCAGTAGTGGGACTTGAACCCATGTCATTCCGACTTGGGTTTGCCTTCTGTACACTACCTCCCACAACTTCTCCCTACTTAATTAGTTCTATTTTGTGAGCAAATCTACATTTTTCTGGAAGTAGCAAATAAAACAAACAAAAACCAAAATAAACCCCCCAAAACCAGATGGTCCTTGTTGACTACAGAACATCTTTTGTTTTAGTTTTTCCACATATGCATAGGCAAACAAATGCCCTCATTGGTTATTTGTATGTATGTACATGTGTGGTTATGTTCATATCTCATTTAGGACTTTGTGTATTACACCTCTGTCAAGATGTGTCAAATACGGTTATCATTGGTCTTCTGGAATCCTTAAAGCTTTCAAAGATGTTTGTCTTTACAGAATTGTAATTGTATAAATTGCTCTCCTGGTACTGTTCATTTTTTGGAAGCTTATGAATATCAGTATTTATTTTTATAATTCCTGTCATGGTATAAATTGTTCTGGTTTTGTTTACCCTTCTCTTATATGTCTTTCCATATCTCTTCGAAATCATCTGTCTTCATTTCATAAAGTACAATAATATTCATATTCTTTTATATTCACATTCTTCATATTCAAAATATTTTTATTCTTATAGCACAATTTCTTCAGCTATTCCTCCACTGATGGACATCCTTTTAGTTTCCATTTCTTTGTTGCCACAAAAAGAGCGACTGTAAATATTTTTGTTAATATGAGAGCTTTTTAGCTTTCTTTAATCCCTTTTGGGCATAGATCTAACAGAGATACTTATGGGTCAAAGGACACACAAATTTTAGTAACTTAGAGTGCATAATTCCAAATTGTTTTCTAGAACAATAGTCCTTATTCATAAGTCTGCCAACAGTGTCTCAACAGGTCTCTATTCCCACAGTGACTTCAACATTTGTCCTTCCCATTTTTGTCATTGTTTCCAAACTGATGGGTATGAACCAGAACTAAGAATTACTTTAATATGCTTTTCCCTTATTGGTTATGATTTGGAGCATTTTTTCATATGCAATAAATAGCCTAGATTCCTTCTCTTGAGAACCATCTTTTACATCCTTAGACCTTTTATCATTTGAGGAATGGCTTTCTTCTTATAAATTTGAATTAGATCCTTCTATTACTCGTGGCCAGATGATTGTAATTCTGGGAATATTGAATTAATTTGTTTACAAGGAAGTCACCTGGAACAATACTAATTTCCTCTATATGGAACTCTAGGGCATTTTAGGAGGTTTTGCTTCCGTATATTTGGAGAGATTACCTTTAAAAAGGGATGGGCCAAAAGGTGCTGATCCCCCCAAAAGGAAGTAAATGGGACCTTTTGCAGAATTTAGTCCCTAGTTACTATTATATCAGAAAGTAGTACCCTTCCTAGTTGTGGGCAAGCCCCAAGTCATCTTATCTCACCTCCATATAACAGCTCAATTTTAATTTTTTCAACAGACTTTTACAAGAAAATGATTGATGACCATAAGCCTAACCCTTGGAAATAAATGTAGATTTTATTTGCCTCTGAGAAATCAGCTTTCATTTCCTTTAGCTTCAGTGGGGAGGAATTAGACTAGATAACCTCTGATATCCCTTCCAGTTCTCAATTGATCAGAGTTGGAAAAAGTAGCAGATTCTTCTTCCATGGTCTTCTTTTGCATGATTGTCACTACAGAATAGAGCTACTCTAGATACTTATTAAGGAAAGCAAAAAAAATTCATTGTTTCTCCCTGCCATTCTGGAGGCAAAACTTACTTCCCAATGAGTTATTATTATTAATAATTATTATTTTTATTAATTATTTCAGATACTTCATTGGATTAGGTTGCCTAATTAGATGCTTCCCTGGTCACAATGATGAGATTAAATCATAGTATCATTGTTTTGCTATACAGATAGCAGTCTCTATTTTGGCTTAAAAATTTCTTTTGAATAATAGAAGTTCAAAATGCAGTTAGTTCTGCTATAATGCATGTTTCAAAAATATGAATATGTTCCAAAATGATTGCTCTATTAAGAAGCATTTTGAACATGCCTGAATTTCAACTTTGCTTCTGTGTGATTTCTTCTGAGAATAGTAAGAAGGAAAATAATGATATTACTTGACAGTAACTAACAAGCTGCAACCCTTTTGAAGATACCCATTTCCACAAGCATGAGCAACCATATTTCAGGGCTGGTTTAGAAACATTCTTGCCAGGAAAAGTCAAAGGAATGGATTAGCTGACTTCTAAGGGACCATTACTTTCAGAGATGATTAGAATTAAAACTTAAACCCAATTTTAAAGCACACTTACTCACTAAAGGGCCAACTTTACTTTCTCACTTCCAAAACTTGAGTTTTCACAAGGGTCTACTCTGACCACCTCTTCTCAATTTAGTTTCAAGCAAATAATGAATGGATTATTTATTTATGATTGTTCCTGATTAAAATAAGGGGGAGAGAGAGACACACACAGACACAGACACAGACACAGACACAGACACAGACACAGACACAGACAGAGAGACAGAAAGAGAGAAAGATCTACTTTGGAAGGTAAATACTCCTTTGCTTTATTCATTTGGAACTTCTAGAATATGGGAAAATTTTCAGGAATCAGTTGTTCCTTTAGTTCAATTCAATCAACAAGTATTGAGCATGTATTGTACAGCAGAGATGTACACAGAGATTAACATTTAGATGACAATGTCCCTGACCTTGTGGGGCTTAGAGCCTAGTAGTGGAATTAGCCAACCATGCAAATAATAAATAAATAGAGCTGGAGATGTGACTTTATTGGCATAAAGAAGAACCCATAGGGAAACTCCTTCTATTACCGGAGAGTATCAAATACTTGGCAATTTATAACCTCAATTTTGGGGGTATTGAGAATTTAAGTGACTTCCCCAGTATGCTAATATGTGACAGAGGAGGGGCTTGAACTCAGGTCTTCTTATCTTAAAAAAAAAAAAAAGGCTTTCTCTATTGTGCCACTGTCTCTCACAGTTAAATTATAAGATATATTAGAGAGGTATAAGACATAGGACTGTGTATTCCCTTTGTCACTTTCCCTAATTGATATGATCTTAAGTCCAAGTTATTATTGCATGACTGAGTATGTATAAATATTTGCTTATGTGTCAAGAAAAGAGCAATAATGAACTATATAGAGGCATATGTGTACTGATCTCTATCACTTATTGAAGTAATCTCTTAGTAATTTTCCCCTTTCTAATCTACCTACCATACAGCTACCAAATTAGTATTGCTAAAATATAGTTCTGACTATAATATCCCTCCCTATTTGAACACTTTTACTATCTCCTTATTTCCTCTAAAATATAGATTATTAATTAACCTATTTGTTTCTTAGATATTTGGCAGTCTGGTGAAATCTCTGGACCCCTTTCCAGAATGATGCCTTTTAAATGCATTAAGAAAACCTAGAATTTTAATGAAAAACAATTATATTGAAATATAGTTATCAAAATATTAAAAATAAGCAAGCCTGTGGATCCTAGAGTAAAGGTTCTAGGATAAAATACAAAATCTTAGCAATTTGGCATTTAAAGTACTTTGTAATCTAATGGGCACCTGCCTTTCCAAGCTTATTCTTCACTCATTCTCTAATCTATTAAACAGCAGAATCACAGATTTAGAATTGGAATGGATCTGAGAGATCATCTAACTCAACTTCTTTATTTTATAGAGTCCCAGAGAGGTTAGTTGACTTGCCCAATATCACTTAAATAATGAGTAGCAGAAACAGAATTTTAACCTTGGTACTTGGCTCCACATCTAGCCCTTTCCACTGCACCATTTTGCCCTCATGCCTTTGTACCAGGGGTCTACCAAGTCTAGAGAGTGCACTTTCTGCTTACTTCCATCTCCCAGTATCCCCAACATTGCTCTAGACCTACCTCCTGAATAGGTCATTACTCAGCCTCTCACTGGTTACTATTTCCCCCCTTTCATTAATGAGATATTTTTGTTGTATATTTTGCATTTCTATTCTTAGGTACCTGCTGTATTTTTGGAGTTGAAAATAAGCCCTTTGAGGGCAGGGACATTTTTTTCTCCTTTATGTCTCCAGTGGCTTGCTGCTTTAAAATATTAGCTTTATTGCTTCTAGATGATTTTTTAAATTACATTTTTTCCTCCCTACTCTCCGTTCACAAACTTTTCTCTATCCCTTTATACAAAATATATACTTATTACCTGTGACTGGCCTTGAAACCCAAGAATTAGCCAAAATCAAATTTCTTCTGCTTGTAGGAACATCTTCTTTCATCTATCTGCTATAATAGATGTGACAAAGTTGATTTCCAGAAGGTGTATCTTTCCCAGGAATCTTAGATATTTTGGAAGTCTATTTCTTTAGAAAGAAAAAAGCCTGCTGGTTCTTTGGTCTAGTCTAGGTCTTTAAACAACCAAGAAACTTTTGGTCTTTGCCCTTTATATATGGAGCATGTATATAATATTTCTTGTTGATTAAAGACTCAGAAAATAATTGTCAAGATGTCCCCCTTTTCTCCATTGAGAATGCATGTGATAATTAGATTGGTAGCTCCTCAGAGTCACTCATAATGCTGTTTATTATCTTTGCAGTCTCTATGCTAGCCTAGCATAAATTGAGAATGTGAGAATACTTGATGGTCTGATTTGAATTGAAAATAATTGGTGGAATTTGTGTTTGTGTTTGAATCATTCATATGTAATACAGCACAGAGATAATGAACATTAGGCTTGTGGGTGAGGATTACAGTAGCAATGCTCAGGAGGGTAGCCAGAACCAGATTAAAATATAACTGGAGAATATTTAATAGAATAAATACAAATATACTAGAGCATAGATAATGTTAATATGTAGTTTCCTAAGGCACCATGTGGCCAGAAGTAAACTTATGTATGTTTTAGTGGCTCCATTTCTGTTTGAATGTGATGTCACTGATGTGATTGATAGAGAGCTTCCCATGAAGCTAGGAACTCTTGGATCTAATATTATTCTAACAAAGACAATATGATCCTGAGTAAGTCACTTAACCTCTCTGTCATTTGGTAATGCTCTAAAACTATCAATTGCGGAGGTGCTGCATTGGTTGTGGGGGCTTCCTTAGATGGGAACATCCTATAGTGATGAAATCTCAGGTCCAGTCCCTATTCCTATTATTGTAGGTTTTACTTAATTTTTTTCTTAAACCATTTGAAATTTTTAAATATAAAAATTCACTTGTTTTTTAAAGGGTTAATAAGAGAAAAGAGCATGGAGCAGAAAATGTATCCAGGAGTTGTGTTCAGTAGTTACCCAAAAATATTTGAAAGGTCCCCAAAGGCCCTAGCTATCCTGATACCTATGACCATATTTAGAAAAATAAAAGGGCTCCAGAAGGAAAAAAAAAGAGACTGAGGTGGAAGAGGGAGAAAGAGACCAAAAGCTAGGATCCGCTTCTTTTTGTGGAGTGTGTAGGTTTCTGGTACCACCAAGAGAGCAAAAACCTCCCCTCTGCCAACAAGGAGTGGAAGGTAACAACCCTTAAACACTGGGGCAAGAAGGATGTGCACTTTTCCCTCAACCCAATAATTAAGACCAGTTGCATTGAATGTACACCACTCACCCTGTAAGATCAGAGTTGTTAAGGATTTAAAAAAATGTGGCAAAGTTAGTTCCTTCAACTAGATTGGGGGCCGGGGCTGTTGCCAAGGAAACTATTTATAGATTAGAGAAATGTTCAACATTTTGTAAAGAATCAGCTCTCTAGTCCTCCACTCACATTATATAGGTCAGAAAGACAATCAAAATTAAAGGCATGCTTTCAGGATAATAATATATATTTTTTAAAATTTGCCAGTCCAGGCAGTGAAACTAGATTTGTCTGTTTATAATCAGTTTTACTAACTGCCTTTCACACACTAGGCTAAAAAACACCACAGGGAAATATTTAAGTGAAAAATTGCTTTCAATTTAATTTACAAAGTGCATATAAAGCAATTCTATTAATATAATATTAGCCACTGTAAAACTGTAGAAAACAATTGCCTCCATCTTTATTGCTGGTGAACATGAAAACAGAAGTAAATGGCTCCCTTTCTCAAGTAAAATTGGCAGTGCTGTAGGTTTTAGATGCCACTGAACTTGACGCCCAGGAGTTGTGGTTCATCCTTCATTTCTGAAGAGGATCAATACCACTGAAGGGTGATGCCTTGACTTGTGCAAGATTTAAATGAGGCAGAGCTGTGCAAAGTCATCAGAGCCATCTAAGTCCAGTGGTAAGGCTTAAGTCAGGATGGCTGGCAATGACCCAGGATGGTGGATGAACTTGGTGTCTTCAGTGTCTGACCATGCTCTAAGCACTCCGCCATGTTTGCTTGAGCTGCCTTCCAGACTATTGGAATAAATTGTCCTCATCCTCATTTTTCTGGGGAAGTCTTCACAAACTTGGAGTAGATATTCCTCAAACTTATGATGGGTTTGAGACCTCTCAGTTACCCTCACCCTGGTTTAGCTTGCTTTTGGGGGTGTAGATGCTAAGCAGTCTACAGTTTCTTAGAGCCCCAAGTGAGAGTTGGTTGACAGTAAGTGGATGAGCAACCCTAAAAGTTTTCAGCAAGCCCTCACACTAGAGATTCTAGGCATCCTTGAACATCCTATATACCTCAAGCTCAAGGATAAATGTGGAGACAGAGCTTAGAGAACAAAAGAAGTCTCCATCTTCTCTTTTCTATCAAAATTACTTGGGTGTTGACTAAAGAAGAATGTCTTTATATTTATATATAATATATATACACATATATATTATATATTCAGGGAATATTGGCATTTTCCCAGGCACTAAACAAAGATGTATAGTAATTGATCTCAAAATATATAGTACCAATCCAAAGACTTCAAGAATTTTTCATCTTTGGAGATCCCTAAATATGACAAGTTTTAACATCTGTTGGAATGCTCTAGGTCAACCCTATCCCTATAGTGATTTAGTTTTTGCCCACACCTTGACTTCCTTATTTTTGTCAAGGGTATTATCAAACTTCTAGTCACCCAGATTCACAACCTTGGTGTTGTAAAAAATAGACTCGAATATAGGACTACAATCCCCATGAGCCTTTGCTCCACTTCCCCAGAATGCCTTGTAATCTTACCTGGGCCGAGATCGAGAAGGTATTTAAGCTGATTCAAAGGCTTTTGAGGTCTCTCTCTCTCTCTCTCTCTCTTGGCTCTTTTTGGACTTCCGTTTTGGAGCAGGCGGTCCCTTGTGTGATGTGAAGTTATTTTGTCTAGGCCTCTGGCCTAGGCACATGTTTCTTACTTGTATATTCTTTAATCTTTAACCTTTAATAAACCTCTAAAAAATATAATACTCCTTGCAGAGAGAAACTAATTTCTACCTGCCTCAGTCTCCCCATCTCCCCTAAATTTTAATCTTTACAGTGTCATCATCCTCACCTTTCCACACAGACCTTGTTTCCACTTCAAAAGCATCTCTTGCATCTGTCCCCTTTTTTCCCACTCACACTATCAGCATCCTAGTTTAGGTCCTCATTGGCTCACACCTGCTCTATTTTAAAAGTCTCCTAATTGATTCCTCTGCTTTAAGTGTCTCACCACTACAGTCTATTCTCCATCCCCCTGCCAAAGCAATTTTCTGAAAGCTCAGATCTGAAGACATCCCTCTCTTACTCAGTAAGCTTTAGTCATTCCCTGTTCCCTCTAGGACCAAATAGAAACTCCTCTATTTAAGACTTTATAACCTGGATCTAACTTAGTGGGTTTATTATGCACTATTACAGACTTATACATTTTTCGCTTTACACTACAACCCTGGGAAACTGGCTTTCTTACTCTTCATTATACATGGTATTCCATCTTCTATCCTTATGCCTTTTTATTGGTTCTCTTCTATACCTGGAACACCTTCATCTCCCACAGTAGAATTCTGAATTTCCCTGAAGGTTTGGCATAAGCATCATTTGTTCATGCGGACTCTACTGCTATGCTTCCTTTCACTCTATTTCCTTGTATTTCTTTTGTAAGCAATTATATATGTATGTATACTTTTTCCCTACCACTCCCACCCCAATTCCTACCCTTATGTCTCAGAATTGATAAGCCAGAAGGGCTAGGAAATGGGGTTAAGTGACTTGCCTAGGGTCACACAGCTAGGAAGTGCCTGAGATCAGTTTTGAAACCAGGACCTCCCATCTCTAGGCTTTGACTTTCTGTCCACTGAGCCATCTAGTTGTTCCATGTACATATACTCTTTCCCAGATAGAGATCATAAGCTCCATGACAAATGGTTTCGTTTTTTCTTTCTATCCCCTGAGCCCAACACAGTGTCTGGCAGGTGGTAGGCACCGAATAAATGATTGTTTGAAGAATTAAAGATGTTTCTATTCCTTACACATATTGGAATGTAAGCTTCTTGAAGGCAAGAATTGTGTTAGTCTTTCTTTGTATCTCTAGCACAGTGTCTGGCACATAGCAAGCATTTAATAAATACTTGTTGCTTATTGAATGATTTCTTAAATACTCTGATATTTCTATCTGGAAAGATACCCATCTGTTTCTATGATATTTCTCCACTATCCATTACTGACCCTTCTCTTAGATGTATGACACTTTGAATGTGTTTCATTTCTATTTAAGAGTGCCTTTGGAATCCTTTTTTTCCTTGTAAAAAAAGTATTTAAGACATTCGGAAAAGCTAAGGCAGAAGCAGTAACCTAGATCCCATGGGTAGAAGTTAGGGAGAATGATTGAATTGTCTGGAATCTTCTAAAGTTCCAGATGGCTCCCTCTGTCAGTTCAGCCTTTCATTTAAAACCCATTTGTGACTCTACTAATTAAGTTCAGCATCTTGTTTCCTGGTGTTATTGTGTCTCAGAAAGGCAACTGCCCTCATTGTTGGGGGGGAAAAGCTATTCAGTGACTCCTTTGTGAATGTAATTTTTCTTCCAGACCTTTCTTTCAGGTTGTCTACAATGCAAGCAAGATCATTCAAATATTCTTTTAATCATACGGTCTGTAACATTACCAGCAATCAGACCAGATGTATGGTTTATGCTCCACATAGTAAGAAGAGATTTCTTGCTCTATTGAGAAAATGTACCTAGACGACTTTGTGAAATATTGGTCATTTATCTATCAAAGTGGGGCCATTGTACACTGAACCACAGTAAGAAACTAACATCTACCTTCAATTCTTTTCATTTATTCCTTAATAGAGTTTTGAGCTTCAGCAGAAAGCTGATCCAAATTCTTTTATACTTGAATTGGCTTCTGATAAAGCAATGTGCATGGAAATAGCAATAGGAAGAATAGAATTCTAAGAATAAAGGCCAGAGTGACATCTTCAGAACAAGTACATTATTTAAATGCAACAAATGCATCAATATCATAAGAAGGGATGAGGCAGAAGGGTCTAGATGACAGTGTTTTTGGCTATCCTCATGTTCTCTTTTGAGCAGCAGTGGGACCATAATAAAAAAACCTATTGGATTGAAGTCAGGAGACCTGGATTCTATATATATTTTATATATAATAACAAGCTGTGTTATTATGGGGAAGTCACATAATGTTACCCTTTCAGTCTTAATATTGTCATTTGCCAAAAGGAGGCAATAATGATTTAGTGTCTACCTCAAGGGAAGTATTTTTAAAAAACTAAAATAATATAAATATATGAATTATTAATGTCATTTTAAAAAACCTTACTTGTTACTTAGAATGCAGTAAAAATATAGGCAATCCTTTTATCTGCCATCTGGGCTTATTATTTGATGTAATTGCCAAAAAAAATGGAAAGGAACAAGGTTTAGTGTACATTTCTGATTCACAACATAGATAGAGTTTGGTATCATTTTTAGTGGGTTTATTCAGAAAACAATCCATTAACTTCCAGTTCTCTAATCACCATGAATATTTCATAACTATACATCTTACTTCATGAAAGAATCCTTTCCAGCTTTTTGAGAGGAAAACATTAATTTTGTGGTCAGAAGATCTAGACTTAGTCATGGTTCTGCCACTTCATTTCTGTGTGATTTTAGGACATAATATTTCACATCTTAGGTATCTCATCTGCAAATTTAGAAGATTGGACTGAATGCTTCCTGTGATAGTCAATATAAAACTATATGAAATTTAAGGTTTGTAAAGTAATTTATATTTATTTTTTCATTGCTCCTAATAGCAACTGTGTTTGGTAGGTGCTATTATTCCATTTTACAGATGAGAAAATTAAAGCTAAGAGAAGCTATGTGATGTATCCAGGTCCATGCATCCAGTAGGTACCTGAATCAGGATTTGAATTCATTACTGATTTAGTACAATTATTATACATTACACTCTGTACTGTACCACCTAACTATTTCATTTCTCTAATCTGTATTATTTTATAAATTTTTCATCAAATTCTATCCTACTACCCCTTCTACTTCATAGAAAATCCAAGGAAAAAGGCATCATCCACAAATTGAAGGGAATATGTATTTGCTACGTGGCATGAGATTTCCATCTTTCCTACTAGAATTTGTGAGGTCAGATGAAAGCTCACTCAATGTCCACAGAGCCCCCTTTAAAGGCAAAAGCACTGGTTTGTGGTCTGAAAGCCTGTATTTGAGCCCTAACTCATCCTCTGATACTCGCTGGGTGACTACTGGTAAATCATCTAATCTCTTCATTCATTGGAAAACCCCTGATTGTGAAGTGCAGTATAAATACAATTTTTTCCGCTCAACTCCACAAATATATCAAATGCTTATAAAGTGTACATTGCAAGGCACAGTGTTAGAACCCAAGAAACTAAAGTGATCTAAGCAAAAATGAATCAGTATCTTCCCTCATTTTACATTTTACTATGAAGATAAAATGTGCTTATATAGAAATTATGATTTTGTAATGGAATTTAATAACAAGCTAGAATTTATTATTTTAATTATATCCTCAATTTACATTACTGTTATTTATATATAAAGTACAGTTATTAATCATATGCTATATCAATATGTTAATAACTTTGATACAAAGAAGTATGAAATGTTTAAAAGTAGAAATTACTAGTCTACTGGAAGTGGATCAGGAAAAGCCTCATGGGAGAAGGAAGCTGAGTTATACTTTGAAGGAAGAAAGGAATTCCAAGATGTCAAGGAGAGACCTAGAAGACCACAAACTATACAAAGTTGTGGATGTGGGACATGGAATGCTATGTCGATGGGGAACAGCTAGTGATGGGAATGGATAAAGGGGAGTAACATGAAATAAGAATGACAATTAGATGGCAGTCATTTGGGAGAAGGATTCTAAATGCCAGGATGAAAAGTGTTTATTTTCTCCTGTGGGTAATGCAGAGATACTGAAAATTTGTAAGGGGGTAAGGGAGAGCCAGAACCCGATCTGTGTTTAGGTCTATCATTTTTTCAGCTGTTTGAAGGAAGTATTGGAGAAAAGAGAGGCTGGAGCAGGGTGCCCAACTGAGAAACTACTGTGATAATCCAAGTGAGAGATGCTAGAAGTGATGTGGCTGGCATTTAATGTTAAAAAAAATACTTCTCTGAGTTTCTACCAACTACTTTAGGTGCTTTAGGGTAATGTTAGAAATGTTTCAGTTAAGGAGAGACTGGATTACAGACACACAAATACAATTTAAGACTATTAATATACACTCTCCAATGGAGCCATGGCCAAATGGAAAAAACAAACAACATAGGAAGAAGGAAATACAAATTGTTAATAGCTATAAAATCAGAGAAATTTATATCAAGACAAACTTAACAAAGCACCTCATAGTTAATAGAATGAAAAAAAATTGGGAAAAAAAGACAAAATTCCATTTTGATTTGGTCATGAAGAAACAGGCATTTCCATCCATTATTGTTAGGACTGTGGACTAGTACAGTCCATTTGGAGGATAATAAGGCAAAATGGCAATATTGGTGAGTTACAAAACTGATTATATATTTTATATTAACAATTCCATTGGTAGAAATCTATCTAAAGAAGTCATAAAAATCTATTTAAAATTATTTTGTTTGTTACATTAAAGTTCTCAGGTATCTCCTTCCTTCCATTCTTACATTATTTGACACATAAAAATGTATATATAAATCTATGACTTGCCTGTTTCTATTTATCAATATTTTCTCTGGAGGTGGAAATACACAAGTTACTCTTCAAACAATATTTCTACAGCTGTATATAATGTTCTCTAGGTTCTTCTTGTTTTGCTCTTCATAATATAATGCAGGTCTTGCCCTTTTAAAAAAGTTAATCTATTTATCATTTCTTTCTTTTATTAAACCCTTACTTTTTGTCTTAGAATTGATACCAAGTATCAGTTTTAAGTCAGAAGAGTGGTAAGGGTTAGGCAATTAGGTTTAAGTGACTTGCTCTTGGTCACACAACTAGGAAGTATCAGAGGCTAGATATGAACCAAGGACCTCCTGTCTCTAGGCCTGGCTCTCTAGCCACTGAGCCACCTTACTGCCCCTATTCATCATTTCTGATGGCAGAGTAGTATTGCATCACAATCATATTCCGTAATGTGTTTAGCCATTCCCCAATTGTTGAGCATCCCCTTAATGGCCAATTATTTCCCACCTCAAAGTGAGCTATTAGAAATATATTAAGGCATATATAGGTTCTTTTCCTTTTCCCTTGATGACATTAGAAAAGAAATCTGAGTGGTATTATTGGGTCAATGGGTATATATAGTTTTATAACTCTTTGGGCATAATTCCAGATTGTTCTCCAAAATATTTGGACCAATTTAGAGCTCTACCAACAGTGTTTTAGTGTCCCCATTTTTCTACATCCCTTCCAACATTTGCCATTTTGCCCATTTATTATTTTAGCAAATCTGACATATCTTAGAGTTAAATTTGAGATATCTTACAGTAGTTTTGATTTGTATTTTTCTGATCAAAAATGCTTTAGAATATTTTTTCATATGCTATATTTAACTTTGATTTCTTAATCAAAATACTATCTATTTATATCTTTTGACCATTTATTAGTTGAGGAATGGCTCTAATTCTTATAAACTTGACAAATTCCTCTATATGTTTTAGATATGACCATTATCTAAGAAATCATCTATAAAATTCTCTCCTCCAGTTTTCTGGTTGTCTTCTAATCTTGCTTACATTAGTTTTTGTACAAACTTTTTAAAAAATTTAATAGTCAAAATTATTAATTTTATATCTCAATGCTTTTTATCTCTTGTTTACAAATTCTTCTCCTATTCACAAATCTGATAGATAATATATTCCCTGTAAGACTATCTATAGAAAAAAAAGATTTATAACTGCTCTATTTGCAGTACCCCAAATTGAAAGTAGTTTATTCTACAAATGGAAACTGGTCCAATAAATTATGGAATATTTATGTACTGAAATATGATGATATAGTACAATGATAAAGCTAAATATGAAGCATATGGGGAAAATCAAAAGATCCATATGAATGGTGCAAGACAAAATCAGGAAAACTAGAACTGTGTTCTCAGTCATTGCAACCCTATAGGTAGCAAGAAAGGAAGAAAACAAATGTCAAAATTTGTAAAATTTAGGCTAACCTGGATAGACAAAGCCAAATCTTTTTTTCCGGTTCATTGTTTTTAATTTCATTGATTTCTGCTTTATTAAATGCTGAATATGTTATTATTCTCTATTTGCATAGTTATTTGCCTATTTTTTTTTGTTGGCAGCTGGTCAAATTAACATTAAGTAAGTTTAAAAAAAATAAAGGAGATGGACTAACAGCAGAGGAAAATAGGAAAGGTATTATGTTGTGGTAGACAGAATGTAGGCTTGGGGCTTTTGAGACAGATTCAGATCCTGAGTCTTTCACTCAATCTCCTTACCCAAGACAAGAAGATTCAGTTCTTCACTTCTTTGAGCTCAATCTCTTCAGCTGTACAATTAGAGAATTTATAATAATAGGTAGCAATTATATAGACTTTTAAGTACACTTGCAAAACGAATTACCAATCTGATCTTATTTTTTACACACAACAACTCTGAGAGTCGGGTTGCTAACATTATCACCATTTTGCAGATGAGGAAATTGAGGCAGGGAGTGGTTAAGTGACTTACAGTGGGTCATACAGCTAGCTTGTACTTGAGGCAAGATTTGAACTCAGGGCTTCTCAATTCCAGGTTCACTTCTTTATCCACTGTGCACCTCAAAAAGGAAATTAAGAGTTCTAAAAAGTTCTTCAGAGCTTCTATAGTCTGTACTTCAATGGAAGTCACTTTTTCTCGAACAAAAGTAGGGAAAATACAATTCAGTCTTTTACTGTTTTCTTTGGGTGGCCAGGTCACCTCCCACCCATGAAACCTATTGCTTCCAAGATCTTGGGCATGTCAATTTAAACCTCGCCATATTCTAAGCAGCTATCTAAGAACATAAGTTGCAGAGAAGGGACTTTTTGCATCCAGGAATTGCCAATACTAATGAAATAACTAGCCTCTTCTTTATCTCTAATTAGTATTAGTTGCTCATCTTTTCCTTATGATTGCCTGGAGCTTGGGAGGGTTAATAGGAGCAAACACTGGACATTTCTCTTTCAGAGGTCCATTTTCCTATTAGGTGGCCATAAGAAGCAAATAATTGTAATTCAGCAGAAGGACTTAGAATGAAAAGGAATGGTCAAGGTTGCACCAGAGTCAGGTCAAACCTGCTCTCAGATCCAACTTTAAAATTTTCATTATGATCCTTTATACCCTAGAAATAGACAAATGATACAAATCAGGGTTCAATTTATTCTTTTTCCTATTCTACACCTAAGAAAATGATGGAGAGTATGACAAGAATGCAGATCAAACTTAAAAGTTTGTTGACTGTACATTTTTTCCCCAAGGGACCCCACTGTTAAACATTTCTAGCACACAGCTAGAAATAATCCAAATTCTGTCATATGTGGCACCTCAGTCCATCTGTGAGCATGACCCTTTCAAAGCAAAGGTGGTCATTATAATGAGAATATGTTTTGGATTCAGCCTAACAGGGAAAGTGAGTTGGGTGAGTACAGAGGTCGGGAGTGCTTGGCACAATAGGGTTTGGCAGATAGCTTCATGGGTAAGAACATTAGGTTTGAGGGTAGAGGATCTGGCCCACTTGTTATTCCTTTCTTCCTCCCCCACGCTGTTCCCAACCCTTGCAAAATATACAGTGCAGAGTGAGCAATGACAAAAAAAAAAATCTGAGAGATCAGGTTGTTCTTGTACAACTTGTCTGAATCATGGACTGCTGAATTTGTCTTCAGATTTCTGTTTCTGAAAGAAATGGTTTTCTCAAGGGCCACTGCTTGACCCAAGAAAAATTTCAGATCAGTCCAAACATCATATTACATGAAGGAAAACATTAATGTTATATAATTAAAAAGCTGCCAGAAAAATAAACAGTATTGCAGCCCTTTTGATGGAATCAAAAGAATTGTCCTTTATTTTTCAGTATTCCTAAAGCATCCCATTTGGGCAGCTCATTTTGTAAGGTTAACCCATCATGATGAATATCATTGTTTCCCAACAAACATCTGTTTTGACCCAGCATGAGGCATGAGAACCAGTATTATAGATAGTTGTAGGATGTACTTTGAGTGGAAAATCACAGAAATTATAGCTGTTCAGTGGAAAATGTACTATTTAAATGATCTTACATTTTCTGTCTCTTGTCTGTCTTAAATGTTCACCTACACAAATATATATGGGGTAGTAGACATTGTATGACTCCTCTGACCCAACAACAGAGCAGTGTGTGTGTGTGTGTGTGTGTGTGTGTGTGTGTGTGTGTGTGTGTGTGTACGTGCACACGTGTGTGTTTGTCTGGGTTTTCCATAAAGGGTTTTGATCATACAGAACCCACATTGCTAATGTGAATATCTCTCTTCCCCATTGTCTGGGGGCTATTGCTCAGGAAGTAATAGTCAAGAAGTATAGGAGGAGAAATAGGGGTCAAAATTGAACTGTAGATCAATCTATCAATCAATAAGCATTCATGAAGCACCTACCACATGCCAAGCACCATGATTGGTGATTAGACTACAAAGAAAAATGGGATAGTCTTTGTCCTCAAGAAGTTTACATTCTAAATGGGTCCTGATAACGAAAGAGCCAGAATAGTGAGGTCTGAAGGGGAAGTAGCATCCAAACTAATAGCATTAATCACAGTAACACCAGACTCTTTAGAGTCAGTCTGAATTCAGTATTCTAAAAGCAAAAGGACAAAGAGCTAGACAAAAACATCATCTCATTTTTCTATACTTAATTGATTTGAGTTCTTCAACATATACTTCTGCCTACTGTGAAGCAAACTTCCTCTCCTATTTCTTCTGAAATTCTTTCCAGCTAGAGAGTTCCTGACATTCTCATTGTTCACCATGGCAACAGCTGAGCCTATGTAATGTCAGACAGAAAGGAAAATTGGATTAATTTTTTTAAATTATAAGATATAGGTGCCTATTTAAGATATATGTATGACCAACTTATTGTCCAGTCTTTTTTCACTTGTGTTCATGGTTTGCCATTTCTTTCTCTAGCTCATTTTATAGATGAGAAAACTGAGGCAAACAAGGTTAAATGACTTGCTCAGGGTTACACAGCTGTTAGTAAGTGTCTGAGGTCAGATTTAAACTCAGAAAAACTAGTCTTTCTGATGCCAGTCCTGGCACTTTATCTACTGTGCCACTTAGATGCCCTATATAACCACATGGGTGAACCAAATGTATAGTCAAGTAGTTCAGGTATGGTATGGATTAATATAAATTGGTCTCTAGACCATCCCACTCCAAGAGATTTTTACTTTGAGGGGAATATAAGAGGGACAATGGTTGGCTCTTTCCACTGCTAATCTCCAAAAGGGTTACTGGTATAGATTTATACCTATCTGTCCCTCTTAAATATTGCTGGTCTAGGAGATTTATAGATTCAGAACAAAGGAAGCTTTGCTGGTGGAGGGTATTCATTTAGCCTTCTCTAGCAAGTTTAACTCCTTCCTAACAAATGTTGGTTACACAAAAAACTCTCCCAAAATAGCAAAATAGTGAGTAAATCCATCTATTTAAGAAAATAGCTAACAGAAATCAGAGAAGATATACAGAAAAGAATATACAAGAAAACAAAATAGTGACTTAGTTCTTTAAGCTGGGAGCTAGATGGGATCTCAGTTTATACTAAGAGAGGAAGCCTGATATTACCAAAAGGAAGGTCTCCAAAGGTTCTGAGCATACACATATGAAGTCAGGAATATGTTGAAGAATTGATTTCCCCTGCATGCCTTCACCTTCCAAAGTCCTTCTCTCCCTCCTAGAATATTGTCTCACAAAGAAATCCCTCAAACCACATGTCTCTCTCCTAGGAAGTTCTGCTCTGGCTCCATCTCTATATCATATGCAGATGCACAGTGTCACCTCAACATATTCTCCTTTAGAATAAAAAAGAGAAACCTTTGGGGGCAGAGCTAAAATGGCAGCTTAGTGGTGGTAGCCTTCTGAATCTCTTTGGAACTGATCATTACAAAGTGTCTCAAAAGTACAGAAATAAAAATCAGAGGAGTAAAGGGGGTCTCCCAAGGGATGCAGCCATAAAAGTAGGCAGTGTTTGGAAATTCCTATGCTATAAGGGGGCAAACTTATCAGAGTGAAAGCTGATCATCTTTCCCTCATACCACCTATCACACCAGAGTCAGAGAGAGGGCTGGGATAATCTCTAAACTCTCCAGGGCTGGATGAAAGCACCACAGATTTACCCTGAAGGCAGTGAAAGGCCTTGACATCAAGACTTGAGACTTGAGGCTGAAGACCATGGAACTTGGGCAGTGGAGTGCAGAGCTTGGGCAGAGACAGAGCTGGGATGCAGCAGGTGCTGGAAAGATAGCCTCAGAGCAAAACTAAAACATGCTACACAAAGAACATCACATTACCTGTGCTCACTCAGGCTTCTGACTGGGAAGGAAACATACTACCAAGGCAAAATCCTACAAGACAGAAGTTATGAAGGTAATCAACATGCAGGAATCCCAGACCTCCAGTGGGAAAAGGAATAATCAACAGCAAAGAAAACTCTTGACCCTGGAAAATTTCTATGGAGAAAAAGAGCAAAATACAGAAGCAACAGAAGAGAGTGAGAAACAAACACATGCAAACTCCCCCCCTCCAAAATTGAAGTTGGTCACAAGCTCTTGAGCAACTCAAAAAGGAATTCAAGAACCAAGTAAGAAAGATAGAAGGAAAATGGGAAGAAAAGTGGGGAAAAGAAATGAAAGTAATACAAAAAAAAAACAATAGCTTAAAAGACAACATTGTCCACATGGAAAAAAAGGGACAGAAATCAAATGAAGTAATAAGCAAATTGGAGACCAGAATTGACCTGCTGGAAGCCATGAAAAGCATGATAGATGAAAATGAAAAGAAAAATCAAAAGATCATAGCTGAAAAATCAGTCTTTAAAGACTAGAATTGGGCAAGTAGAAGCTAATGATCTCACAAGGCAGCAAGGATTAATAAAGCAAAATAGAAAGAAGAAAAAAAATAGAAGGAAACATGAAATATCTCATTGGAAAGATGATTGACCTGGAAAACAGATCTAAGAGAGACAATTTGAGACTTATTGGTGTACTAGAAAGCCTGGAACAAAATAAAAGCTTTGACATCACATTAAAAGAAATTATACAGGAAAACTGCCCTGATAATCTTGAACAAGAGAGCAAAATAGACATTGAAAGAATCCATGGATCACCCTTTACATTAAATCTTCAAAAGACAACTCCTAGGAACGTTGAAGCCAAATTCAAGAGTTTATAGGACAAGGAGAAAATATTATAAACTGCCAGAAAGAGACAATTCAGATATAACCAGTCAGGATTACACAGGATCTGGCAGCCTCCACACTAAAGGACTGTAAAGCTTGGAATATAATATTCAGAAAGGCAAGAGAATTGGGCCTACAACCAAGAATCACCTACTCATCAAAACTGACTATATATGTTCAGGGGAAAGTATGGACATTTAACAAAATAGATTTCCAAGCATTCCTAAAGAAAAGACCAGAACTAAATAGAAAATTTGATGTCTAAATACAAAATTCAAGAGGAAAGTGAAAAGGTAAACAAGAAAGAGGGGGAAAATTTTTTTTAAGGTTTCAATAAGGTCAAATTGTGTATAATTCTATATGGAAAATGATATTTATAACTCTTAAATTGTTTTATTATAGTAGATAGAAGAATTATTCATAGGCAGAGGTTGTGGTATTAAATTGTTCAAGATGATAAAAAAATTGGGTGGGGGGACAAAAAAGAGTTTGGTACTAAGAGAAACATGAAGGAAGAAGAAAAATAGAATAAATTATACCACATAAAAAGGTGCATGGTGGTAGTGGAGAGAATATTATTATGAGAAGGGGAGGAAGAGAGTGGTAATAGATAATATTTAAACCTTACTCTCAGTGGAATCAGTTATGAGAGGGAAGAACAGCCAGATATACTGGGCTATAGAATTCTATCTTACCCTTCAATGAAGTTGAGAGGGAATAATAAAAGGAGGGAGTGGGGCAAGGAGTATTAAAAGAGAGAAAAAGGTTGGAGGGGGTGATTAATAGACCTTAAAGAGAAATAAGGGGAATAAGAAGGGATGAGGTAGGAAGAAAAGTAAAAGAAGAGAGGGAAAGGGGACTGATTAAAAGCAAAACACTGGTGTAGAAGTAAATAGTGAAAGAAGAAAGGACAGGATAAAAAGAGGAAGTCAAAATGATGAGAAATACACAGCTGGTAGTCATAACTCTGAATGTGAACTTATTCAGGGCTATACCTATCAAACTACCAAAACATTTTTTTTATGAAATTAGAAAAAAATTATTACAAAGTTCATCTGGAAGAACAAAAGATCAAGAATATCAAGGGAAATAAGGAAAAAATGTGAAGGATGGAGGCCTAGCTTTACCTGATCTCAGATTATACTATAAAGCAGTGATCTTCAAAACTATATGGTACTGGCTTAAAGATAGAAGAGTGGATCAATGGAATAGACTTGTAGTAAATTATTATAGTGAGATAGGTTCAATAAACCCAAAGATCCCAGATTTGGGGACAAAAACCCACTATTTGACAAAAACTGCTGGGAGAATTGGAAAACAGTATGGGAGAAATTAGTCTTAGATCAACATCTTATACCCATATACCAATCACAGTAGACGTTTTCCAAAGGACAGCCCATTCTGAATTCACACCTGAGTAGACTAATCCTTTTAGTAATTCACACCTGAGTAGGCTAGAATCTCTGAGTAAGTTTCTCACCTCTTTGTCCCATGTAAGTTTACAAGTTGCCTGACCTTTATAGGTACTTAGCACCCCTTTGTATTAATTCTAAAAATAGGCATGGCTTAAGTATGGGTTTAAGTACTTTTCATTGTTCAGCAAGGAGTTTTCTCCCCTAAAGCAGGCTTAAGTATGGGTGGAGTAGAGGTCTTCCCATTTCTGATCTAAGTAGAGTTCTCACTTTCCGAATGGGGAATGGTCCCAATAGGGAATTTTTCCAATGGAGAATTCCCCAATGGGGAATTTTTTTAACATTCACAAGTCTGAGAAATTTCAAGATTCACAATACCAAGATTTTAACTCAGAGTGGAAAAATGACTTAAATATAACAGGAAATCATAAACAAATTAGATTACCATAGAATAGTATATGTGTCAGATCTATGGGAAATGAAAGAATTTAAGGCCAAGTAGGAGATAGGGAATACTACAAAATGTAAAATGAATAATTTTGATAATATTAAATTAAAATGCTTCTGTATAAACAAAACCGATGCAACCAAAATCAGAAGGGAAACAATAAATAGGGGAAAAAATTTTATAAACAAAAACCTCTGACAAAGGTCTCATCCTTGAGCTAAGTTAATTATAAAAAAACAAACAAACAAACCAAAAAAAAAAAGCCATTCCCCAGTTGAAAGATGGTATGAATAGGAAGTTTTCAGATAAACAAATCAAAACTATCAATAAGCACTTGAAGAAATGTTCTAAATCTTCCATAATTAAAGAAATGCACATCAAAACAATGCTGAGGTACCACCTCACACCTAGCAGCTTGACCAATATGACAATAAAGGAAAATAATAAATGTTGAAGGGGATGTGGCAAAATTGGGACACTAATGCATTGCTAGTGGAGTTGTGAATTAGTCCAGCCATTCTGGAGGGCAATTTGGAGTTATGCACAAAGGGTTTAAAAGACTACCTGCCCTTTGATCCAGCCATAGCAGTGCTGGATTTGTACCCCAAAGAGATAATAAGGAAAAACACTTGTAAAAAATCTTCATACTGGCAAAAAAAAATGGAAAATGAGGGGGTGTCCCTCAATTGAGGAATGGCTGAACAAATTGTGGTATGATGGTGATGGAATGCTATTGTGCTATTAGGATTGATGATCTGGGAATCTTTCCAAATAAGCTGGGAGAGCTTCAATCAACTGATACAGAGTGAAATGAGCAGAACCAGAAGAACATTGCACACAGAAAGTAAACACTGTGGAACAATTCAATGTAATGAACTTTGCTTCGAGTAGCAATGCAACAAGCCAGGACATTCCTGAAGGATGTATGTAAAAGAATGCTGTCCACATTGGGAGAGAGAACTTTGGGAGTAGATATGCAAAAACAAAACATATGACATCACTTGTCACATGTATATGTGGGTATGTGATTTGTGATTTAGGCCTCAAAAAATCGCTCTATAGCAAAAATGAATAATATGGAAATAGGTATCAAGTGACAACATTTATACAACCCAGTGGAATTGCTTGTTGACTCTGGGAAGCAGGGAGGGAAGAGGGAAGGGAAAGAGAATGAATCATGTAAACATGGAAAAATATCTTTAAAAGTAAATAAATAAAAGAGACTTTGATAACTAAAAAACAAAACCCCCCAAAACATTTCCTCCTTCAATCAGGAGTCTCATCTACTTCTGCAAAACACAGTGGGGGTGAAAAATGCCCTGAACTTGGTTAGAAACTCTGTTTTACATTTATTAAGCACAAACATGTTTTTGTGTCAGGAATTCCTTATTTATGGAATCACTGTTCTGGCATGAGAACAGGACTATGCATTAGCTACTAGGGATAAAAAGATAACAGCTCCTTCCTTCAAGGAATTTATGCTTTAATCAGAGAATACAGCATATGTACTACCGTGAAGAGGCAACTAAGTAGAGCTATAGTGAGAAGACATCAATAAAATTTTTTTTTCATTAAGAACATTTGCAAATGTTTTGGAATCTTCATTGGAGCACCAAATCTTTAGAATTTGTCAGGAAGTTGTTTGGGGCAAGATGTATGGGAATGGTTAGATCTTATTCAGTCTATAGCTATAGACACATCACCATTTTCCCTATTGGTTTTATACATAGTGAGAGGGGGAAAAACCCACACCTTTTGGGAAATCATTTGTTTTTACCCTAAACTTTTGAGAACATCCTGAAATACAGTGCTTGGTGGGTACATGTAGTTCAAGGATAAATAGAGGAGTAATTTGCCATTTGTACCAAATTAAATCAGACTTTGAGTTCAATCAAAACAGCTTGCAGCTGGATACAGTAATCTGATTTCCTGACACTCAGAGAAAAATTGAAGCCCTCCAAAAGGCCCCCGCTGATCTTCAATGTGAAATAGAGCTTGCTAGCAATTTCTCTCAGCCGCTGAATGCCTTCACATTTAATAAACTAAACAGAACACACGCACAAATAAACCACAAGGTTTGTTGGAGATAGCTCTCAGGTAGTGTTTTATTCTGACTTAATGAAACCCATAGCATGATGCCACAGAAAGATCTTGGGCCAATGTTATAAAAAACCCCAACAGCTATTTTGTTAAAAAACCCATTCAGCAGATCTCTGTACTAGTTTCTTAGGAGTGTGGCTTTGACATTAGCAGTGTTGAAAGCATAACAAATGACTTCAGAGAATCTCCATTTGTAGTTTATATCTAAATGACTTGCCATTTTATGGGGAGGATAACAGGGAGTATTATAGTAAATTCTGAAGCACCTAATTAATTATTGATCATTCCAGATTTTTTAGTTCCATAATAGAATCCTAACTGTAAGCCCGATTTTATATGTTTGGAGAAGGAGATAGGAGACAAACATCAAAAGACAAATGATCCTGAATTTCTTTGTAAAAAACAAAAAACAACAACAAACTTAAGAGAGGGACACAAAAGAAAATCTTCACAAAACATATATGAGTTAGGGGTCGAATCTATTTGGGTTGTGATTGGATCTATGGTTTCATTCAGATGGGAAACTCCCAGCTAAAGAAATTCCCTCCATCAACATAGGCCAGCACCTTCTCCCTAATTTAGAGTTGCCTAGAGGGCTAAGAAGTTGTGAATTGTGTAGTCACACAGCCATGTGTGAGAAGCAGGACTTGTGTTCAGGTCTTCCTACACCAAAGTCAGGGTTTCAAATTGGCAAATAAAACTGCAGGTTTGCAGTAATATTTGAAACAATTTCTTTTTGTTGTTCATAAAAGGAATATATAAAAGATCTAAGATTCTGTGTGGAGAACTCTAATACAGATAATATCCCATTCATGACTAGTAGTTAAATCACATAGATGTTAAATTACTTGGCCAAAAATATTAACAACATGGCAATGGGTTCGAATCAAGAACACATGTGATACCCAGTGGAATCACGCTCGGCTACGGGGGGTGGGGGGAGGAAAAGAAAATGATCTTTGTCTTTAATGAATAATGCATGGAAATGATCAAATAAAATACTATAAAATTAAAAAAAAATTACTTGGCCAAGGTTACATAGCATTTCTGGCATGATTTGAACCAGTGTCCCTGACTCTGCCTAATTTTCTAGTCATAAGTCCATAATATGTCTACAGTGTTTTGCTAGTGTTATACAGGATTTCTATCAGGGTTCAGAGAGTTTTTCCAGTAGTATTCACAAAGCTGACCAAGTTGGTTATAACTCCCCATAAGGGCTCAGAAAGGGAGAAATTGGGAGCTTATACAACATAGAAAGGGAACACAATAGAGGAGTTCTTGGGAGGAAATGGCAGGGTAGTGTTAAATTTAAAATTATATTTCTACTAATAAAAGTATTATATTTTAAAAGAGGTTTATTAAGGATTATTAGAAATCAAGGATACAAAATAATAACCATGTTTGTGCCCATGGCTGATTAGCCCATTTATAATCCCTGTGATTAGTTTACTTACTACATCATTGCAATGGTGGAGCAGAGAGAATGAGAGCACAGAAGCGGGAGAGGTAGGTGTTACTGCCAGTTTAAATACTAATTGTGATCTCACCCAGGTGGAGACTCAGGTGAGATTATAGGGAATTCTGGGAAATACCAAGGACTTCTGGGAATTGAAGTCTAGGGTTAAAAATCTCCATTTTTACAGTAGTTGTATAGAAGATAAGCCCTACAATTTGTATTTCCTTATCCTCTGATTATTTTAATAATGTGTCTTGGAGTCAGGCCATATTTCCCTTGAAGCCATACTCTAGTCCCCATTTTGGAGGGAATTGAATATACCACCCATAGAACTAGTCTGTTAGTACATGTTTCTTGGACAAACACTGCACATAGTGACCGGTTCTCAGAATTAAATAGGAAGAAAACAGGCTATGTTACCTTTGGGAAAATGGTTAATAGTTAAATGATCAATAAACTACATAAAGAATTAAAGTAATCTATTAATAAACTATGAACTGGCATATTTGGGCAAATTATAGAATTAGAGGGGTTTTTTTCCAGGCAACTTTTTTATGTCAGTATAGTTTTTTTTTTTAATAACTATTTTCTGATATTTTGTGATCCATGTTCATTTCCTTCCTTCCTCTCCCCAAGATGGCAGGCCATATAATATAGGTTGTACATGTGTTATCATAGAATACATATTTCCATGTTTCTCTTATCATGAAAGAAGACACATATCACTTACACTAGAGAAAAATTCATGGAAGAATAAAGCAAAGAATGGCATGCTTCAGTTTGTATTCAGATTCCATTAGTTCCTTCTGCAACATTGGATAGCCTTTTTCATCATGATTCTCTTGGAGTTATCCTAGATCCTTGCTTTGTTGATAATAGTTAAGTCATTTGCAGTTGATCATTTCGCCTTAGTGCTATTGCTGCATATGATGAAGAACAGTTTGGTTTTGCAAGAAGCAAGTTGTCCAACTTCTCTTATAATTGGCTGGGTGTCTATTCAGACTAATTTTGTTCTGAATAATTTCCCTTTTTAGGTATGCATTTCCTCTTCTTCCTGAGATTTGGGTTGAAAGGCATAAGCTTTAATATCTTTTGTTAGGGTTTCTGGATTTAGTCTCTTCTGACTTTGTCAACTGTTAATAAACTTTCCTAAAATCAAAGCATGGTGGATGCTCAGATTTTCCCTTCATGGAGAGTTATACAGATCCAGAATGCAGTGGATATACAAAAGAGATAACCTGCCTCTCTACCACTTTCTTTTCCTCTCTAGCTTAAAGCTGTGAACCTCAATGGAGTTGGAGAAAAGCCAAGTAAATAAGCAATTAATAAGCATATATTATGTGCCAGGCACTGTGCTAAATGATGGTGATACAAAAAAGGCCATCCCTCCCAAGACAAAACAAAACAACAACCTCTGGTTTCATGAGACTGTAATGGGAGAGACAACATATAAATAACTTTTTATAAACAGGATTTATATTGGATGAATAAGAGATAGTCAACAGAAGGAAGGCATTGACATTAAGGAAGATCATGAAAGCTTTCTTGAAGAAGGTGAGATTTTTTCTGGGACTTGAAGGAAGACAAAGAAGCTGAAAACAAAAAACAAAAACAAAAAACCAGAGATGAGGAGGGAGAGAATTCCAGGTACAGGAGACAGTGAAAATACCTGGACTAAGGAGATGGAATTTCCTGAAACAGGTATTATTACATTATTTCCAGAAGAATCTTAATCATTCTTGCTCTCTGTCAATGGAAAGAACTCATCTCAAAGTTTTCTTGCCACTCAAAGTTCCTAAAGAAACTTTCCCTTTATCCAGTTCACCCCTGAAACACACCCATTTTGGAAACTGACCCAACACCATTCTTGTTTCTTAGCAATACTATTCATCCTATCCCTCTGGTGTAATTTCCCCTCAAATTGCTTTCTAGTCAATGTCTTTATTTTTCAAGCTCACCTTGATCTAATTTCACTCCTTCTAGCCACAGACTATGATTAAGCTGTGCTTTTTGGTTAACTTCTTTTCAATTTCCCTTTCCCATAGATTGAATGATCTTGAAAGACCATAAATTGCCCCCACTAAAGGGGCCTGGACTGCCAAGTTTTAGCTAACTAAGTTCAAGGAGGATAGAACTGACATTTATTTCTGTGGCAGTGCCATTGACATGATAATTGAGGAAATAGGAAATTCCAAGTTTCAAAAGGTGATTGGATATAGCCTCTCTCCCTCTGAGAAGGTTTCCAATGTATTTCAAAACGATTGTACTTTTCTCTTTTACAGAGAAGACTCTAAATCTGCATATCCAACTCCATCTCCCTTCTGACCTGCAGGTCCTCATATCAATATACCTTTAGCACATGGAATAACAAAGTTTGTCCATTACACAAATCAACAGCTTTTTAAGTTGGTTTGCTGGAAGATTTGGGTGCATACATTTGGCTGGAATAGGGGAAAAAGAGAAGAAATCTGATGTCTTTCATTTTACTCTGATTTTGCTGATGTCTCTGAGTGGTATATGGACAAGGAGAGGCCTGAAGAAGTAAGTGGAGTCAGGAATATAGAAAATAGTCCAGAAAGGTAAAAAATAAAAGTCTCTGAAAAGCAATACATGGCATGGAAAATAAAGAAAAAATAATCTTGGCATTCAATACTTCATGGTGCAGTGTGACCAACTGGACCGTGGGCATTCATAACATACTCTGTCAGGCAATGATATTGGACAAGTGCTATGCAGCAAAGAAGAAAACAAGCAAAACCAAGTTGTTTTGAGCAAGAAAGTCATGGAATCAGTAGGACACAACACTTGTGAAAATGTATACAAAAAAACTTAGAAATGACAAAATTGCTAATCAGTCAACAGAAAACTCAGCAGGCAATAAGTTCCAAGGAGCTGCTAATGAATTATTAAACTGAAATGTGGGCCTAGAAATAGATAAAAAGTAGTCAGTAAATGATATCTCCTGAATGATCTGAAACAAATGTGACAATCAGTAACTTAGAAAACATTGGGAGGATGTTAGGGGAATGCTCTCTGATTTCCACATTTCTGCATCAATTACACATTTTAAAGTAAAGTTAAAGAAGTTCCTAATTAAGCATCTTGTGCAGCTGTCAGGATAGGGTTTTTTCCTCCCTTTATTTAATACTGAGCTCAAAGTATACTGTAAAACACCCATGATTATAGATACTGAAATGAAGAGCAAATAAATGAAAGATGCACCAAGAAAAGGTCACACATTAATCTCACTCATGACTAGGACTATCAGGAGTATCCTGAAAACACAGATCCTGTTTTGGGGAGTTCCTGATTATTTTTTTTTCTTCCTCTTTATCTCCCTTAAGAAAACTTGATAGCCCAGAACAGAGCAACCAGGTTGGTAAAGGGTCTCTAATCATACCTTATGGGGATAGCTTTAAAGAAACTGGAATGTCTGGCCTGGGAAAGACAAAACTCAGGAGGGATGTGGAAGCTGTCTTACATATTGAAGGTGGATTAGATTTATTCTCTTTGGCCCCAGAGTACAAAAATAGATACGATAGGTTGAAGTTGTAAAGAAGAAAATTTACATCTAGATGAAAGAGGGAAACAACACAGCTTTGGAATGAGAGACATCCAAAAGGGTTAGACTGATTTGGAAATAGGACATTCTACTTCATTGCAGTTATTTAGGCAATGGCTGAAGGGTTGATTATGGGGGCAGGAGACTCAGATAGGGTTTAGAATGGATGGCCACTGAAAACCTTCCAACTCTGAAACCTGACACATCTGTGGTTCTAGAATTATAAGTATGGCATCCATTTGATATTCAACCAGAACTTACTGAATATTTGCAATTCATGCAATGTACCATGGTAGGCACTATTGTTTAGGAGGGAAAACTTATTGGAAAGATGCTGTTAAGGGAGCTAGTAAAGAAGGTAGAATTTGATATAAAAAATGACAACCTAACCACCCAGAGAATGAGAACAATATCAAGAGGTCCTTATCTATCCCATCCTACAAATGAAAGAGAATCTATTGGGGGAAAGTCCCATTCCCCATTTAAGGAGAGGATAGCATATCTGTAAAGTTGTCTGCATTAAAAGACTTTTGTTTTAGTTTAATTCCATGAAGTGATTGGCGAGTTCAAATGTTTCAAAGGTCCTCTTCTTAGCCTCATTTGTATTTCTCATTACATTTTAACAAACAACTAAAAAAGTACCTGCTGTATGAAGAGAACTGTGTTAGATAATGGGAAGGAGCTATAGTCCCTGATCTCATGGAACTTCTAGTTGAGAAGAGAGAGAGGTACAAACACAAATAACCACAATACAAAAGGATAATCTCTTAAGTGCAAAAGGAGTTATAAATATGCTATGGGAGGTCCGAGTTGGGAAACACCAATTATGAGCTTAAGAGATCAAGGAAGACTTCAGTGCTGGAAATGGAATTTGAATTGGGTTTTTAAGAATAAATTGTAATTCAGCACTAAAACAGGATGTGTGTGTGTGTGTGTGTGTGTGTGTGTGTGTGTGTGTGTGTGTGTGTGTGTGTGTGTTGGGAGAAGAAATTCCAGACATTTCAGGTAGGAACAATGCAACCAAAGGTATAGATATAGGAAAGTACAGAGCATAAAATCATAGTGAATATCCTTGTTTGATGAATACATTTGTCTCCTGGAAACAGAAAAAAACCCCTCATAAATTAGTAAGGTGAGAGACCTGTTATGAGGTTATTATAAATTGTGCAAGTGGGTGATAATGAGAACAAATTCTAGCTGTAGTTGTAGTGGGAGTGAAGAAGTATGATGACTTTTCTAGAAGTAGGACCTACAGAGCTTGGCAACTGATTGGATATAAACAAATAGGGTGAAAAATGAGTTGCAAAAATCCATAAAGATTTAAATATGTGATTTTGACAGAATCTAAGACTGGTGACTTAAGAAACCCATTCTGCTAAAGTTTAATCATTGAAGATTGGTATATTTAATCAGAAAGTGCACAACATAGTGCATAATTTAAAGTATAATTTCAAAATTTTGAATGCTTCCCGAACATCACCCCTGTTCAATGTAGAGCTTGAATAAAGGATCTTCCTTGAGTAGCCCACTATCCAACTTACAGTCAGAGCTTTGATTCTGGGTCTGGAACTATTTAGCATGTCTAACCTAAAATTTTTTCTTCTGACTGATACCATATATAAAGACATTGACAATATTACTGCCTCTGGTAGTCCATTTCCCCCAGTATTCCCTAAGGAAAAAAAATGACTAAGTCTATACCAGGCAAAAATAGGTAATTGCTTTTTTATTTTAAAAAAGCCATCGTGTGTTTTTTTATACCTGGGAAGTAGAACATCTGGTTTGACTGAGCCTTTATTTTTTAAATTAATTTCTTAACTGTTATGGTATCACATAGAAACAACTATGTTGTGTTATAGGACAAAATGTCAGAGAAATTGGATATAATAATTTTTTGCATAAATTCCTTTTATTATTCTACAATCATATGTTACTATAGTTCCTTGTTGTGGCATAAACATGGATTCTCAAAGGCCATATAAATTCTAGACCAAATTCTTAACTTGGGATCTACTGATAGAGGGATTCTGAAATAAATTTCTGAAGGTCTGTGAACTTGGATGTAAAAAATTATTTCTTTAATTTTATTAACCTTTGGTTCCTTTTGTAAATCTCTGTATTTTGTTTAATTGCTTTAAAAGCATTATTCTAAGAAGAGATCCATCCTGGCTGCCAAAGAGGTCGGTATCACCAAAAAACGATTGAGAATCCTGGAATTTTAAAGTCCTGTAACATAGGAAAGCTTCAAGTACCAGTCAAATGAGCAACTAGTTGTTTTCATTATCTGAGAACTAGTCTATATAAATTAAACAATGCTTCTCATTAAGATATTGGCTTCTTAGTTCCCAAACCTAATCTATTCTCCCTACACAACACTTCTTATACCTATCCTCTTTTCTCTATCCGCACTACACCCACAATAATGCAGGCTCTCATCACCTCCTACTTGAAACACTACAAATTTTTAGAATTGGTCTACCTGTACCTAGACTTTTCCTTCTCTGATCTGTTCTCCTAATATTTGGAAAATTAATATTCCTAAAGCATGGATATGATCATGGCATTCCCTTGCTTAGGAAGTTTGGGAGATTTTATAATCTCTAGGGTAAGATTTTAATTATTCTGCTTTTCATTCAAAACTATAAACTTTCTTTGATATGTCTTTTTTGGCTGATTACACATTACTCTGCCTTGCCTGATTTCCAGTTTATCCAAACATCTACTTGCTATTCTCCATACACAACATTCCATTTCCCATCTTCATATCTTTTCAGAGTTGTCCCTAATTCTTAGAATGCTTTTTCTACTCGCCTATTCCTTTTAGATTCTCTAGGTCCCTTCAAAGTTTAGCTCAATTGCTACCTCTTTCAAAAGATCTTTCTTGATTTTCATCAATTTGGTGTTATTTCCCACAAATTACTTTGTATTTTTAAATTCAGATATTTTATTTTCCAAATTACATGTAATAATTTTCAACATATGTATTCTGAAATTATATGATCCAAATTGTTTTTCTCCCTCCCTTCCCTCCCCCTCTCACAGATAATAAGCAATTTGATCTGGGTTATACATGTATTATCACACAAAACATATTTCCATATTGGTCACTGTTGTATGAGAATACTCATATAAAACCAAAACCCAAAATAAAACCATAAACAAATTAATGTGAAAGATAGTATGCTTTGATCTACATCTGTCTCCCACAGTTATTTCTCTGGAGGTGTATAGTATTCTTTGTCATAAGTCCTGCAGAATTGTCCTAGATCATTGTATTGCTGATAGTATCTAAGTCTTTAAGTCTTTCACAGTTGATCATCATACAATATTGCTATTACTGTATACAGTGTTCTCTCAATTCTGCTTATTCTGCTTATTTGCTCTGCATTAGTTCATGTAGATCTTTTCAACTTTTTTCTAAAATCATTCTGTTTATCTTTTATTATAGTACAATAGTATTCCATCACCAACATATACCACAATTTGTTCAGCCATTCCCCAATTGATGGACAACCCATAAATTTCCAATTCTTTGCCACCACAAAAAGAGCTGCTATGAACATTTTTGTGCAAGTAGACCCTTTCCCTTTAAAAATATCTCTCTGGGTTACAGACTTGAATGGCATTACAGGATCAAAGGGTATGTATTGTTTTATAGTTCTTTGAGCATAGTCCCAAATTCCCCTCCTGAATGGTTGGATCAGTTTACAACTCCACGAACAATCCAATTTTGTCCTAATTTTGCCACATCTCCTCTGATGTATTTTTATATATACTTATTTCTCTGTCAACTTGCTATATGTTCCCATAGAATGTTAGCGACTGTCTTGCTATTTTATATGAATTCCTAATGCCTAGCATAGTTGTTGGCACAGATTAAATATTTAGTAGATGTTCATTGATTGATTTTGGTCACAGAAATTATATAAAACCATCTCATAAGTTGTAAATGGACTATTTTCACTGGTGGAAAAATTTTCACTTGGAAAAATCATGGATTCTTAAATAGATTGCAAAGCATATTTTTTGTTCATACTGTCTATGTGTATTGGTTGTAGAAGATTATCCTAGCCCTACTTAAATTTCTTCCAGTTGTAATAAAAAGAAAATGACTGAAATAAGGCAGGTGGAGAAAAAACTAGAGATCTATGCAAGACAGCAGGCAATTTATCAGGCAAATGGCCAAAGACCAGACAATGTTCTATAATCTAGGGCTATACAAATCTACAGAAGGGAAGGATTGTTGTGGGATAGAATTGGCAAGAAAGACTTAAAAGATGAGAGTGGAAGACTGAACTGATGTGAATGAGGATGTACATGATTTGACTTGACAGAGAAAAGAGAAAAGGCTATGGATAAAAAATTAGACTAAATTAAAACTATTAAATAATATGTGAAATTGAGAGTATCAGTCCATCTGGTTTGGGCAAGTTTCATCAGAGTAACCAAAATGTAACTGGGATTTAGAAATACCAATATTTAGAAGCAATAGTAATTTATGTAATTAGTGTTTGAAAGAAGTGACTCCATGAAGGGAATATGGTTATCGAGAGATAAGGAATAGAACCCTAGAATGGAGAAATTTTTGGAAAGAGGTAGTGAAGTTGTGAAATAATTTGAGAATTTTAGAAAAATTGTAGGTTTACAAAGGAATAAAATGCTCTTATTCAGAATAATGGAAAATGGGTGGTCACTAAAGGATTGTTTAGGATTTCTTTGTCTTGATGGTGCTCAGAATAATACTATGAGAAAATTCTCCTAGAAGACCAGCTGGTAAAAATATAGTCATCAAGGCTTGTATTATTTTGTATTCTTTAATTCACAGCATGGACATACTGAAAGAGCAAGACTGGTTCTGATTACCTTTAGCTAGAAGAGCTAAAGATTTCAAGAAATGAGAGTATTTCACTATCATGTGGCATCACTGAATACTAATTATCTGTTGCTATTTGGTCATTTCAGTCATGTTTATATTTATGACTCTTTATGACTCAATTTGGATTTTCTTGGCAAACATACTGGAGTAGTTTTCCATTTTCTCCTCCAGTTTATTTTACAGTTGAGAAAACTGAAGCAAATAGGGATAAGTGACTTGTATGAATTTCAGTTTTACTCCACCCTGCTTAGTGTTTAGAATTCTAGCATCCAGAAATGTATACGCCCCCACTTAAGGATTGAGTGTGGGGGAGGAAGGCCTGTGACCGGCATGTGCTAGCAAGTGACAAATCAGGAACAACTGACTGACCCCCTGGGCTGTCCTAAGCTAAGCTTAAGCCACTATTGGTACATGTGAGACACAGGAAGTGATGTAAAGAACTGCCTTTATATTTTGTGTGAGAGGGGCTTTTTGAGGCTTTTGCGGATTTGGGTGAAAAAACTTGACTTGAAGGAGCTCTGAAGTGTGGGTCCTGAGACTGCTTCCCTTAGGTGACCACATGGTGAGTGTTAAGGCTGATTTCCCTTTCCCTTGACCCTTCTAAAGGTTCCAGCCTCCAAGGAGGCCTCTCATCTTGGAGGAGGCCTCCCAGCTGGAAGTCAAGCTAGATTTAATCTTCTGGAAAAGCCCCTTGGCTGAGAGGCCTCTGAACTCCCCCAAGCTCAGACCAGGCCCAAGTAAATCTTTACCCCTTTCCCTCTTTCTCCTTCTTAATTTCTTCCTTCTTTTGTAAATAAACCACCATAAAATTCCATTCTGACTTGAGTATTTCATTGGGATTTATAATTTAAATCCCTGGCGACTACTAAATAATATATTCAATCTCAACCCTAAATTTTACCCTTAACACTTGCCTAGGGTCAGAGAGCTAGCTAGTAAATGTCTGATGTTGAATTTGAATTCAGGTCTTCCTGACTCCAGGTCTGGCACTCTAGCCACTGCACCACCTAGCTGTCCTTTCTACAATATTAGTACCATGGACAGAACCCCAACTCTGTTAATTCAGAAATAACTATGCAGTTCACTACATAAGTCAAGTTAACTCTGGGGAACCTAGATGCATTTTTTTAAATGCCAACCCCTTCTCACTCCCTCATCTCAGCTTCCTGAATTTACCAGTGGCTTTACTGAAATGATCAGATGGATTAGTTGGTAAGTATCTTTAGAGTTATTTATTTATTTGCCTGTTTTTTTTTTTTAATGGTGACAAAATTCACTGAATAATTTGAAGAGATCTGTTGTATCTTTCCAGGTTGACAAATTATTGATTGTTTAATAAGGATTTTTTAAAAGAAAAAATCAATCCTCAATGTTAACACAATATAATATTCTCTTCATTTTCATAAGGTATAAAGTGAAATTAGAATATGTTCCCTTTTGGTGGTAGTCATATAGTTAAACTGTATTTTCAATGTTTTGAAAATCTTTTGTTAATGTCAAATTTCTTTGAATTGTGAATTTTGTAGTGGTATTTATTAACTTATCAAATGACACATAAAGTACTCTAATGAGCAGTTTTTACTCCATTTCAAGAACAAGTCCATGCTAGGTTCATTTTTTGTTCTTTTTATTTATTTTGTTGTTGTTCATTATTTTGAATTATCCTTCTAGGAGTTGTCTGGGACTTGTGAAATAGAGACTTTTATATCTTAACTTGAATTTTTATCTCCCCATCACTTGTTTTTATTTTTCATAAGATGAAAATAAATATAATTATATTTGGTGAAAGTTATATATATATATGTATCCATGTGGTATCATATTTTATATGAATTTCAAACTATTAGAGTATTTTTTTCTTTGATGGAACTGCTTTAGACACATAAAGACAGTCTCTAGTGATTACAATTTGTAGGGATATGGTCAATATTTTGTTTAACTGCAACTTTCTTCCAACATGTTTTGGAAATTCAGTTATATAGCTTATTTCAATACCTGGCACATAGCAAGTGCTATGTATGGTTATTATTGTAATTATTATTATTATTAGTGGTATTACTTTAAGAGAATATTGTTAATGATCTCATCTTGATTTTTAGTGTACTAGTAGCTAGAACATATTTTGAAAAGTTCTCCCTGGGGGAAAAAATGTTTAGATAAACATGAAGAATTTAAATAGGTTGCAAGAACTAGAAATAGATTATTCTAGAAATATTTGTCTCAAACATTCCAACCTGAAAATTTGAAGAATGTACTTAATCTGGTCAGTGATTCAAACTCAGATAACAATAAATCATTTATAAAATGCTATTTCCTATTTAATTGTGCTCACTGTTTTAACCTTAGGGAATATTGGACTGTTAATTGATTTTAATAAGTAGTTATTAAGCATCTACTATATGCAAAATACTGTGCTAGTTTTCCATAGTTATAAGGGCAAAAATAAAATAGACTTATTCCTAAAGGAGCTCAACTTAACTGTAAAATTATAGTGTATAGACAAATATATAAAAATTAAATAGCAGGAAGGAGAGTTCACAATTGGGAGGATCAAGGAAGATTTCACAAGAAAAAGTTCCTAAATGCTGTTACAAGGGAATCACTTTAAAAGACTGATATATATTAATTTAAGGTCGCCAAGGAATTCAGCTATGTAATTCCTAAATGAAAAACTCAAGTCAGCAGTAAATCTTTTATGGAGTTTAATTACAATAGGAGTAAGAAAGGAATTAGAGAGAGAGAGAGAGAAAAAGGGAGAGAAGGGAATAGGGCTTAAATACCCCTTCTGTTTAGGGTGGGCCAAAAGGCCCAAGCCCTTAGATAGCTGGGGCAAAGAAAAGAGATCAGTCCCTATTACTCACGTGACCAAAATGGAGAAATAGTCTCAGAGGCCCCCACCTTCAGCTTCCTTCAGAGCAAGCTTCTCAGAGTACACCGCAACCACTCCAGCCAACTCCTCAACCACCTCGAGTATTCAGACCCCCCTGATCTTTAAGGAAACCATCCAAGTTGCCTCCCCTCAGTTCTCACATCTACCAATCACTGTCCATCAATTTCCCTGTGCCAATGGAGGCTCTAGCTTAACCCAGGACCGCCCAGAGGCTTTGCACATGTCTGTTGAAGGTCATATTTTCAAATGATTAAATCTTTGCTCCTTTGCTACAGCCCTTTCTAAATCCTGTTAACCTGAGTAGGGTAGAGATTGGAATAATTAAATTTTGATCTAGGCTGCAGCCCTTACTCAATCCTGTTAGGACTGAATAGGGTGGAGATTGATTCCAAGTATCTCCATTGTATCAATTCTAAAATCAATCATGACTCAAAGAAATTCCTGTTCTATGCTTAAGCATAGGTCAAAGTCCTTTCCATTGTTCAGCAAAAGGTTTCTGTCCTAAAGTAATCTTAAGAAGGGAAGAGAAGGAACCTCCCATGCCAATGGGGTTCCCATTCCAATAGACTATCAGTAAGAAATTTTCCAAGTATGAAATATCCCAATGGTGAAATTTCCAACATTTATAAGTCTAAGGAATTTTGAGGTTTACAATGCCCATTTTGAAAGTGATGAGGATTCTGAGGTAGAAATGAGGAGATCATATTCTTCACTCTTGGTGGTTGTTTGTTTAAGTGTGTAAATGCAAAATTTGATGTAGAATGCTAATTCAGTGAACATCAAGAAGCTCAGTCTTGATAGAAGCAGAGCTCCTGTACAACATGGCTGAAAAGGCTGTTTAAAACCAACTTATGAGGGGACTTAACCACCAGCCAGATCAAGTTGGATTTGATTTTGGAAGGAAATGGCATGGTCACACCCAAGTTTGAGGTATATTATTTTGGTAGCTATATGGAGAATAGATCAGAAAAAGAAGAGACTGAAAACATGGAATCTGATTATTATCAGGTAATCTGGGAATAAAATATTGCTTTAGAGAGAAATTGTGAAGTTTGGAGGATGGTTAGATTTATTTTTTTTGGTGAGCTGATGGGGGTGGGTGGGGGAAGTGATGAGTTCTGGCCCAGAAATTTTAAATTAGACATATTGTAAGATATACAGGTAGAGATATCTGGCTATCCCATCTAAGAATGATGGGGAATATCTATTATCTCTGGTACTTTGAGAAGGTTAAGATAGTGTTTCACTTGAGTTCTGCAGCTCTGAGTTGCAATAGGGGTAAAGTTGAATGGATATCTTCTCTAAATCTGACAGTAATATGGTGAGATTCTGGAAACCATTCAGAATCACCAGGCTTCCTAAAAAGGAGTGGAGTTAACTTATGAAGTGTTTTAAAATGCAAACAGAGAGGACAAAAGTGAGAGATTCTATGGTGATAGAATTACCAAGACTTTATAACTGATCAAATGGGACAATATGTTATAAAAAGAAAAAATATCTCAGATAACTATAAAGTTTTAAAACCAGGTAATTTGAAAGTTTTGGAGGTTTAAATAATGGACAGGTATTTTTAGAGGGAGAAGATGAGTTTTAGTTCAGACATTTTTTAAAAAATCCTTACCTTCTGCCTTGGGTTAAGTCACACAGCTAGGAAGTGTCTGAAACCAGATTTGAACCTATGAACTCCCATCTCTAGGCCTGGCTCTCAATCCACTGAACTACCCAGCTACCCCCTGTTCAGACATTTTAAATTAGAGATGTAGCAAGGTATGCAGGTAGAGATGTATATCAGGCGATTGTGGATATGAGATTAGAATCCAGGAGAGAGATTAGAGAAAGAATATTTTGAACTAGATTCAGAGATTGCACATTGAAATTTGGAAGTTAAAATAGTTAAAATTATAAGCAAGTACATAGGAGCAAGTAGAACCACCAAGATAGAGAGTGTAAAATAAGATGAGCAAAAATCCCAGAAAAGCTCATTGGAAGACATCTATAATTTGTGGGTTGCAGATGGATGATGGTGCTGTAAAGCTGATTGAAAAGAAGTGATCATATTGGACAATCAAGAACCAAAATAATCATGGGACGAGAAACAAAAGAGAGAATATACAGGAGAAAAGAAAAGCCATTTGATTTAGCACTTAAGAGATGATTGAAGACTTTGGAGAAGTTACAGTCAGTAGAATAGTCAGTTAAGGGATGAGAATTTTTTACTTTTACCCATTGAGAAGGTGATGGGCATTAAGATGTGGAAGTAGAGAGAACAGACAATTCTTCTTAGGAGCTTAGCAGGGAGAAAAGTGTAGCATAATGGCTTGAGGGAGCAATAGGGTAAAGTGAAATATTTTGTTTCTGTTGTTATTTTGTTGTAATAATGGAAAAACCATCACTTTCTTGATAGACAATCAATAAAGAGTCAAAAGACAGTGTTAGATCAAATATGGGAGTGGGAGGCAATGGTCATTGAATCAAGTCTTCAGAAGAGATAGGGCCAAGGATATAGATAACCTTGAATAAGCAAAGGACTATGTTTTCCTTAACCAGTAGAGAAAAAAGGAGATATTGGACAAATAAATCAAAGAGTTTTAAGGAATGAAGTAATAAGGAGTGACTAAAGAGTTTAGAATGAATAATGCTGATTTTTTTTTCAATAATATAGGAAGCAAGACATTATTGAGGAAGAAAAGTTGTCCCTAGAAAGGCATGACCTTCAAGAAGAAGTGTTTTCTTCTTGTTTGATTTACTTCTTCAGTTGAACAGTAACAGTGCAGACCATGGGTAGGGATGGGGGATGGGCATTTGCCACAGATTTCTGAGCTGCTTAAGGTATGTCCTGAGGTGGTCCCTCAATGGTCAGTGCTTTTGCCATCAAGGAGACTGACTCACTAATTCAGGGCTAGACCTCCTTTTCCACCCAGAGGCTGGGCCAGAGGAATTGCAGAAGACAAACTTCTCCTCTCAAAATGAGCCTCTTTCTTCTTACTATCTATCTTTGATTTTGAGAAGACCATAGTTTTCTTTTTCCCTCTTCCTTACAGGAGTGCAATAGTTTTCTTTTAGAAGGACAAAAAACTTTCTTTAAATTTCCTGATAAATGGCAAATATATTGCCCATTGGGAAATTCTCTGAAGACTACTCCTGTCTTGTATCTCTATATAGATTTAAACACTGAGTTTTGAAGCTAGAGTAAACAAAGTATAGCAGATTTTGTATAATCCCACAAATTCATATCTAATTACACTATTTGTGTGACTTTGAATAAGTTTCTTGAGCTCCCTGAACCATAGTTCCCTCCTATGTAAAATGAAAATATTTTACAAAATGGCCTCCCAGGTCCCACCCAGCTCTAGTTCTATGATCTTACCATCCAAGAAACATAACGCATATGAGTGAAACTAAATCATATAAAATTAACTCTGGGAAATTTCATTTAAAAAATACAAAATAGAATTCATAATGAATAGAGGAAATTCTCCTCAAACTCCCACTCTTCTGCTCCTCTTTCCCTCCCTATTGTTTCTTTTTTTGAAATCTGGGAAGGAAAAATGATATTTGATTTTCTGGTCATAGTATTTCTAAAGGTGGTAGTTGTATAGTCAGTTTGTATGATCAAGCATCTACATGGTTTGATTGACTTGAAATGGAGTCAGGGAGACCTGAGTTCAAGTTTGCTCTTATAAACTTACAAGCTATGTGACCCCTGTTGTCATTTAAGCTCTTTCTCTGCCTCAGTTTCTTCATTTGTAAAAATAAGAACAATGTTTAGCATCTACCTTTCAGAATTGTTCTAAAGCTTAAGTGAGATATTTGTGAATTGCTTTGTAAACATTAAAACACCATGTAAATATTATTAAAATATTTGTATATGTTTATATACATGCAAATAATACATATGAAAATCATATGTGAATACTTTTCTGAGTTGTCTGTAAAAGAAATGAATTTCTTTTCAGCCACAGCAATCCATGAAAACCTTCTGAAGTAATGGATGTTTTATGATATTTAGCAGTGGAAGCTATACTCATATTGAAGAAATCAAAGACCCTTGAAAAATTGAAAGAATTTTCAGTGATAGATTATACTTTTTTCTTCAGACCTCTAACCTTCACTCAGCCTTTTGTGGCTAACCAATGTTGCATTGCTTCTATCTGGAAACTTGTGAAAATTTGTGTGGCTTCTGTAAATGGGCATTCAATTCACTTCAATGTTTATCCAGACATATTAAAAGGAAAAAAAGGGTTGATATATAATCAGGCAGAATAGAAATGAAACAAATCCTAGAAACTGTTGAATGAAGAAGAAAATGGAAGGAAGGAAAAGAAAGAATAGAAAAAAATAGTGAGAAACTTTAGATTGTCAACTTTGAATATGCATTTTATGTTCATTTGATTCATCTTTGATTTTTCTAAGCCCAAAAGAAGAACTGCAATATAACATAAATCTTTATTTCATTAATTTCTCTTCTGAGACTTGGAGTTATAGCCATAGGTCTTATTCTTATAGTGCTGTTATTATCCCCATTTTGTAGATAAGGAAACTGAGACTAGGAAGAGGTAAGTGACTTACTTAGGGCCACACAGCTATTAATTGTCTGAAGAAATATTGGAGGTCCTGACTCCAAGTCCAGTGATTTATCATTTCTACTTATCTATATAGCAAGTATATCGCTCTTAGGATGGAATGTGGCATCTCAATGGAGAAGAGATTTTCCTAGAACCTGTAAAATCTGAATTCTAATTTTGTCTCCGACAAATAAAAACTGTGTGAACTTTGCCAAATTGCTTAGCTCTCAGTGCCCCAGGATTGTCCTATATCCTATTTGAATATTTAAATAAACTTTGAATAAATTTTGGAGCGTACCTTAATCTGCTACTGGCAGGGGGGAAGTTTCCTCATCAGGGATTCCCCATGTGAGTGAAATATCAGATTTGGTCTGCCAAAATGAGAACAATAACTATATTTAATTGATTTTTCCAACAAAAGTCACATATTGCTTATCTATTTTTATTTTGTTTTGGCATTTTGCTATCCCTCTACTTCCTTCTTTTGGCTGCTGGCACTTGTCTGTTTCAATGCATGTTATCATCTCCAGAGGATGATCATAGGCAATGCTCTTATTCATCAGTTTCACTACTTGTTAAAGGTGCTTGAGGATGTTTGTTGAGAGGAAGAGAAGTTGAAATCAATGGATTCAATATAAATTAGTGCTTTATAGGATTTCAATTATTCTATTCCTATACTACTCCCAACTATCCTTTACTTCACAGACATATTATTTCATTAACTTTTACTACAGGTAAAATGATTTAGCACCTGTTAGTTAAATAGCAAATAATTAAAAATAACAGAAGCATTATATTTAGAAATACACATTCTAATTCTACAAGTCATTCTTACTTAATTTCCTTGTAAGTGTTATTTTTGTATGTATTTTAAAAAATTGTTTTGTGTTCAAAGAAATGTTTGCAGCCAACTACATATTACTATAGATGCTATAAATATTTAAGTCCTATTTTAATGACACTTGTAGATGTGAAGAATATGGAACGATATGAGATAATATAAAACCACAATTATCCTAATTTTGTCACTTATTTTAAATTTCAGTCATCTATTAGTAATCTCCCAACTCTTCTTAGATGTACATTGTAACAATTATAGTCAGTTAATTCAAACCATAAGTATCTAACAAATCTACTATTCTCATGGATGAAATATTTTTTGAAGGTTAGTTCTTTTTCTTTTAAACTACCACATGGAGAAATAAAATGCAAAATTAAATGACAACTGCATTATGAATGGTGCAGCTGATGATTTACCATTAGTATCTCAAATGATTACATAATACTGTTAATTAAACCCAATTGATTTCCTGATAATTACTTATTCTCTGTCATAGTACTTTTCAACATCCAACTCAGATTAGATCCAGAAAGGACCCTTTACCACTGAACTTGCTTTTTAACGTGGAATTATGATAATACCAGAAGGGAGAAGATAATATCTATGTCTTAAACATAATGGCAATCTCATTTTATGTTTCTTTTTTACATAATTATCAAAGAATTGAAAAATCCATAGCAATTATTTATTCACCCAATTAATATTTACTGCTCTCCAGTGTGTCAGAAGATGAATTTCTTGAACATCTATTTCTTTACTTCTGATTACAATATTTTGCCTTCAAGAAACTCCTAACATCAAATAAATAAAGCAGATAGATGCACAAAAATAAGTGTTGTTTTGACATACAAATAGAAAAATGTAACCACTGGCTCTCATAAAATGGTTTGAAATGTCTCCAATTTTCCTATAGCCATGTTGGTGAGGTGTGGCATTAACATGAATGATAATATACTTTTATCTGCATCTGATTTTAACATTTCTTTATCTGGAACTAGATAGCATTCTTTGACATAAGTCCCTCAGAATTGTACCAGATCATTGTATTGCCAAGAGTAGCTAAGTCATTCACAGTTGATCATCATACAACATTGCTATTACTGTTTATGATGTTCTTCCAGTTCTGCTTATTTTGCTCTGTATCAATTCATGTAGGTCTGCCCAACTTTTTCTGAAATCATCCTGCTTAGTGTTTCTTATAGCACAATAGTAGTCCATCACTATCATATAGTACAACTTGTTCAGTCACTCCCCAAGTATTGGACATCCCCACAATTCTTTGCCACCACAAAAGAGTTGCTATTAATATTTTTGTACTAGTAGATCCTTTCCCCTTTTTTATGACCTCCTCAGGATCCAGATATAATAGTGGTATTACAGGATCAAAATATATATACAGTTTATAGTCCTTTCAGTATAGTTCTAAATTGCCCCCAGAATAGTTGGATTAATTTACAACTCCACTAACAATGCATTGGTGTCTCAATTTTGCCACATGCCCTCCAACATTTACCACTTTCCTTTACTGTCCTATAGGCCAGTCTGATAGGTATGTGGCAGTACCTCAGAGTTGTTTTAATTTGCATTTCTCTAGTCAAGAGTGATTTAGAACATTTTTTCATGTGATTCTTGATAGCTTTGATTTCTTTATCTAAAAATTTATTGTCCATATCTGTTGGGGAATGAATTATATTCTTATAAATTCAACAAGGTTCTCAAAAACTTTGAGAAATTAGTCCTTTATCAGAGAAACTTGCTATATAATTTCCCAGTTTCTTATTTCTCTTCTAATCTTGGTTAAATTGGTTTTGTTTGTACAAAAACTTTAAAATTTAATATAATCTAAAATTATTTATTTTACATCTTGTAATTTTCCTATCTCTTGTTTAGTCATAGATTCTTTCCTTCTCCAGGTATGATAGATAAACTATTCTATGTTCCCCTAATTTATTTTTAATCATCTGCTATATCTAAATTATATACCCATTTTGATCTTATCTTGGTATAGGGTATGAGATATTCATTTATATTTATATCATTTATATCTAGTTTCTGTGATACTGTTTTCCAACTTCCCAGCAGTTTTTGTTAAATAAAATTTTGTTAAATAAAAGATGGAATCTTTGGATTTATCAATGCAAAGGTCATTGTGTATCTAGTCTAGTTCATTGATTGACCATTCTATTTCTTAGCCAGTACCACACTGTTTTGATGATTACTGCTTTATAGTACAGTTTGAGATCTGGTACTGATAGACCACTTTCCTTCACATTTTTTTTCAACAATTCCCTTGGTATTTTTGATTTTTTGTTTTTCCAGATTAATTTTATTATTTTTCTAGTTCTATAAAATAATTATTTGGTTGTTTGATTGGTATGACACTGAATAAGTAAGTTAATTTAGGAAGAATTTTCACTTTTATTATATTAGTTTGACCTATCCATGGACAATTAATATTTTTTCCAATTGTTTAGATCTGACTTTATTTGGGTGAAAAATGTTTTGTAATTGTGTTCATATATTCCTTTGTTTGTCTTGGCAAGAAGATTCCCAAGTATTTTATATTGTCTGGACTTATTTTAAATGGCGTTTATCTATCTCTGGCTGTTGGACTTTGTTGGTAATACAAATGTTGATGATTTATGGGAGTTTACTTTGGATTCTACAACTTCCCTAAAATTATTTCAACTAGTTTTTTAGTTGATTCTCTACGATTCTATAAATATATGATCCTATCATCCACAAAGAATGCTAGCTTAGGTTCCTCATTGTCTACTTTAATTCCTTCGATTTCTTTCTCTTCTCTTATTGTTAAAGATAGCAATTCCTATTACAATATTAAATAGTGATAATGGGCATCCTTGTTTGAACTTACTGAGAAGGCCTCTAACTTATGCCCATTGTAGATGATATGTACTGATGGTTTAGGTAGATACTATTTAACATTTTAAGAAATGGTTCATTTTTTTCCCCTATGCTTTCTAGTGTTAACAGGAATGAATGTTTTATTTTCTCAAAGGCTTTTTCTTCATCTATAAAGATAATCATGTGATTTCTGTTAATTTGGTTATTTATGTGGTCAATTATGCTGATAGTTTTCCTAATATTAAACCAGTCCTGCATTCTTGGTATAATCCTCCTCTCATTGGTCATAGTGAATGATCTTTGTGATATATTGCTGTAGTCTCCTTGTTAGTATTTTATTTAAAATTTTTGTATCTATATTCATTAATGGAATTGGCCAATAATTTTCTTTCTCTCTTTTTGCCTTCACAATGATAATAAAAGAATTCTCTCCCTCTGTTTAAAATTCCCAGAACTTTTAAATACCAATTCAGGTGTAATTGTGATGTAAATCCCTGTCCAATTGCAAACCTGTGATCTTATGACCTCTTGTTCTATGATCCACTAACATTTCTTTTTGTGTCCTCAAATGTTGTACCTAGCTACTAACATTAAAATTATTATTCTTACATAGTTATAGAGAGTATGAGGAGCAGTAAGCTAAATTTCCTCCTCTTCCTTCCCATTGTATTGGAGTTTTTTTCCCCTGATACTTCAATGCTGTCATGATGTCTTTCTACTTGATATTCCCTCATGTATAGTCATCAATGCCTTTCATGACTTAGCTGATGGCCTTAAAGTAGGCTTAAAAAAATAACTTCATGATAATTATTATAAATGACTTAGATTGCTTTGGTAGTTTGGAAACATTTTGAACTCTTTACCCTGTTTGGAGTTCCATTTTCAGAGATATTTCAAGATCATAGTTTCCTAAAGGCATGCAGAGAAAAATTCCATCCTTTTGAAACCAACCAAATGAGAGTAAATGTGTCAAGCACTTTATAGACCTCAAGACTACTACTACTACTACTACTACTACTACTACTACTTCCTGAATGAATGTTTACCCTATCAGAGAGAGAGGAACATAAGGAAGAATCTTGAAATGGACTAACAATCTCTAGTCCTTGACATTTATATTAACATTCCATAGATAAATGGCACAGTGGCAATATGTGTTAAAAATATATCAGAGGAATTCTTTTGCTCATGGAAAGAAATTAGGTCTGCATCATTTTGTCTCCCAAAGGGAATGGCAGACAGTTCAGTTTCCTGATTCAGATGCCATACAGCATGTCAATGATTTTCAGCACTCTTTATCCTGATCAGCTTTCAAAGTTCCCTTGATTGTACAAGGGGAACAGCTGAATCCTCTTCAAATCCTGGCACCACATCTAATAATGGAAGGTTGAACACAGGTCTTCTAAATATGATCATAATTTTACAGAGGAAGATCTTGGAAATATGTGTTGTAACTGGTTAATAAGCAATAAAATGGAACCATAGCTTCGATATCAGGGTGGTTGCACCAGTTTCTCATCTAGCAGGCCAGCTGTGTAGATGAATTAGCTCCCTCCCTCATCACTTTAAACATAATGAGAGCTAATTTTAAGCCAACCTTAATATGAAGCTTGTTATAGATCTTATAATTAGCACTAATTATTTGATACAAAGATGAAGATGAATTTATTGCTGTTGACTCAGGCTATTAACTGTGTGTTAATGGGATGTCATTTCACATGCTTCTATTACCGGTTTGTTGACATTAGGAAATCATTGAAACATTCTAGGGTCTACTTTAATGGTCAGTTACAGTGCCATACTTCTGTATAATCCTCCATATATAACTTGACATCCTTTTCTGAATGTAGTGCACATTCCTGCAATTTTAGTAGTGTATTTTCTCATTCCTATTAATCTTTGGTTAGGAAGTTCTCCCTAGTAGTTTATTTCATTTTTTAAAATCACCATTGGATGACTATAATTGTTCTCATATTTTGTACATTTTATTACTTCTTCTGATAATATATTTATTGTGGTTTCATAACAATATCATTAGAGGATTTTTTTTATTTTAAGAAACATTTATGCTCATATGTAGGACTGAATATATTCAGGAGAAAAAATACTTATGAGTTCGAAATGTATGCATAAATGGAAGATATTGTTTACATTTAGTTATTATTTTGCTAAAACAAAGAAGAACCCAGTGCTATCTCTGTTAATAAATGAGAGAATGGTGTTAGTTTAAAGTTCTAACAGAATCATAACTATCACTTCAGTTGATATAGTTTACATTTAACTTACATACAGACTTAATTGTACAGAATATAAGTACATAGCAGAGAATCTTTCCAAGAAGATATTTATTTCTGGATATGGATGATACCCTCTTGCCTAGGGATGGAGTGCATATAATGAGGGCTGGGAATGATATGTTGTTGCCTGGAGACTTAGACATCTGAACAAGAGAACTTTAAACTGAAAATGGGAAGGAAATAGAAAACTACTCATATCTATCTACCAAGTCAGATTCTCCAGAGAGAGTCAGGTATGAAACAGTAAAAATAACACTTGAGAGGCAACTCAATAATTTACTGCAAAAAATGTCCAGGAAGACCCAAAATAAAAACATTTACAAAGTGAACCTATAATCTTAAGATAAATATGTAAAATTGACCTCTAACATTGAATCCTGGAATCTTAATGGTATGTGATTAGACTAAGGTGTTGGAAGGATATATCTTAATAAGAAAATAGGCTTAAAATGAAATTTATTTAAAAAATAAAGAACATATAAAAGGAGTGAGATGTTTCATTTTTCATTTATATTTTTTTGGGGAAGGAGATGCATTTTTACATTTTGGAAAGATAAGTTTAGTCATTACAGTTGCACATATTAAGATTCACATGGTTATTGTTTTCTTCACTTACATTGTTTTTTTTAAATAATATTTTATTTCCCCCCCCATCACAGGTATAATAAATTTTTAAAATTTAAAATATTTTTCCATGGTTACATGATTCATGATTTTGTAAGGGGGGGAAGGGATTAATTATATAAAAAGGTTGGACTGGATTATATTTAAAATAGGGTCACCAAGAGTGAAGTAAAAAACCAGAGAGAGGATAGGGTAAGATATCTATCCTAAGCACTAAGTAATTTACTTCCGGTTCCTGGCTCAACCAGGGCTGGGAGACTTAGTTTCAGTCAGCCTCAGCAAAGCTGAGAACCTGGGAAAAACTCTCTCAAGAGGTAGGTCTCTCCTGAGGCTAGCATCTTCAGAGAATCCAGGAAGGGAGTCAGTTCTTTGCACTCACCACGTGTCAGTCCAAAGGGAGAGATTTAAGATCAGTCATGCCAAGTCTCAGGTCCAGTCAGCAGATTCTTCACCAGCCTCCACTCCAAAGAATGAAGAACTTCAAGTAGCACTCCTTCAGGAAGTTGTAACTCCCTTTTAAAGACATTTTCTTTTGCATCACTTCCTGTGCCTTCCCCTAATTTTACATGGACAAATCAGTCTAAAGCTTTCCTTAGGACTGCCTGGAGGGGGGAGGGGGAGGGAAGACAGTTGATTCTGATTCATCACCCATTATTGCACATGTGGATCACAGACTTCCCACTAAATGATTAAGTGGGATGTTTAGACTTTTGGTGATTAGATCTCAAAAATGGGCAGATCTCTCCACTCAACTTTAGGTAGGGTGTTTACACTTTTGGTGATTAAATCTAAAAAGGGGCAGGGGTTACAATTTAATCTTCACAATCAGGGAAAAGTTAAATTTAATCTTCACAATTTTCCCTTGCTCCTCTTCCCTCCACCATCCCAGAACTGACAAGCAATTACATTGGGTTATACATCTGTCATTGTTCAAAACCTATTTCCATGTTATTCATATTTGCAATAGAGTGAACTTTTAACATCAAAACCCCAATTGCATCACCTTTGAACCACATGATCAATCATATGTTTTTCTTCTGTGTTTCTGTTCCCACACTTCTTTTTCTATAAGTAGATAATGTTCTTTCTCATAAATTCTTCTGGATTTTCCTGGGAAAAATAATTTTTAATATTTTTTTAAACTTCTAAATACCACATGTCATCAGCATTTCCATATATTACAAATAAAGCACAATAGCAAGAAATATCCACTTAAATTAATAGTGTATAATACAAAATATTTGGGAGTCTACCTGCCAACATAAACCTAAGAAATGTATAATTTCATTTATTTATTTATTTATTTTGTTTGTTTTGTTTTATTTGTTTTATTTTTTATTTTTAATTAAGTTTATTTATTTATTTTATTTAGAATATTTTTCCATGTAATAAAGTGGAGGAATTCCATGGAGACTGGAACAACGTCCAGGAAGTGATGCAGAGTGAAAGGAACAGAACTGTAGTAGTTAAAATTAGTTTCCCTGCTAAAAGTATTATATTTTTATGAGGTTTATTAAAGATTAAGAAATAAAGAAATAGGAAAGCATGAGTCTAGTCCCAGAGTCCATTCACAACCACTTACTCTACATCCTGCCTGCTAGGTAGAGAGCGGCCTGTGTGTAGAAGCTGAAGCAGGGAGAGAGAGCAAGTAGGTGGGACAGTCAGTTTAAATACCCATTGTGTTCTTGCACTCAGGTGAGGACTCAGGGAGATTATAGGGCATTCTGGGAACTTCAAAGGACTTCTGAGAATTGAAGTCTGGGGTTCAAATCTCTACTTTTACAGAACCAGGAAAACATTGTACACAGAGACTGATACACTGTGTTACAATCGAATGTAATGGACTTCTCCATTAGTGTAAATGCAATGTCCCTGAACAATCTGCAGGGATCTAGGAGAAAAAAACACTATCCACAAGCAGAGGACAAACTGTGAGAGTAAAAACACCAAGGAAAAGCAACTGCCTGACTACAAGGGTTGAGGGGGTATGATTGAGGAGAGACTCTAAATGAACACCCTAATGCAAATACCAACAACATGGAAATGGGTTTGAATCAAGGACACATGTGATTCCCAGTGTAGTCGCGCATCGGCTATCGGAGAGGTGGCAGGAGGTGGGGGAGGAAAAGAAAATGATCTTTGTTTCCAATGAATAATGTTTGAAAATAACTAAATAAAATATTGTTTAAAAGTAAAAAATAAATAAATAAATAATTTTTTTAAAAAAAGAATATTTTTCCATGGTTACATGATTCATGTTCTTTCCCTCTCCTCCTCCTACACCTCTGCCATAGCCAATGAGCAATTCCACTGGCTTTTATATGTGTTTTACATGTACTCAAGACTTATTTCCATATTATTAATATTTGCACTAGGGTGATCATCTAGAGTCTACATCCCCAATCATATCCCCATCGAACCATGTGATCAAGCAGGTGTTTTTCTTCTGCATTTCTATTCCCACAGTTCTTCCTCTGGATATGGATGGCATTCTTTCTCACAAGTCCCTCAGAATTGTCCTCGATCATTGATGCTAGTAGAGAAGTCCATTATATTTGATTGTACCACAGTGTATCAGTCTCTGTGTATTATGTTCTCCTGGTTCTTCTCATTTCACTTTGCATCAGTTCCTGGAGATCATTCCAGTTCACATGGGATTCCTCCAGTTCATTATTCCTTTCAGCTCAATAGTATTCCATTACCAACATATACCCCAATTTGTTTAACCATTCCCCAATCAAAGGGCATCCCCTCATTTTCCAATTTTTTGCCACCACAAAGAGTGTGGCTATAAATATTTTTGTACAAGTATTTTTTCTTATTATCTCTTTGGGGTACAAAGAACTGTATGGACTTAATTACAAAACATTTTTCACACAAATAAAATCAAATCTAAACAACTAGAAAAAATATTAATTGCTCATGGATAGGCTGTGCAAATATAATAAAAACAAGAATTTTACCTAAACTAACCAAATTTTCAGTGCCATACCAATCAAACTGCCCCCAAATGATTTTATAGAGGAAGAAAAATAAAAACAAAATTCATCTGGTCTTTTATGTACATAAAAATATATCTGTGAGCAAATCCGTGAACTGGAGTAGAAAAATGGCAGAGAGCATTTGATTGAGGATCCACAAGGAGACTGTCTAGCTAAAAGTGAAAAATGGGGAATCATTTATATGAGCAGATAAAGATGGCAAGAGTAATAGGAATAGTTATTGTGGAAGAAATAATTATTTGGACATTATTAAAAGTCTTTATGATAAAAAATTATATTATAAACTCTTGATTTGTGTGGTAGAGGCAGAAGAGAGAGAGAGAGAGAGAGAGAGAGAGAGAGAGAGAGAGAGAGAGAGAGAGAGAGAGAGAGAGAGAGAGAGAGAGAGAAAGAGAGAGGACTTGTAAGCCAAGATGCAAGAACCAAGGCTAGAGACCTAGCTGTCAATCAAGAGAAGGTTCCAATAGAATGTTCCCAGGAGTGGCAGTTGGGGTTTGCTGGCCAAACTGAGGAGAAGAAACTGGGCTTTTGGACTTTGTCTCTGTCTCTCTAGCTCTGGGCCATTGAAACTGACCAGGGCAGAAACTTGGCTTTTGAGGTGGTGGTCTATTTGAGAGTTGGGCTGACCAGGGGGAGGGGACTTGGAGTCACTCTATCTGGAGGTTGAACCTAGCTTAAGGACCCTTGTGAGGCTGACTTGGTTTTGGGGAGCTCTCTGACCAGGGGAGAAACCTCTGTTCTTTCTGGAGATTTTGACTGATCAGGAGTTGGAGGAAAGCCAGGCTGAAGGAGAGATTTTGGACTTTGTTTTCTCTCTTGAGGAGTTGTCTCAGACTGAAGGACCTTTGGGGGGCAGGGGAGCTTCAGAAATTAAGCTGAGAGACCTTGCTGATTTTGTGAGGAAGAAGAAAGAAGATTTTAAACAGCTGTTGTCCACCATCTCTGACTGTCTGTCACAGTTTGTGACAAGACTAATTTTCATAATCCTCTTAAATTCTCCTTGTAGTTTAGGGAAATCCTCATTCCTCTTACCTCAGTTTCCCATCCTGTGATTACAATAAACCCCTTGTCTGAGAAAGAAAACTGGAGTATTTTATAGTCCACTCAGGGGGGAAGGAGGAAGCCAAAGGCTTCCAGAAGAGGGTGGTTAAGGGAAGGAGTGAGGGAAGGAAGGAGATTAGAAAGATATACTGATCCATCAGCCTTCAGTAGGGATTAGTAGGCAGACCCCAGAGCATTCCCCAGAGCAATTCACTTGTGTAGCAGTTCCCCTGTGTACGAGCATCTCTGTGTACTAGAATCCCTCAACATTTCTCATTCCTACCTCCATTACAACCAAGCAGTTTCAGGTTCCCTTAGCAGTTCTCTCTAGTCACAAGCCAGAGGACAACAGTCATTGCAAAAGAAACAGTTTCCACCAGATTGTTATTCTCTTTCATTTGACAATAATGAAATTTTATTATTCAACTTGTGGCAAAGAATCCAGATCAGTGTTAGATGTTGATGAACTAATGATATTTGAAAATTGAGAAAATCCAGAAATACAGAATTTGTATTTTGTTTTCCCCTAAGGGGAATATTATTCAGATTTGGAAGTATCAAACAAAAGTTGCTAATACGGAATTGAACTCTTATAGATGAGTACATAACTCACTCACATTCTATTGTATAGCCACATAGATTTGTATGGGGTGATCAGGGAGGACTACTACCTCTGGAAAGAGTTCTTTTCAAGGCTGCTCATCCACCTTTGGTGTCTACCTGACACCCAATTTTTACTTGTGGCTCTAAGAAACTGTAGCATGCATAGCAGACACACCCTGGTGAAATCCTCTTTGCTGATGGACTAAGCCATATTGAAGGTAGCTGACAGAATTTAAACTTGTTGGTGCTCTAGGGAGATATTTACCGCAAGCATATGAGGACTTCCCTGCAAAATGAGTGGACCGGAACACTTTGTTCCAATTGTCATGGAGGCAATTGAAGCAAGCATTGTAGACTGCTTTGAAATTGGTCAGACATCAAAGATACCAAAATCACCCACTGTATCCCAGGCTGTTATTAGTTGTCCTGACTTTTCTTGCCATTGGACTTTGATAACTCTGAAAGAGAGAGTGAAGCTGATGATTTTATGAAATTCTGACACTAAAAATCCAATCCATATGCAAGTCAAAATATCACCCATCCTGATGTCATTGGTCTTCTTTGAAAATAAAGGATGAACACAATAAATAGATAACCAAACTGGCCTTTTTTTCTGATCCTTACATATGTTATTTCTGCTTCTCAAGTAGTCCCAAATTTTTGTCCAGAATAGTAAGACTAATTCATAGCTCCATTAATAACATATTGATGTGCCAACTTTTTTATAGATTCTCCAACATTGATTATTTCTGTCTTACATCATTTTTACACATTTTCTGAGTAAGAGAGGACACTTGAGAGTTTGTTTTAATATATATCTCTTTCATCACCAATGAGTTTGAAAATTTTTCATATGATTATTGTTCATTTGTATTTTATCTGAAAATTTTTTCTTCAGGATTTTTCTATTAGAAATGGTTCTAGAATATAATGTATACACACATACACATATACACACTCAGTTCTGTACATAATAGTGACAGTGCTATTTATTATATTTTACATATCTATTTTAATTGATATTATATATTTTAAATTTATATTAATTTTCTATATATCTTGGATAGCAGACCTTGACTATCATGTGATATCTGTTCTAGTTATTTGATGTGAGAATTTTTTCCCCAAATGACTATTTTTCTTTTTATTCTAATGTAGTAGGCATGAAGAGATTTAGATTTGCCTTTCCTGGTAGTTCATACAGAATATATTTAGATATTCCTTGCTCAGTTCCAGTCTACCATGTGGAACTTTGGGAGCTTGCTACTGGCCATGCATGACTGAAAACCAGCAGAAGTTCTTAACCTAAGATCTTTGAACTTATTAAAAATAGTTTGATGATATCATATCTGTAATTGGGAATATAGACTCTAAATGATCACCCTAGTACAAATATCAATAATATGGAAATAGGTCTTGATCAATAACACATGTAAAACACAGTGAAATTGTGCATTGGCTATGGGAGGGGTGTGAAGATTGGATTTAGCTATCTCCTGATTGTAACAATGAAGATACTTAGTCTAACAAAAACAGGAATGTCTATAACCATATTTAAGGATTAAGTATTTAGGAGGATGGCCTTTGATAGAGAAAAATGACAAATCAGAAACAGCTGACAGAACCCTGGGCTGTCCTAAGTCAAGCTTAAGCTACCATTGGTACAGACAAGATGCAGGAAAGTGATGTAAAATCATCTATATATTTCACTTCACTCCCTCTCATCACTCTTTTCCCCCGGAGATGTGGCTCTGGCTGGCAGCATGCTAAGCATTCCAACATCTTGGCGTGGTGGCAGATATTTGTCTGGGTTTTGGTGGTGAGTTTGCCCTTTAACTAATTCAGGTTCAGGCATCTTAGCTTAGCCCTCTTGGAATTCAGGCTGATTCCTTCCTCCTTTACTCTCCAAACTTTATCTTCCTAGAAGCTTCTAATCTTCCTCCTGGCACAGACCAGGCAGGAGAAATCCTACACCTTTTCCCTATCCCTTCTCCTTAATTTCTTTCCTCTATATTAATTAAAATCACCATAAATTTCCAGCTGACTTGGGTATTTTATTTGGGATATCCCATAGCAATCACAATGCTAAAATTATCCTTTACAGGGGGGAGAAAGAAGGGGAGGGAAAGAACATGAATCAATTAACCATGGAAAATTTTTCTTAACTAATCCATTAAATTAAATTCAAAAAAAGAAATGATAGTTAAAAATTTGATGATTGCATGTCGATGTAGTTATTTCCCCTTGTAATCCTTTGTATTTCATTGTATGCATTCAAAGCATTGTTTTGAGATAGGATTTGTAGACTTCACCAGCCTGATAGAGTTCCATGACTCAGAAAAGGAATTCTTTTAATTGCTTTCATAGAACAGCTGATGCCCAGGGGTGGCTAAGAGGCAGCTCAGAAGGTATATATAGAAGGAGCAACTCCTCCCTCAATTTTTCTGTCTTTCCTTTGTGACTCTGAGTGAGATTAGATTACATTAAATTCCTTCCCAAGAACCAGATTGGGGAAGGGTGGGGAAGGCTGTTGCCTTGTCTCCCATCACCAGTGATGAGCACATGGCTTTCTTTGGCTCTACATGCTGTTCTATCATGATCTTAGGAAATACTGAACTCTAGCCAGCAGCATCTGAGTTCTTTGAGCTCAGTAGTTGATTAAAGATCTGCGTATCATCATAAGTTAACAAGCATGTTAGTAAGTCAGGGCCAGAAGCAGGATCCACTAGTTCCACATAAGGGACTGGAGCCAGCAGGCAACATCCACTCATATTCTATTTTTATATAACCCAAGGGCAAATCTGGTCATGCTCCTCGCTGCTTACTTATACTAATCATGATGATTTGTTGTTTAATGTTTCCAACTACCTATCATTGGCCTGTGATTTCATGGTGTGGGGAGCTCTTGGGGAAGAAATTCCCTTTCTATAATTGCAAATTAACCTCTATTCTGCAACTTGGAGTTTTAGAGAGTTGCCTGAGGCATGGAGAAATTAAAGGATTTCCTTAGGGTCCTGATTCTCTGGCCAGCTCTAACTGCTATACATTTCTGCCTCTTAAAACACTTTTTAGTTCCACATAACCAAACCTGTGCATCAGGTTTATTTTGAAATTTGGATACTGAAAAATTAAAGACAGTATAAGTGTTATCAGACAAAGTAGTCCTCTTGCCCTTTAAAAATAATTTCATTACATCTGCTGTTTTTCTCATATGCAAATTTCCTACATGTCAGGAAAAGTGAAATAGCACAGTTTTAAATATCCAAGATTTAACTGGTGTAGGTGCTCCCTAGGCTGATTCAGACCCCCAAATCTCCACACATTTGTAGGTGGTCTTTTTTTTAGGGTGATTGTGACAAACAAGAATATGTCACCTTGTGGTGAAGCTTCTGGTGATAGACCACTTTTTATTTGACTATATTGGCCTTTAAATAACATACACAGAGTCCACAATCACTGAGCCCACATTCTGCAGTGTTGTAGGAACTTTCATACTTTCTGTTCTATTGATATTATTTTGAAAGACTCAAGGGTCACTTCCCCATTGCAATGAATCATCAGAGTAATACCCAAGCAAATACTCTGTTAAAACACGAACCCAAACATCAAGGCAGCCTATTCATGGAATTGTGAATGTATTTATAGATCAAGAGCTGGAAAGGACTTCAGAGCCTGTCCAGTTCAACACATTCCTGTTGCAGATGTTTATAGATCAACTTGGGAGTTGAACCTAGGAACTCTGAACCAATGTTCTCACTGTACCATGCTGTTGCCTATCTATTCTAGAAGAAGAAAAATTGCAAATATTATATTTTGAGAAAGTTGAGACACCAATAACTTTTATTACTATCTCTGAGATAGTAATAACTAAGTAACAAAGTAGCAAAATTTTAAAACTTTTTAAAAATGTACTTTTACATCTTTGTAGACATGTATCCATTTCTCTCTAACTTCTTATTCAGTTCCGAGTATATAAATCCCCTGCTGATTTTAAATGTACTAAGAAATAAAAATGACCCTGGTTCATATTATGGTGAAACACATAAAGTCACAAAATTTATTATTTTTTTCCAATGCAACATGATTTTTATCTATCTAGAGACAAAAGAGAGTATAGAATTATTTTAAAGAATAAACTCTAAGTAGAATTATTTTCTGAGTTCTTGCTACTCTGACAGTTGATATTACATTGATTGATACCAATTTCATATTATTCAGTGAGAAACTCAATAGCTTTGATATGACAGTTTGCCCTGGCAAGGATTCTTGCTGAAAGCTATACAGGGAGTAGTAGAAATTAAATGACATCTGGTATCCAAGTTCTCTAACTGATACAGGTAGTATTAAACTACTGGATATATTTCTATTCTTTCTTTGAGGGGGTTATGTTTATCAGTAAAAATATTAGGCTTATATTGAGCATTTATATTCTACCATAAATATTTTGATATTTTTTAAAAAATTGAATAAAAAAGGACAAGATCTAAAAAGTCCCCAAAATTGATTGACTAAGTAAAAGTCCACAGCTTGTAAGCTTTTGTAAAAATTTCTTTCATACGAACTGAAAGGGAACTTCTGGGAGATTGCAAAGATCTTCCATTGACCCTAAACTTCCCTCTGAATCAACGACTCATCTTTACAAAACTGATTTTCTTCTAGCTGTATTATATGGGTATGAGTTACAGAATATGATAATCTCTGAAGAATTGATGTTGATGATCCCTCACAGGGCAGTGGAGAGATGGGTGGCAATTTTGGCAGTTTGAAACACTATAGAAAAGGAAATATGAAATAAAGTGTGATTAAGAATATTGATTGATTATGTGGTGAGTGAGAGATATCATTCTCATCATTTCATGGTATGCAAGAATACACTCCTCTTAGTCCATCACATTAAGTGAAGCTCCATCAATAACTTCTGGGAAGGCATGGTTAAGATTCACCCAGGATAGATAAGCAAGAATGGGTGGCAACTTGCATCTTAAGGGAAATATGAAGTTGAATAATTATGAGAGCTAGTATCAAGCACTTTTAAAGCATAGCATCTTAAAGTTTGCAGAGACCTTTTCATATGTCACCTCCTTTGGTCCTTACAACAATCCTGTGAAGTAGGGACTATTACTCCTCAGTCTTACAGATGATAGAACTAAGGCTGAGAGAGATGAAATGATTTGCTCAGTATCACATAGTAAGTGCCTGATGCAGGATTCAAACTTAGTTCTTCCTTATTTCAAGACCAACATATTATTCACTAGTTACCCAAAGGAAATGAGATCACAACTACATCAGAGAAGGAATTCTTATCCTTGTTGATGTTATGAATCCTTTTGGCACTCTGGAGAAGTCTATGGACCGCTCCTCAGAAACATGCTCTTATTTGTTTATATTTGTTATTTTAAAAATGTTAAATTTCTGTTAGATGATAGTGAAAATAAATATATAATATTTCCCTATCCGGAGAGTCTCTTCATACTTTATGAAATGTATAGCCCACTAGTGGTAGATAAGATATGTATAGTTAGGCATCATATTATTATACATTATATAACATATTACATTATATTACATAGGCACAAGAAAGGAAAGCTAAGTGCCACAGTGGATAAAATACTGGATTCAAAGTTAAGAAGAGTCATCTTTCCAAGCTCAAATATGGTCTCAGATACTTGCTAGTTGTGGCCCCAGGTAACTCATTTAACACTGTTTACCTCAGTTTCCTTATTTGTAAAATGAGCTAGAAATGGAAATGCAAACCATTCCAGTATCTCTGCCAAGAGAACCACAAATGGGGGCAGCTGGGTATCTCAGTGGATTGAGAATCATACCCAGAGACAGGAGATCCTGGGTTCAAATGTGACCACAGACACTTCCTAGCTGTGTGACCCTGGGCAAGTCACTTAATCCCCATTGCCTTGCCCTTACCGTTCTTCTGACTTGGAACCAATATACAGTATTGCTTCTAAGACAGAAGGTAAGGGTTTAAGAAGAAAAGAAAAGAAAAGAAAAGAAAAGAAAAGAAAAGAAAAGAAAAGAAAAGAAAAGAAAAGAGAAGAGAAGAGAAGAAAAGAAAAAAGAAAAGAAAGCCACAAATGAGGTCACAAAGAATGGAACATGACTGAAAATGACTGAGCAACAATAATTACTTATAGGTACAGTATTACATGATAAGTCCCTCAGAGATATATGCAAAAACGTATTTGAGATGTTGATTTCTCAATATATGTGATGTCTATCAACTGAATCTGACACTAATTAAAAATAAGGAAAAACTCATTTTTTCCTGATTAAAAACTCTTTTCCCTAACCTCCCTCTTTGAAGTTGAGACTCTTCAATATAGAATGCTCCATAGGCATTCTAGCAAAGGTCATAAATTTGTGTTCTAGACAATGTCAAAGAACAGATGTCTTGAGTGTTTAAGAGTATTTTTCTGTCAAAGAGCAATCATGAAACAAACACAGGGAATCAAAGCTCCACTTTATGGGCATACAGGCAGTATTTATTGATCACATTTAAGAATAGACCAAATGGTCAGTACTGCTGCCTGTGTATTTTGCAAGGTCGGAAGCAATATAAATTACAGGCATTTCTTTTCTGAGATAGATTCCTTTAAGCTCAGTGCAGAATGTATGATCTAGCCTAAGGTATAGCTGGTTAGTCCCCTCAAATCTTGAATCATGTCTGTGGTTTGGCAATTCCATTTGGCTGGCAACTTTAATGGCATCATTACTGGGGAAGAAAACTTCTTAATACCCATTAAAAAAAAACAACCCTAATGCTTACCTTTTAGCAAAACAAACTTTTTGGATCTATCTTACTTCACTCAACATGTGCGTATTTTATCTGAAATAGATCTTTCCTCCATCAAAATATTTGTAACATTTAACAGAAGATTTTTTGGACCAAAAAGCTTTTAGTGAGTTGTGCAAGTTAAATAAAAAAATTCAAGTTCCCTGAGAGATTACCAATGTATCTGATTCCCTCCCACCATAGCTCATCTTTTAACACCCTTGATCTATGATAATTTAAAATGTATGGATATTTAATATATACTTAATATATAAATTATATAAATGAACATTATATTCCCTATATAAAACCACATGTATATTTAAAAACAAATAAAAAGAGCTCTCTGGCAATGCATGACTTTTGTGGAACTGTGTAATTAGAACCTGTTACCCTAAAAGCTATGATCCCCAGCAAAACTATGATTACCAGCACCCCACTCACTTCCTGTCATTACATGCAGACATAGAAAGGATATAAATTGGGTGGAAGTCCATCTCGTGGTCTCTTTCCTGCTTGTCTTGGCTTTAGTGGAGCGGGATTTTTGAGCAGATAAAAAACTTAGACATGTGATTCTGTTTTATTAGATAATAAACCTTATAAAAATAATACTTGATGTATTGGACATTAATTTAAATCTTACAAAACCCATTTATCTTCATTTCAATTATAAAACACCATTTCTTAAATTCTGTTTTCTATCAGCAACTCTGTTTGATTTTGACTGTGGTGAATATCATGCCTTCCCTCATTGCCAACCTCCTACCTCTTGGAATCAAAACACAGTATTGATTCTAAGATGGAAGGTAAGGGTTTAAAAAATATATATTATTATATGTGGTTCAATTCTTTTCACCAATATATATTAAGTATTTGCTATGTGTACAATTCTCTGCATCCTTCCATGATATTTTATCAAAGCATAAGAGTGACAACCCTGGGTTCTCAAAGACTTTGTCAGTGGAGGACAAGCTCTGGCAGTTTCCACCATGCTGGAAAGATTTCTCATATATACCTGGCAACAGATGGCACCTCTCCTCCCATGAGAAGCATATTACATATGGAGAGGCTCATTACTAGAAGAATAGTCAGATGGTCATGGCAACCCATGGATCAAAGAAAATACAAAATGATTCAGTTCTTTGAAACTCCCTTTGCTTTTGCAGTGCTGGTAGAATGATGGCAGAAAAGAAGGTTAATATTCACAGTTTTAGGCTGTCTATAAACATTAAATTAGCTATTACTTCTCTGAGTAGTAAACCTTTGTGTGATGATCAATGAGTGAGTGGACATGCTACTGGAGGAAATCAAAATCGTGATCATCTTAATATAAATGAAACTGAATAATAGAAATTATCCAATAGAAAAAAAAGTAGCAGTTTTGAGGAATGATGACTTTTGGCTTTGACCAGGAAAAGCAAAGAAGAAAGTTGGTTTTATCATGCATTCAAAAGAAACAAGAAATATACGTACACAGAATGTTTGGTTATCTCATATTGCAGTGCTCCAGTTGAATGTTTTCAAAGAGACTGCCAGGAAAACAAATGGTTTATGTAACTATCCCCACTGTAGGGGACAAATTGTTGGATGAGAAATAAAGGAAAACTTAAGTTCTTTGTCTTAGATCTGACAAATTTTAATAATTAAAAAAAAAACACAAACCCCAGAGTTTCTCCTGCCTGAAATAGAGTAACCTCCCCCCCCCCCCATCCCTGAAACCTCTCAGATTCAAAGTTCCCTCCTTGGCATGGGATTGGTCCTTATATAGACCAATCCCAGGACTGGAAGTAGGGGGAGCATGGCCCCCCCCTAGCATGGGATTGGTCCAATTCAAGACCAATCTTATGCCATGAAGTAAGTGGGAGGGACCCCTGGGGCACCCCCCTCCACAGCACTTTCAAAACCTACAATGAATTCTATAAAGAATTCACTAAGACACTCCAAATTAAATTAACATATACTGGGATACTGTGTCTTCAATGTTGGTGAGCTACATTCAATCATCATTTGAGACATTTAGGAGACATATGTCATAGGGGATCTAAGGAAGAAGATAGGCAATTTGACATAGTAGATGGGGTACTGAACTAGGAATTAGGAAATCCTGGGATCAAATTCCACCTCTGATACCTCTACCAGGACTAATCTCCATTATAAGGGGGAATGCAAGTCTGAGGAGGCACCCAGGATTTGAAGGGAGAAGTTAATTTGGGTTGTATTGTCATTTTTATTATGTTGATTTGACCTAATGCTGAGCAATTAATAGTTCTCCAATTATTTCATTCTGTCTCTATTTCTGTAAAAAACATTTTATATGATATTATAAAGTTCTTGGGTGTATCTTAATAGATCCATTCTCTAATATTTTATCATTTTTGTAGTTATTCTGAGTGGAATTTCTCTTTTTGTTTCTTCCTGATGGATTTTGTTTGCAATATAATGAAATATTGAAGACTTATGTGGATTTATCTTCTATCTTGCAACTTTACTGAGTTTATTATTTTGGGTAATTTTTTACTAGGATTTTAAAAAATAAACCATCATATCATCTGCAAAAGTGATATTTTTATTTTCCCCTTGCCTATGCTTATTCCCCTGTGGTAGACTCTCTTAAACCAGTGCCTTCTTAGTTCAGATACAATATTGGGGTAGTCATTTATGTGTCATTGAAAAATGGAGATTTTTTTTAAAGCAAGTAAGGATATATGACAAAGATGCAGTGACATTTAGTATCTCTGGATGTGACCCCCTTGACTCCATCTGGAAATTGATTTGGTCAGTAAGTCTTCAAGGAACAGTGACTCTCATGGTGGTTAGGCAACCACCAAGTCTGAGAAATTCCAATTATAGATACATGAAACTTGGACCTTTTACACCCTCAGGCCAAGGGACTATATCAGAGAAGGTAGGCCAATTAGATTGCTTGAGCAGAGCAGGGAGAAAATCAAGGAAGTCAGGGAACTCAGGGGTAGTGAGTCAAGAAAAATACTAGTCCTATCACATTCCCCTTTTTCCGTGTCATTACTATAGTTGGTCATGCTATAATCAATGCCATTTCTGTGCCTATGGTATATAATAATGGTGATAATCAGCACCCTTTACTTCTGATCTTATCAGAAAGACTCTAATTATACTTTCTGCATTTCTAACCTCTACCAAAATACTTTCTGCTCCTACTCATGGACTACTCAATGTTAATAGGAAACGTCGTGCAACCATACCAGTACATATTTATGTTTTCTTTCTCAATTAGGCTCTCTGTTGGATAGTGACCTCCTTGTTCTTCACTGATTCATTCAACAAACATTTATTAAGTCCCTACTATGTGGCAGGTACTTTGCTTAGTGCTGGGGATACAAAGACAAAAATAACATCAAGGAGCTTAGGTTCTATAGTGTAATTGACTTTCTGACATATTTTCTATTGCAACACTACCCTACATTCTACTCTTTGCCTTTAGCCTTTGAAAAATATCTCTTTATTCCTCCATCTCCAGAGGATCTTTCCTGCTACTTCACTAAAAAATAAAAATAAGAAGGTCATTTCCCCAAGCTTTTTATTCCTTTCCTATCTTTCCCCTCCTATCTTTATCAGACCCCATTCTTATCTCTTTTGCCTCAGTTTTTGGGGAAAGGTAGCCTTAGAAGACTTTCCTGCAATGGGTATAACATTGTACATTTCATAGGGTCTAGACATTGAAAACTAAGAAGATTTATATAGAAGCCATGTATTTATGTTTCCTTTCCATTGGTTGACATATGTTAAAATTAGTTTTATCAGTGGGTTTTCTTTTCACATCTTAGTCATATCTGTAAAGACTCTATTCCTAATTCTTCCTATAATGAAGCCTTCCTAATGAAAAAGAAAAATAGTTGGAAAAAATTAATCAATATAGAATTCCAATCTGTTAAATGGATGCTGCATTTTCTACCTGTGAATATTAAAAACTACTCAGACTGTACGTTAGAAGATTTGATTTAGCTATTCCCTTATTGTAATAATGGAGATACTTGGTTTAACAGAGTCAGGAATGTATTGGGAACTTTAAAATTACTCCACCCTAATTAGACATACTTTAGGGGAAGATAAAGTTGTAAACTCCTGATTAAACAATGAAGGTACTTACTCATACCTTATAGTGAAGCTAGAACCTTAAAAACAGGTCTATTTTTAGATCTTATACAAAAAAAGGTGTTAAGTACCTGTAAAGGTTAAATTAATCACAAAAAGATCAAGTAACTCACCAAAGGCAAGCTTAACAAAGAAGTGTGAAGTACCTCAGAAGATATAAGAAGAGAAGGTAATAAGCAAAGAAGGTGAGAACTAAGAATGGGCAGTCCTGGAAAAAAGTGTCTACTGTGATAGGTAGATGTGAAAATCTAGAGGGGGGGGGTGACATAAGAGAAAATTCTCTTTAAAAGGAGGCTAAAATTCAGTTCGGAGGTAAATTGGGTTCTGAACTCAGTTCAGGAGGTTGAATTGAGTGGAGGACTGAAGCTTCCTTGGAGATGATCTCATTGTGAGTGATAAGACTGACTCCTTTTTCTCTTAGGTTCAGGGAGGCCACTTTGGCCAAGACCTTTAACTACTTTTTGGCTCAGCCTGAGCCAGAGCAGTTTAAATTAATTCTCTCTCTTTCTCTGTCTCTCTCTCTCCTTCCCTTAATTCCTTCTCTCTTTATTAATTAAAATCTCCATAAATCCCCAGCTGACTTGGGTATTTTTATATTTGGGAATTTCCCATGGTGACCACTTATTTAGATTTTAAGTCAAAACACTAAAATTATCCTTACACACCAATATTCCTTATTTTCTCCAAAGAAAAGAGGTAGATGGATTTTATCAACTTCTAGGGGAACCAAGATTCTAGAGGACAGCTGGGTAGCTCAGTGGATTGAGAGCCAGGCCTAGAGATGTGAGGTCCTAAGTTCAAATCTGGCCTCAGACACTTCTCAGCTGTGTGACCCTGGGCAAGTCACTTGACCCCCATTGCCTAGCCCTTACCACTCTTCTGCCTTGGAGCCAATACACAGTATTGACTCCAAGATAGAAGGTAAGGGTTTAAAAAAAAAAGATTATTCTCTACAGTTATACTGGCTTATGTATGTGGTTTATGTACATTATTTTAGATAGCCTAAGATCTTTCTGAGACAGTCTAGTATAGCTACTACATCTGTCTGAGATAGCTTCATAAGATATGATTGGAGCACCCTTGATATAACAATCCAAATATAATAAGACACATTGAATGTATGTTTTCAAGAGTAACATTTTCTTTCTTTGAGTTTTCAGGCCAAAGTTCCCAATTGAATCCTCTCATTAATTCCATTTTTATTAGCATATAATCAATTTAATTAAAGATAATCACTAACCAACATTAGAAAAAGTTGAAAGCATTTCTAAGTAGTAGCTCTTTAAAAAAAGAGATAGATTATTGATTAATTAGAAAATGTCAAAGATACAAAAGGGAAAAGACAAATAGTTAATTTCAACATATTGGGGAGATGAACATTTTTTATTTTCTTTTTCTTCCTTTTTTTTAAACCTTCCTTTTTACCTTAGAAACATTATTGTGTATTTGTTCCAAGGCAGAAGAGTAGTAAGGGCTGTGAAAATAGGGGTTAAGTTACTTGTCCAGGGTCACACAGGTAGGAAGTTTCTCAGGTCAGATTTGAACCTAGGACCTCCTGTCTCTGGACCTGGCTCTCAGTCTACATAGCCAGCCAGTTGCCCCTAACATTTTTCTTTGAGCTGTTTGTTTATATGGTTCCTACCCTCCACCCCTGTCCAAACATACACAAGCAAATTACTTATTATGACTTGGAAAGATGGTAAATGTTATTGCTCTAGACATAGAACAATAGTGGGGAAAGAAAAGTGAGTTAATTGGTAAAAATGGATCAAATGACACATTTTTCAAAGTGAAAAAGATAACTTTTTATTCAATTACCTTACCTCTGCCATTAACATTGTATTTATTCATTGTCTGATACTTCTTACTTTTTTAACCAATCAGTTAGGTAAAATGAAATTGAAAAGACATTTAAACTTTTCTTTGTACAGAGAGAATTTAAGTGGAAAAAATATTACAAAAAAAAATCATGAGAGTGGAAGAAATAAAAGCATTTAATTTGATTAAAAAAAAGAAAGATAAAGAGGGTCTGATTGTGGTCCATCAATAATGAAAATAATGAAATAGTCAATACAGCATAAACCAACATATTTTAGTCAGTTTTATGGTTAATATTCGACATTGCCTGTGAAGACATGAGACAATAAAAGGATAAACATATGGAAAAGAATGCTGGATTTCTAATCAGACATGGGTTCAAATTCTAATACTTTCTTTCTACCTGTGGAGTTTCTACAACTCTAGTATCCTTACCCAAAAATCCCCATGGATAGTGTGGTCCATGGAATCACAAAGAGTCAGACATGACCAAGTGACTGGATAACAACAGAGATGTTTAGAGGCAGAGAAGACAAAGGGTGTGTTGTATACATGGAGGGCAGTGAAAGCAAATGTTCAGAGACTAGAACACAAAAAATTCATATATAGGAAACATCAAGTTGACCAAATGGGCTGGAATGCCCAGTGTGTGAATGGTAGTAAGATATAATAATCTCAGAAATGTTGACTAGAGACAGACTGCGCTAAATAGGAGTGTTAGTATTTTGTATTAGAGGCAACGTGGAGCCACTAGACCTTCTTGAGCAGGAAGATAATGTGGTTTAGGAATATTGTTTTGATAGAAATGATATCTTGGAGAATAGAGAGTTTTGAGTCAGGAAAAAGAGTTAGGAGGTTTTCATCATATCTATCCCATTATATTAAACAACTAAGAGATCAATGATAACTTTGAAAAGAACAATTGTGAGTAAATAATGAGGTTGGAACAATATTACTGAAGCTTTAAAGACAGTGAGAGAATTGAATGTAATGGACTTCTCTATTAGCAGCAATGCAATTACCCAGGACAATCCAGAGGAACTTATGCGAAAGAATGTTATCCACATCTAGAGAAAGAACTTTGGGAGTAGAAACACAGAAGAAAAACAACTACTTGATCACATAGGTCGATGGGGATATGATTAGAGAAGTTGACTTTAAATGATCTCTCTATTGCAGATAGTAATAATATGGAAATAGGTTTTGAATAATGATACATGCAAAACCCAGTGGAATTGCTTGTTCGCTTTGGGAGGGAGGATAAAGAGGGGAAGGAAAGAAAATGAATCATGTAATCTTGAGGGGGAATTCTAAATTAATTAATTAAATAAAAATAAAAATTTAAAAAAGATAGTGAGAGAAGAGTAAATAGAGGCAACAAGTATCAATATGCTTTCTAAGTGTTAAACTCGGAAGAAGAGAAATCTTTAATAACTATTGAGAATAAAAGAATCCAGTGACTTTTTTTTTTTTAAGACTGTTGAAATGGATGTGTTTGTAGACATCAGGCAAAGAACCAATAGATATAGAGAGACTGACAGAAAGAAAAGTAATAATGTTGGATGGAATAATCTATTAGGGAAGATAAAATGAGATAAAGACAATGCAAAGTAGTTGTCCTTGGCTAGCAGAAGGGTCACCTCTTCATTAGAGACTAGAATGAATGAATAAATAGTGTGATCTGAAGGCAAGATGAGAAAGTGAAAAGAGGAAACTGCCTAGGAATGCCAATTCTTGTAAAATTCTTTTGTATACACTAATTATATGCAAGTCAAAAAGTGGGGAGGAAATGTCAGAGATCTAAAAATCATGAACTTAGAGGTGATAATGACTACAATTTTCTTCAAGGAAAAGGTATTTCAGAGTACAAAGGGCATTCTAGGTATCATCATAGTTCTAACCACAGTCTTCTCTCTCTTCTCTCCATCCTTTAGTACTCTCATGTCTTGTGTTATAAGAAAAGGCCATCTTCAACCTTTTTCAGATCCTCTCCAATGGAGGTGACCCTCATATGTATCCCACCCTCAGGTCATATTCCCTTCCAGACTGGTTTCAAGGCTTTAAGAATGAACACATTTTAAATCTTTCCAGACTTCTTTATTTTTTGAAGAATGATCAGTGCTTTAAACTGTTGATACTTTCCAATTCAGTTAATACACTTTCAATGTACAATTTTTATCCTGTAATTATAGAACTTTAAAGAATATAGAATTATATAATCCTTTACTGGTGTGGTGTACTCCAGTCTTTGTCCTCTGGTATTTTATAATTTGATAATTATTTTTGAGCAAATATCTTCAAAATGTTCACTCAACCTCTGGAAAATAAAATTTTGTAATGCCATATGATTTTCAAAAGAAATATTATATTTTAAATAACTCATGTAACATTTGCTGTTAAGAAGCTATTACTTCATTAAATTTGTATCAATACATTTCCTCTTTCTTCAGAACTTTTGTTCTATAACTTTTTGTTCAAAGTCCTATTAATATTTTCTGATTATACAGCAGAAAGCTAAAAATGTCTTTAGGGTTACCAAAACAGCTTTAATTATTTTAGGTATACAGCAAGTTAAATCTACATGACCATTCATCATAGCCCAATTCTTTCCCACTTTTGAAGGCTGAAGTATCCATTTGTGGGAGAAAAAAGTGTTGCTCTGGCTCACCCATCCTGTGTATATTCTCTACATATAAAGAGGAATATGTGTCACCTCCAAGGTCACAGCAATGTAAAAAGTAAAGAAATAAAGCCATTTATTCCTCCTCAATCACCATTTCCCCCAACCTAAATTCTATGCTTTTCTTTTTACTGCTCATTGAATGACAGAATTTTTCATCTCTATAGCTTTTAGAGTTTTTGTGAACAGATCTAAAATCATATTTTCACTCTGTTCCATGGATGGATATCCTGTTTCTCCCCTTCCATATTCCCCTGTTCACATCATGAAAAAGAAAGCAAGAAATGAAAATTCCAATGATAAAATATTCTTTTATTTTTCTATCAAAGAGGAACTATATATTCACTAGGTCAGTATCCTAAGGTCTTTTGTTTTTTATTTTAATTCTAAAGAATGTAAATCCCCAGGATCCCTAAGCTATATGAAGGTGAATAAGTAGCAACTCAAAAGATATTTTTCTTTTTAAATTTCATAGTATTCCTTTCTCTCCCAATTTCTTCCTTTCAATGAAAATGAATTAATCAGGTTACTATTTCAATACAATCCACTTGAAGGAATATTTAGTAAGATTAAGATATGGTGGTAAGAATATTAACTCTATGGTCAGAGGACCTGGATTCAAGTCTTATTTAAAAATTTACTATCCATGTTAACTTAGCCAACTCACTCAACTTCTCTGGGTCTTAGTTTCCTTAACTTTAAGGCGAAGGACTTCTATTAAATAGTTGCTGATATCCCTTTTGTGGAAAGGAAACAAGACTGACAGTTGGTGGGGGAAGGGGCAACTAGGAGTGGCAGTTAGGTGTTGTGACTAGTATTTCCCTCCTGCTGGCTTTTCTTCCTTCCTGGTGTGGAGGTGGGAGGAGCTCATTCAGCCCAGCCTGGAGTGGAGTACCTCTACTTGGTTCAGCCCAAAGACACAGGCCCAACCAGCTCTGAAGGTACAGGAGTGGGAGAAACCCTCCACCAACCTGTGAGGCCTGGCCTCAGCTCCAAAAAACTGAGGAAGGATCCAACCTTAATTTGGGACATCCCTTGTCCCTCTTCCCTAATACCCCTCCAAACCAAACTTGTTATTAAACTTTATCTTATATGAATTTGCAGTCAGATAAGTGGACTATCTTTTCTTGGGCATAGAGGGAGCTAAACATCAGTTCAGTCATTCAGTGACAAACAGTCCTTGTCAGAACCCTGTTGCTTCCTCCTGGCAAGAGGCAACTCTCTCCTTTGCCTCACTAGCAACAATATTCCCTCTTTCCCCTCAACTTCTCCATACCCTGCTACAAACCTTCCATTATCCCCCTGTTCCTCATAGCATTACCATCTTTCCCAATAAGTATTACAGTTTTTGGTGAGCCAGCCAGGAGTACAATTACTATTGGTTGGAATTCTTCTGCATAAGGATTTAAGGTTGACTTTTCTATTATGTCATTGGTATTTTCTTTTGTAATATCATCCCTGCTTTCAGTGTCATTGTCTCCAGAACGTCTGCTAATTTCAATGTTCTCTGTTATTGCACTTTTCTCCTCATTGGACCCTTCTGTTGTTAGCTCATGTGTTTCAATTAATTCATTTGTAGTTTCTTTATTACAGACTGTTCCCAGTTCTGTTCCTTCCACTTGCTTTGTAGCTTGTTCCACCATTCCAAAATTTTTCTCTTTAATCTCTGTTACATCATTATCTAATTGGATTTCTTCTTCTATCTGTTCTTTAGTTTTATTTTGTGCTTTTGCAGTCCCAAGTTCTATTTGCATACAGTCTCCTTCCTTTTCATTTCTCCCATTTCCTTTCCCATTTTTCCTTTTTGATGTTACCCCCTGCCCCTGGCTTCATAACTGACTTTGTTTGGCAGCACCTGAGACTACTTGTGAATAACATGGCTTTGTTCCTTGATGTATGTATTTCTCCATGGTTTCTAAATTTGGTGCTTGAAATGAATTCTTGCAATTATAATAACAACATTTTGTATTTGTTTGTGTATTATTGCTGCTATACTTTACATTGCTTTTCCAGGACCTCTGTTTGTTATTAGCTTGGACTAATTGTGCCTTTAAATAACAGTCTCAAACCATGTGACCTATTTTTCCACAGACGAAACATTTAGGTACATTTCTCCTTTGATTGCTTTGTGTGTAATTTCTTGTGAGTTTTTATGATTGCAGAGTGGCTAGATTTTTTATTTCTTCAATTTCTTTATGGTTACTTGAGCTATTTTCTTTTCCTTGTGTTATTGGAAAAGGGGATGAGAAAGATTTCTAAGAAAAGAGTAAAGTACATACAGAAGCTCAGTGTGCCAAAGACTAAGAAACAACTGAGAGCCTTTTTAGGATTGACAGGTTTCTGTAGATAATGGATGCCAGCCTATAGCTAAATAACAAAATGCCTTACGGATTTAACCAAAAACACAGTTGTAAAGATTAAAATTTGGGGAAACCGAGGAAGGTAGAAATTAGTTTCTCTCTGCAAGGAGTATTATATTTTTAGAGGTTTATGAGCTAGGTGGGCCGAGAGGCCCAATTCAATTTCACTCACATGATGAGAGACGCGTCTGTTCTGAAGTGGAAGTAGAAAAGAAGGCATGTAGCATTTACAACCAGGTTAAATACCCCATCTTACTCTCAGCCCAGGTGAGGTTACAAGGCATTTTGGGAAGTGAGAAAGGACTTCTGGGGAATGGAGTCCTGGATTCAAGTCTCCATTTTTACACAGTCACAGAATCTTTGAAACTAATAAAAGAGCATCTCTAAGCCTTAGCACAGCTCAAAGAAGCAATCAGAACAGCTCCAGCCTTAGGTATTCCAGACTACAAAATAAATTCCATTTCTTTGTACATGAAGCAAGAGGCATAGCTTCTGGAGTGTTAGTCCAAACTTTAGGACCCAATTTTCGGCCAGTAGCATATTATAGTGCACAGCTGGATATAATTGAAAAGGAATGATTCCTTGTTTGAGAGCAATTGCAGCCACAGCAACCATGATTCAAAAGTCATCTGATTTGGTTTTAGGATCGAAACTTAATGTCGACTCTTCACACCAACTAGAATCCATATTGAAGAAATGTCATTTACAAGCTTGTACACAGCAAAGACTTTCTCAATATCAAATTGTGTTACTAAGCATTGAAAACATCACTTTAAAATGTTGCCAAACATTGAATCTGACATCTTTGATTCCAGATCTGCCATTTGAAGGGGAAGCCATACATATTTGCCAGGATAATGCCATGTCATTAGTAGAAAAGCCAAGAAATTATTTAAAAGACACTCCCCTGGAACAACCCAACATTGAAATGTATACTGATGGTTCAAGCATGCTAGTTAAAGGAGAAAGGTATCCTGGAGCAGCAGTAGTAACACAAACAGAGGAATTATGGTATTTGTCCTTACCAAAGCATGTGAGCACTCAAGGGGTAGAGCTAGTTGCTTTATTAAATGCTTTGCAAATCAGGAAAGATAAACAGGTCAATATTTACCCAGATTCCCAGTATGCATTTTCAGTAATTCATGCCACAGCAGAAATTTGGAAACATAGAGGATTTTTGACAAGTGCAGGCAAAGAGATCACATATGCCAAAGTAATAATGCAACTTCTTGAGGCCATGCAACTGCCCAAGGAAGTTGCAATGATTCACTGTAGATCACATACAGGGACTAATGATCATGTGTCCTTAGGAAACCATAGAGCTGACATTATAGCAAAATTTGGAGCTAGAGAAGGACCTCTGCATGTATTGAATTTCTCAATAGTTGAACAGGACTATCTAACTAATGTCTACATTGAAAAGGAAATTCAATCATGGATAAAGAACTTAGGAGAAAAACAAATAAGAGGAATGTGGTTTTTGCAACTAGGCAAGCCCATCCTGCCTGGAACATTATTTTATCATGTGTGCAATGCAATATATGCACAAGGACATTATGGAACCCAAGCCATGATCGATTCAGTGAGGTGATTTTGGATTACACCAGGAATATCCTCATATGCCATAAGAGTTTGTCAAAAATGTAAAATTTGTATGCAGTTCAATCAGGGAGTTTAGAAGACCAAAGGGTTAGGAGGTTGTCCCTTAGCATATACTCCATTTGAATGCATACAGATAGATTTTATCAATATGCCAAAACACAAAGGGTTTAAGTATTGCCTGGTCATCATAGACAGACTGACTAGATGGCCAGAAGTTTTTCCTGCCAAAAAGAACAATGCGGCATTTGTAGTCAAAATCCTATTAAAAGAAATCATACCTAGATTTGGGATTCCCTCAAAATTGGACTCAGACTGTGGAAGTCACTTTACTCAATATTGTAACAGTTAAAATTTAGGAATATGGGGAGGCTGAGGCAGGTAGAAATTAGTTTCTCTCTGCAAGGAGTATTATATTTTTTAGAGGTTTATTAAAGGTTAAAGATTAAAGAAAATACAGAATAAGAAAAAACACATGCCTAGGCCAGAGGCCTAGGCCAGATAACCTCACATTATGGAAGAGACATATCTGCTCCAAAATGGAAATCCAAAAGAAGACCCAAAAACCTTTGCCACCAGCTTAAATACTTCCTCGATCTCGGCCCACCTCAGAATTCCTGTGAGATTACAAAGCATTTTGGGGAAGTGGAACAAAGGCTTGTGGGGATTTGTAAACCTAAAAATTTCTTAGACTTGTGAATGTTGGAAATTTCACCATTGGAAGGTTTCATGCTTATAGGGAATTTCCTACTGATAGTGGGAACTCTATTGCAATGTGAACCCCATTGGCATGGGAGGTTCCTTCTCCTCCCTACTTAAGATTACTTTAGGACAGAAACCTTTTGCTGAACAAAGGAAAGGGCTTTGACCTATGCTTAAGCATAGAACAGGAAGTTCTTTGAGTCATGATTGATTTTAGAATTGATACAATAGAGATACTTGGAATGACAGAACCAGGCCTTGGGACTTCCAATCTCCACCCTGCTCAGGGTAACAGGATTTAGGAAGGGCTACAGCAAAGGATCAAGATTTAATTATTTGAGAATATGACCTTCAACAGACATTGCAAAGCCACAGACCTCTGGGCGGTCCTGGGTTAAGCAGGAGCCACCATTGGCACAGGGAAGACATGGACAGTGATTGGTAGATGTAAGAACTGAGGGGAGGGAACTTGGATGGTTTCCTTAAAGATCAGGGGGGTCTGAGGACTGAGGGGTTGGAGAGGTTTTGCTCTGAGAGGTTGTGCTCTGAGAAGCTTGCTCTGAAGGAAGCTGGAGGTGGAGGCCCCTGAGACTGTTTCTCCATTTTGGTCATGTGAGTGATAGGGACTGATCTCTTTTCTTTGCCCCAGCTATCTAAGGGCTTGGGCCTTTTGGCCCAGCCTAAACAGAGGGGGTATTTAAACCCATTCCCTTCTCTCCCCTTTCTCTCTCTCTCTCTCTCTCTCTCTCTCTCTCTCTCTCTCTCTCTCTCTAATACCTTTCTTCCTCCTGTTTGTAATTAAACTCCATAAAAGGTTGACTGCTGACTTGAGTTTTCATTTAGGAATTACATAGCTGAATTCCTTGGCGACCTTAAATTAATATATATCAGTCTTTTAAAGTGATTTCCTTGTCACAGATTGTAGTCCTGTATTCGAGTCTATTTTTTACATTGCCCTGTTTGATCATCTGGGAAGAAGTCCTTCCCCAAAGGATCATAAAAACATAATCAATTTAAAGATTACAATAATTTGAGGATAAGAAAAAAAAGAACAAAACCAATAATTACTGGACACATTGACAGAAAACCAGTTAGGGGGCAGTCCCCTTTGGCATAAAAGTTTACATACAGATAAATGTTCAATCAACCATACCCAAAGTTCAATTTTGTGCAACTTGTGGTCTGGAGGCTTCTTCATGATGGCTTCTTCAACAGTTCAGTTCTGGATTCAGAGAGGTAGCATCTTCTTTACCTAAAATTCTTCTCAAAAGGAATTTAAACTTTGCAATTTAAATAATAATATTTTTCACATTCCCCCCAATAAGAGGGTGATTAAAAAACCGGGATCACTTAGGGATGCATGGCTGAGGTATATGAATCAATTGGCAAGGGATATTAAAAAGATATCAGAAAAATCCAAAAGAAAAGAAAAAATTTCTGGATGAAAACATAGACTATCAAAGTCTTATATGTAAAAATTCCAAGTAAAAAGAAAAATAAATCTATAACAGGTCCTTGAATCAGGGCCCAATCAAAATGATCTAAGCAATGATGTATTTACCCAGTCAATAGCCAGGACTACAGAAGGTACCACACTATGGAAGGCAGGAAAGGGGACCAGATTATAGGAGCCAAGGTTTCAGGGATACTCATCTGTGAGTATTTTCAGAGTGAGTGTGGATACAAGGAAAGCCTATGTCGAGCAATGATAAACATAGTAACCTTGAGTCTTCACACCAGGTTCAAGACCTTTGTATTGGCCTAGACGTGCATCAAACCATCCTGGATTGGCCTTTCTTTGGCTCTGTGCAATGGCTCTTGTGTGTATATCTTGTCCTGGAATCAGACAGAATCATTAAGCAAAGTCCCATAATTTATTTAAATAATTAGTGGCACCATTTTTATAGTCACAAGCTTTTAGGGCATGCATTAGCAAATGTATTTCAAACTTGTAGCACTGAAAAGTCAAAAAGTTAAAGAAAATCTTAATGCTGGTGACATGTGCTTCAAATATAAAAAGGAGAGAAAAAATAAAAAAAATCTGAAAAAGTATATTGCACATGCAAGAAAAATATAGTAATAAAAGAGCTTTAAAAATTCAAAAATATAGCTTATAATCATTGACACTCTGTGTCAGCTAAGAAAATATAAAATGAAAGGCTTTCTCACCAAAAATGAGATCCATTTCCTCTTAATATCTGGCCATGATCACTGTGAGTAGAAGGCAAATGAATTGAACAAGATTAACAATTTTTTTCATTTTTAAAAATACAATAGTACAAATATGTAGTTACCAAAATCCCCAAAATTCTCAATAGCCCAATTAATTACAATAGCAAACAAACACACTTTCATATTTCACATAAGTTGCTGTATGACATTTTTAAAACCTATGAATTGATGGACATTTGTCACAATTTTTACAAACATAGCAATCTTTCAACCTTGGTATTTAAACATATTTTTTTATACAAAGTAAAACTCATCTTGGGTTAAGAACATAATCAAGAAATCTAGATATCATTCTGGTGCAAGTAAAGTAGTGATCTGAAGAGTATAAATAAAGGGGTGCTCCTTTTGGAGGCTTTTAGGGATACAAATGCCCTGAGATTAACTGCCCAACTTCCATTCACATGTGGGAAGGTTGGGGTTTATAAAATGTATTTCACTTCAGCTACTAGAATGGGCCTTACCTCGTGGTAGGGGCAGGCAAAAATAACCAGATTGTTAAAAAAAAAATTCCAAAAATCATATTTAAAAAACCCTTAAAATCAAATCATTTGAGGTATTTAGCACATTAAATTTTTCCAAGGTTGTTAATACAATTATAACCAGTTCTGAAGTCCATCTATCCTCGGCAAAATAGAAAAAAGCTGTTTTTTCATATATGGGCTTATTCACAATAATATTTGTTCAATAGTTATAGGGGAAAAACAACAGAATTTTTAAAACTAAGTACATTCAAAATAAATTCAATCAAACTTCAGTTCAAGCAGAATAATATTGAATCCAGTAATATATGAACTTAAAATCACAAAGTTAAACCATAACAAAAAATGCAATAGAATACAGAGATTTTTATAAACCATTGGAGTCTGAAATGCCTTAGAATATAGCCTTTAGTCTCTTCAAGGTTCCTTGGGTTCTTATCCATTTAAATGTCTATTGTCAGAAGGCAGAGTGGTAAGGGCTAAACAATGGGGTCTAAGGGGTCTGCTCAGGGCCCCACAGCTGGGGAGTATCTGAGGCCAGATTTTAACCCAGGACCAAATGTCCTCAGGTCTGGCTCCCAGTTCATTGAGCCACCCATATGCCCCTTCAAAGTTAAAGTTGAATCTTTGGGCTGAATCTGCTCCCTGACAGGCAGGTAAAATCAATGAAATTACGAGAAGAGTCAAAAGGTATCCTTTTAAACAGCCCATTGCTTTTTAAGTTTGTGTTTGAAAAAATCTGTTTCTTCTCCTCTCCCTTTTCTCTCTCCTCTGCTCTGATACCTTCTCCTGTCCCAGTCCACATGGAGCCCAGGCCGCCCACGTGGAGTCAATACCCCCATCCATTCGGAGGCTTAGCCTAACTCTCGTCTCTCCCCTCAGCCCACGTGGCCAATACTGTTACCAGCTGGTCGAAATGTGTCCTGAGAGATCTGCTCCAAGGATCTGGGCTATGAGCTGTCTGAGTTAGAGGCCAGATGGGTGAGAGACAGACCACCGGGGTGGGTAGGGCTGGGAGCCGGAGTGCAGACAAACAGGGCTGGGAGCTTGGGCACCAGGTGAGAGGCCAGGAGCAGAAGCAGGAGCCGGAGAGGGCTTCAGGCAGGAGCTGATCAAGATGGTTTTCTAAAAGGCATCTTGGAGATACGTGGCTTAAAAAAAATTCTCTAGGCTAAAAAATTTGAGAAGTTCTCATCCAATCTAGTGGTTGCCATCTGTAACAGTTAAAATTTAGGAATATGGGGAGACTGAGGCAGGTAGAAATTAGTTTCTCTCTGCAAGGAGTATTATATTTTTTAGAGGTTTATTAAAGGTTAAAGATTAAAGAAAATACAGAATAAGAAAAAACATGTGCCTAGGCCAGAGGCCTAGGCCAGATAACCTCACATCACGGAAGAGATGCATCTGCTCCAAAATGGAAGTCCAAAAGAAGATCCAAAAACCTTTGCCACCAGCTTAAATCCTTCCTCGATCTCGGCCCACCTCAGAATTCCCGTGAGATTACAAAGCATTTTGGGGAAGTGGAGCAAAGGCTTGTGAGGATTGTAGTCCTGTATTCGAGTCTATTTTTTACAATATTAAATGACATTTATAAAAATCTAGGAATATAAGCAACATACCACACACTGTATCATCCCCAAAGTTCAGGGCAAGAGGAGAGATTAAATAAAGACATCAAAACATTGATAGGAAAATTTTGTGCAGAAACACACCAAAAATGGACAGACATTCTGCCATTAGTTCTGTTCCATTTTAGAACATGACCCAGTAGAGATTTGCACATCTCTCCATTTGAGATGCTATATATGGACACACAATTTGGCAAGGAAGCTCTTGTAAACCAGCTTATATTGCAATAATAGGTGGAGACTGTCAATTAACAAAATATATACAAGCTTTACAAACAAGAATAGTAGAGTTTCATGAAATGGGCTTGATTATAACAAACAGTACCCCTGGATTACAATTTGCACAACATCAAACCAAGAGATATAGTATACTTAAAAAATTTCAATAGAAAATTGGCTACAGACATAAAATGGACTGGACCACATGAAGTATTGCTTACTACTCCAAAAGCTATAAAAGTTACAGGGAAAGACTCATGGTACCACTGTTCCCGTGTAAAACCAGAAAAAATTCAACATCATGGTAACAGACATAGAAGATAATTAGACAAAAAAATGGTGCTGAGAAATGAAAATAAAACTGATTAACATAAAAACATACACCACAAAGACATAATAGTAACACATAATGTTCAAGACAACTTTCCAGTCCAAAGGAAAATCATCCCAGAGGAAAATTATCCCAGAGGAAAAGGTTTTAAACCAGCCCAGAGGAAATAGATTTTTAAACCAGCCCAGAGAAAAAGCATCAAGAAAAGCTGCTGGAGAAGGGAAACAACAAATTGGGAAAAAATCTTCATAGAAACCTCTGACAAAGGTTTAATTACTCATATTTATAAAGAGCTAAATCAATTGTACAAAAAATCAAGCCATTCTCCAATTGATAAATGGGCAAGGGACATGGATAGGCAGTTCTCAGATAAAGAAATCAAAACTATTAACAAGCACATGAAGAAGTGTTCTAAATCTCTTATAATCAGAGAGATGCAAATAAAAACAACTCTGAGGTATCACCTCAAACCTAGCAGATTGGCTAACATAACAGCAAAGGAAAGTAATGAATGCTGGAGGGGATGTGGCAAAGGTGGGACATTAATTCATTGCTGGTGGAGTTGTGAACTGATCCAACTATTCTGGAGGGCAATTTGGAACTATGCCCAAAGGGCGACAAAAGAATATCTACCCTTTGATCCAGCCATAGCACTGCTGGGTCTGTACCCCAAAGAGATAATGGACAAAAAGACTTGTACAAAAATATTCATAGCTGCGCTCTTTGTGGTGGCCAAAAACTGGAAAACGAGGGGATGTCCATCAATTGGGGAATGGCTGAGCAAATTGTGGTATATGTTGGTGATGGAATACTATTGTGCTAAAAGGAATAATAAAGTGGAGGAGTTCCATGGAGACTGGAACAACCTCCAGGAAGTGATGCAGAGCGAGAGGAGCAGAACCAGGAGAACATTGTACACAGAGACTAATACACTGTGGTATAATCGAACGTAATGGACTTCTCCATTAATGGCGGTGTAATGTCCCTGAACAGTTTGCAGGGATCTAGGAGAAAAAAACACTATTCATAAGCAAAGGATAAACTATGGGAGTGGAAACACCGAGGAAAAGCAACTGCCTGAATACAGCGGTTGAGGGGACATGACAGAGGAGAGACTCTAAATGAACACTCTAATGCAAATATTATCAACAAAGCAATGGGTTCAAATCAAGAAAACATGTAATGCCCAGTGGATTTACGCGTCGGCTATGGGGGGTGGGGGGGAGGAAAAGAAAATGATCTATGTCTTTAACGAATAATGCTTGAAAATGATCAAATAAAATATATTTTACAAAAAAAGCTGCTGGAGAGAAGAAATAAAGAGGGAAAACTGAAATGGACAGCTAAGACTTTGAACTTTGTAATTTGTTTATATAAGAAGAGGACAGATGGAAAACAAGACATATGTAAGACTGAGTGTGTTGAAATAATAAAACAAAAATAATTTCACATATTAGGGAAATAGCATGCATCACTACATAACTTGGAAGAAAGAAGAGATCCATCAGTCAATATGAGAAGCTGAAATCTGAAGAAACTTGATAAGTGATAAGTATTAATTCACCACAACACTATTAGACACAAAACACAAAATCACAAACTGACATATTGAGGGACCTTGTTTAAATAAACAAATATCTGAAATTGTATTTATTGCAAAATGTAAATATGTATATAGTGAGTTCCATAAGGTCTTAGGCAAATAGAAAGATCAATATATATTTCTATTTGACTGATGTCAGAATGTCAAACAATGTATATTATTGTGTTATACATAAATAATCTCTATAAATAATATATGTACTATAATTAGGTTAGTAACAGTGATAGAGTCTGTAAATATTTAGCATAGCATGTATATATGTTGTACATAAGATTAGGTTATATATTAGACTAGAGACTTAGATAATAGTTATAATAAGTAGGGAATAGTTTAGGAGTAAGTTAAGTTAAACATAGCATAGACAATTAAACAGAGGAATAGACTTAAGTTGCATTTGCAGATAGTAAACTTTTAATTGTTTATTGTAAAGCTGATGCTGAAATTGTTTTTAATGGAAATATATATAGATAAGATAGTCTACAAATAATGATATATATATATAATAGGAACACTATTTGTTTTAGTTAACTTAGAAAGTAGTATTAGCACTAAGATTCAAATTTCTTCTAATGGTTTTGTTCAAACATTTATTGAACTGAATTTATTGTAAAACCCTAAAACTACCCTTACCCAAACTTTCCTACATAGAATTCCTTAGAGTAGATTTAATAAATTGGTAACTATAATATAAATAAGTAACCTTGGGAAGTTCACAACAAAAAAAGGGGATGATTGTGGAAAGGAAACAAGACTGACAGTTGGTGGGGGAAGGGGCAACTAGGAGTGGCAGTTAGGTGTTGTGACTAGTATTTCCCTCCTGCTGGCTTTTCTTCCTTCCTGGTGTGGAGGTGGGAGGAGCTCATTCAGCCCAGCCTGGAGTGGAGTACCTCTACTTGGTTCAGCCCAAAGACACAGGCCCAACCAGCTCTGAAGGTACAGGAGTGGGAGAAACCCTCCCCCAACCTGTGAGGCCTGACCTCAGCTCCAAAAAACTGAGGAAGGATCCAACCTTAATTTGGGACATCCCTCGTCCCTCTTCCCTAATACCCCTCCAAACCAAACTTGTTATTAAACTTTATCTTATATGAATTTGCAGTCAGGTAAGTGGACTATCTTTTCTTGGGCATAGAGGGAGCTAAACATCAGTTCAGTCATTCAGTGACAAACAGTCCTTGTCAGAGCCCTGCTGCTTCATCCTGGCAAGAGGCAACTCTCTCCTTTGCCTCACCAGCAACAATATTCCCTCTCTCCCCTCAACTTCTCCATACCCTGCTACAAACCTTCCATTATCCCCCTGTTCTTCATATCATTCCCATCTTTCCCAATAAATATTATACTTTCTATCCACCCTCATCTTTTGATTCTATGATCTTCTGGCTATAGAGGTCTATGAAAGGTGCTCAAAAGAAATCCAAAGTGATAGATCATACTTGGTTCCTTTATTCACTGGTTTGCTTGTCAGGAATTGAAGATAATGAATGAAATCAGAATTAGGTAATGCTAATGTGTGTGTGTCTATGAGAGAGAGGCAGAGACAGAGATAGAGAGAGACAGAGACAGAGACAGATAGCGACAGGGGCAGAAACAGAGAATGACCAGTGTGCATGTGCTCAGTGTCATGATAGGTGCTGCAGTCCAGTAGATAAATAGCTGATTACCCCTATTACATATCTTACTAATGATATATATCAGAACTATTAGAAAATAAAATGAATTTGCAATTATATTTTCTGAGTGGTAATGCATTTCAAGATTTAGGGATTTCTACTGCTTTTGATATGCCATCCAGCTCCTTTGTACTTTATTATTTCCTTATCTTTAAATGGTAGAAGCAGGATAGATGAAATTGAGCTAGATGAAACTAGGCTAGATAATCTTTAAGGCCTTTATTTCAGCTCTAGCTTACTATCATCACTAAAGTTATGGATAGGGTTGTGGTGAAGTTTCAAGATTTTATAGTCTGATATGTCTCCTTTATTGGTTTTTGTCTTGGTGCCCCCAATTCCCATGTAATTTACTTCTTTAGATAAGGTATCAACAAGGACATAGTTTTACTTAGGCATCTGGGGCAAAGGGTAGAAGAAAAAGGGCACTGCTTCCATTATGGACCCCATTTTCCATTTAGAGTACATTAGGAGTCAAGAATTGCAATCATAAACAAATCTCCATGGCAGTCATTCACTGTTTCCTTGTTTAAATCTACAAGACTGAATTCAGGCCCATTTCTCCCATATAGGGTCATTTGACACTATTCTTAGTTCTATCTGGATGTGTCATAATCATTTACTAATGGAGCTGCTCTGCTGCTGCTGCTGCTACTGCTGCTGCTGCTGCTGCTGCTGCTGCTGCTGCTACTACTACTACTACTACTACTACTACTACTACTACTACTACCACTTCCACCTACTACTACAACACAGCCATGAACATAGAATCAGAAAGACTTAGGTTCCTAACCCTCTTTAGACTTTTACCCAGTATGTCATCTTTATGATCATTGGTTAGTCACTTAATCTCTTTAATCTTTCATTTCTCTGAGTAAAATAGAAATAATAATAGCACCTATCTCACAGAGTTGTTGTAAGGATCAAATGAAATAATTCATGTGAAGCACATTACAGATCTTAAAGTGTCCTATAAAAGTCAATTACCACCATCATAATAATTTCTTCTTCTCCTCCTCCCTTTTCCCTGTGATTCTCTCAGTGTGAGAGACTTACTGCATGGGAACTTTTTCCACCAATACAGAAGCAATCAATCTATGATTTAGTAAATAATTCTTAGAGAATTGCCTGAGGCACTGACAGATTAAGTGATTTGCCCAGGGTAATATAAGCAGTAAATGTCAGGAGCAGATTGGAAGCCTCCAAACCCAGATATTCCTGAGTTATTCTACTTATAACATCATGCTGTAATAAAATGGAGATTTTGTTGTCAAACTTTTTTTGGGGGTGGGGAGGAGGAATCTCCCTTAATTATAGCCTTTATCCTTCCCAACATTATTCTTTCAGATTAATATCACTGTTTTGCTTTTTCATATTCATATCAAAATTCTCTACTTGAATTATTATTATGAATTATGAACTTTTTTAACTTCTTTCTTCAAAAACTTGTCTCCTTTTGTGTGTTGGCCTTTTCTTCTTTAGAGATTGAATCTTCTCTCACTTCTTCAATCATTGCTTGTATATGGATGACTCCCAAATTCATATTGCCATCTCTGACTGTCCCTGAACACCAGACCAGATTTTCCAGCTGCCTAGAAGTCATTTCCACTTGAACGTCTACACAGAACCTCATGTTCAACACATATTCAATTGAATTCATCAACTGTACCACTCTCTCAGGCCCTTTTCCTCCCTTCTTTTTTTCTATCACTAGTGCCATTGCTATCTCAATTAGACTCAGGTATAAGCTCAGTTTTGTCTTTGACTTCTTCCTTTATCTAATGTTATATACTGAGTCTTGTCCTTTCTCTATATGTGGTTTTTCTTGGATTTATCCCTTTATCTCTGTTCCAGTAGCCACCATTGTAGTGTAGTCTTTCATTCTTTTTTTTTAACCCTTACCTTCCATCTTGGAGTCAATACTGTGTATTGGCTCCAAGGCAGAAGAGTGGTAAGGGCTAGGCAATGGGGGTCAAGTGACTTGCCCAGGGTCACACAGATGGGAAGTGTCTGAGGCCAGATTTGAACCTAGGACCTCCCGTCTCTAGGGCTAGCTCTCAATCCACTGATCTACCCAGCTGCCCCCCAGTCTCTCATTCTTGCTTCAAAAGACTTCAGTAGACTTTCCTTTCAGATCTTTGTGCTGTGATAGAGACATGAAGAGAGAGAGGTTTTGCAGGACTTGTGGGCCAAGATGCAAGGACCAAGGCTGGAAACCTAGCTGTCAATTGAAAGAAGGTTCCAATGGAATGTTCCCAGGAGTGGCAATTGGGGGGAGGTTTGCTGGCCACACTGAGAAGAGAAACTTGGCTTTTGGACTTTGGTCTCTGTCTCTCTGACTCTGGGTAGTTGAAGCTGATAAGAAAAAGAAACTTGGCTTTTGAGTTGGTGGTCTATTTGAGAGTTGAGCTGGCCAGGAGAAACTTAGAGACTTTGAACTTTGTTTTTCTCTGGGGTTGAAGATGAGAGACCTTGCAGAATTTTGTAAAGAAGAAAGAAGATTTTTGAAAAGGCTGATGTCCTCCATCTCCCTAACTGTCTTAGAGTCACAGTTTGTGACTGGAATACTTTCTCAAACCCTCCTTTAGATTAGGGAAATCCTCATCTCTCTTACCTCAGTTTCTCATCCTGTTATCCCAATAAACCCCTTGACTGAGAAAGCAACTAGAGTATCTTTATAGTTCACTCAGGAGGGAGGGAAGAAGCAAAAAGCTTCAAGAAGATTGGGAGGTAAGGAAGGCAAAAAGGAGAGGGTTGGTTAAGGGAGGGAGTTAGGGAAGAAGGAGATTAGGAAATAGATTGATCCACTAGCCATCAGTAGGGATCAATAGGCAAACCCCAGAGCAGACCCTAGAGCATTCCCTTATAGGCAGCATCTCTGTGTGGCAGTATTCCTGTGTGGTATCCCTCAGCATTTCTCATTCCTACCTCCATTACAACAAACAGTTTCAGGTTCCTGTAGCAACTCTCTCTAGTCAAATCCAGAGAACAACAGTCATTGTAGAAGAAATAGTTCCCCTCAGTTTACCTTCTCTCTTTCAACAAGTAATAGTTTCCTTCTGTTTAATTCTTCTATTTCAGTGCCCATAGTGTTTTCCCCTTTCAGCCAACTCTACATATTGTTTTTAGACTACTGTTTCTAAAAGAGTTCTGATTGTTTTCTGATATTTATAATGTTTTAATTTTGACCAGGAAGTGTAAATTTCTTTCCCTGGCATTCAAGGCTCTTCATAGACTCCAATCTATAATCTATGCCTACGTTATAGTTTAAATAGACTACTTGCTCTACATTGACAGTGCTTTATAATTTTCTGGTTCCAGACTTTTGCACATGCTATTCCCTCTGTACCATGGCAACATGGGAATGCCATTGAATTTTGAGTCAAAGGACCTGAATTCAAGCCCTAACTCCTGCACTTATTACTTGTGTCACCTTGGACAAGTAATTTCCTCTTTCTAGGCCCAAGTTTCCTCACTTATTGTCTAAAGAAGTTGAACCACATGATCAGAAGACTCTTTTAATTCTAAATCCCATAATATTCCTGTTCAGATCCTCTTTTCCTTTCCCTTGCACAAACCCTAACTCTGCCTGTTCAATGAATACCCATCACAGAACCACAAAATTTGTAGGTTAAATATTGCCTCAGGGACCATCTAATCCAACCCATACATGAAAGGCACCCCTATTATAAAATGCCCGGAAATGGTCATCCACCTTCTTCTTGAAAATCACCAAATAAGGGAGCCCATTATTTCTCATGGCAGCCTTTTCTAATTTTGAACACCTCTAATTGTCAGGAACTTTTACCTGTAAGTTTAAATTTGCCTCTTTTGCAAATTCTGTCCATCATTCCTACTTCTGATCTTTGGAACCAAATAGAACAAGTATAATCCTTCTAGCAGATGACAGTCTTTAAAACTTTTAAGAACACTAATTATGTACTTCCTGAGCCTTCTCTCGAGGCTAAACATACCTAGTTCCTCATATAGCATTTACTGAAGACCCTTCACCATTCTGGTTACCATCCTTTGGGCACTCTATAGCATATCAATCTTCTTAAATTTAGGCAGCCAGAACTGAACAGTTTTCTAGATGAAGTCTTATGAAGACCAAATATGATGAGACTATCACCTCTGAATTCCTGGAAGCTATGCTGTTCTTCATTTGATTGAAGTCTGAATTAGCTTTTCTGGCAACTTCATCAAATTGTTGACTCATATTGAGCTTATAGCTCACTAAATCCCCCACCTCTTTATCAGGAAGAGTTGCTGTCTAACCATTCTTTTGGGGAAGCCAAGATGGTGGAGTACAGAATATTCTGATCTTGCCCAAACCAACCTCAAAACAAATTCTGGAGCAGCAGAACCAATAAAAGACAGGGTAAAGTGGTGATTCCATCCAAGAAGATGTAGAAGAATAATAGGAAGGACTTGTCTTTCTGGGCTAAGAAGGGAGAGTGGTGGAACTGGCAGCATGAGGAGTAGTAACTGCCTGCTGAGGAGCTGTCCAGAGCTTAGTGAGGCTGAGACCAGTGTGGTGCAGTGGGGCAGGCAAACAATGCCCTTGGAAGCAGGAAGAACTGTACTGCATTCCTGTTGCCCAGGGTAGCTGGAAACATGAGAAGCTGCCTAGCACAAGATGAGGATCAGTCTAGTGCATTCAGCACTTAGAGACTTGATGGAGGGAGGAGCAGCAACACTGAGGGAATTGCCAGTTCCGGACTAGAATCCATATCAGTGCAGTACATGTAGCACCAAGAAGAACCCAGGATCAGTATTCATTCCACCCCAGAAACAGAGCTGAATGAACCATGCTTTCAATAAATTAATGTTGTCAAGCTAAATATTTGCACCCCAAAGCAAGACTACATTTGTCCCTACTGAATTTTATCTTATTTGATTCAAACCAATTCTCTAGTCTATAGAGATTCTTTTAAATCCTGACTCTATTGTTCTGTATATTATTTATTCCTAATAGTTTAAGGTCATTGGCAAATTTAATGGTCTTCCATCCATGCCTTTAAAGAATTCATTGTTATAAATGTTATACAGCACTGGGTTAAGTACTCTAGGATCTTTTGATTACAAACCTTCTACCATATTGATATTGAACCAACTGCAGTGACCCTGAGTTCAATTATCCCACTATGATGAGTTATTTATAAAATGCTTAGCGCAAATCAGACACTATATAAATGTCAGCTATTTTTTGATCATTATTATTATTAACAAGGTCAACAAGTAGGTCTAATTTTATTTTTGTCTGTATCTTTTTATTTCACATAAAAAGTATGAATTGTTTTTTTCAAAAGCTCACTAAAATTTAGATAAGCTTTATCTACAAATTTCCTCTCCTCTACAATTACCCTCTGATTTTTCAAAATCCCATAGTACTTAAAGAAACAATTTGTGAAATGAATGAATCAAAGAATTAGACTTTATGTATACCTCCTTTTATTTTTTTGCACAATTCACTTTTAAAAATCTGAATTTCTCAGAGAATTCTCTGTGTAGGAATAAATTTAAAAATGTTTCTTATGTGTACTATGTGGATTAACAAATTCTTTTGTTAGACACTATTTGCTTGAGTTACCTTCACCTCTGATGGGTCTGGTTACTCAACTAACACAATTTTTTAAAAATCTTGAACTTTTACCTCAGCAAGACAGTATACGATAAACCCAAAGATCCCAGCTTTTGGGACAAAAATCCACTATTCGATAAAAACTGCTGGGAAAATTGGAAGACAGTGTGGGAGAGACTAGGAATCGATCAACACCTCACACCCTACACCAAGATAAATTCAAAATGGGTGAGTGACTTAAACATAAAGAAGGAAACCATAAGTAAATTGGGTAAACATAGAATAGTATACATGTCAGACCTTTGGGAGGGGAAAGGCTTTAAAACCAAGCAAGATATAGAAAGAATCACAAAATGTAAAATAAATAATTTTGACTACATCAAACTAAAAAGCTTTTGTACAAACAAAACCAATATAACTAAAATCAGAAGGGAAACAACAAATTGGGGAAAAATCTTCATAGAAACCTCTGACAAAGGTTTAATTACTCATATTTATAATGAGCTAAATCAATTGTACAAAAAATCAAGCCATTCTCCAATTGATAAATGGGCAAGGGAAATGGATAGGCAGTTCTCAGATAAAGAAATCAAAACTATTAACAAGCACATGAAGAAGTGTTCTACATCTCTTATAATCAGAGAGATGCAAATCAAAACAACTCTGAGGTATCACCTCACACCTAGCAGATTGGCTAACATAACAGCAAAGGAAAGTAATGAATGCTGGAGGGGATGTGGCAAAATAGGGACATTAATTCATTGCTGGTGGAGCTGTGAACTGATCCAACCATTCTGGAGGGCAATTTGGAACTATGCCCAAAGGGTGCTAAAAGAATATCTACCCTTTGACCCAGCCATAGCACTGCTGGGTCTGTACCCCAAAGAGATAATGGACACAAAGACTTGTACAAAAATATTCATAGCTGCGCTCTTTGTGGTGGCCCAAAACTGGAAAACGAGGGGATGCCCATCAATTGGGGAATGGCTGAACAAACTGTGGTATATGTTGGTGATGGAATACTATTGTGCTAAAAGGAATAATAAAGTGGAGAAGTTCCATGGAGACTGGAACAACCTCCAGGAAGTGATGCAGAGCGAGAGGAGCAGAACCAGGAGAACATTGTACACAGAGACTAATACACTGTGGTATAATCGAACGTAATGGACTTCTCCATTAGTGGCGGTGTAATGTCCCTGAACAACTTGCAGGGATCCAGGAGAAAAAAACACCATTCATAAGCAAAGGATAAACTATGGGAGTGGAAACACCAAGAAAAAGCAACTGCCTGAATACAGAGGTTGAGGGGACATGACAGAGGATAGACTCTAAATGAACACTCTAATGCAAATACTATCAACAAAGCAATGGGTTCAAATCAAGAAAACATCTAATGCCCAGTGGACTTACGCGTCGGCTATGGGGGGTGGGGTGGGGGAGGAAAAGAAAATGATCTATGTCTTTAACGAATAATGCTTGGAAATGATCAAATAAAATATATTTTAAAAAAATAAAATAAAATAAAAAAATAAAAAAAAATCTTGAACTTTTAAGATCTTTTCCTTAAGTCTCTCTCTCTCTCTTCCTCTCTCTCTCTCTCTAGTCATATATTATACATAGTAGGACCTAGAAATGGAAGGGACATCTAGTACAATCTCTTCTCATAAGTGAAAAACTTAATACTCCTAGATGCACGAATTTGAATAGGAATAGACCTCCAAAAGATGTGTATGTAATGAAAGTCCATACCCCTATCTCTAACATCTGTCCTTTCTATGCCAATTTTGTGATATCCATTCTATAAGCATTGTCTATAGTCCTTTGGTCCAATGTCTTATGGTCCACAGAATTACACAAGTAGAGTTGTTAGAAGTCTTTTAGTCCATCCTGAGACTTCACAAAAATTCTCTTTACAGCAACCCCAAGAAGTGATCATCTAGCTATGGCTTCAGGGATTTTATCAATCCCATTTATAGAACATTCTAAGTGTAAATTCTTTCCTATGGAATTTAAATCTAAATAGCCACAACTATGTTTTAATTCAATACACATTTATTAAATGCTTGTCACATGCTAGAGACTATACTAGGCACAGGAAACATAAAGACAAAAACAAATCAGATCCTGTATTTCACTATAATCATAATTGACTTTTAGTCTGAAAGTGGCACAGAGCATAGAGAACTGAGCCTGGAGTCAGAAAGACCAGAGTTCAAATTTGACCTCAGATATTTATTAGCCATGTGACTCTGGGCAAACCACTTAATTACTGTCTTCTTTGGTGACCTCATCAATAAAGTAAGACTAATGATAGCACTAACCTCCCATGGTAGAACCTAAATCTGGATAGTGTAAATTTGTTTCACCACAGTACACAGTCATTAAATGCTTGCCATGTGCCAGGTACTGAGTTAGACCTAGGGATCATGAAGATATATCAATATAATTGTTACTCTCAAAAACTTATAGTTTACTATAACCCTAGCTGACATTTATATTGCACATTTTTAGTTGCTAATTTAGGTAATAAGGAACTATTTTGATTGATAATTGATAACTAACAGATCAGGCAGGCTGTTATCTTCTTTTTCTCCCTTCCTCCCCTTTTTCCTCCTGTAAGCCTCCCCTTTTTCTCTCCCTCCCTTATTCTGCCCTCTTCTTGTTGATTCTTCTTCTGGCTTCTCTAAGTCAACTTAGGGGGAGTTCTATGATGTCTCAAATAAAATACTTTCTCTTCTTATCTTAAGCAAAGAGTTTATTGGGGGCAGACAGGGAAGGATAAGAAATGCAGGGGAAGAGGGTTTTGGGTTTTCCCTATCACCAGGATGAGTCTTAGATTGAAGGATGGTAGAATATTGGGAGAAATGGCTGATAGATCTGGAAGTTCAGTCACTGTCACAACAGAGCAAGTCAGAGAAAGCTGGACTTTGTCCTTCTTTTTTCTGTCTTGTGAATTTTAGACTTACTCTACCCTGCTTAGTCTAGCAATCAGAAATGTATAAACCCCTACTTAAGGATTAAATGTTGAAAAGGATGGCCTATGACAGATATGTGCTAGCAAATGACAAATCAGAAACAACTGACAGACCCCCTGGGCTGTCCTAAGTCAAGCTTAAACTACCATTGGTCCATGTGAGACACAGGAAGTGATGTAAAAAAAAGGCTATGTATATTCACATCACTTCCTCTGAACGGGCTCTCTTTGGCAGTGGAGGCATTGAGCTCAGGGTCTCTCTCTCAGAGACGTTGGGTTTGACTAGTGGTATGGCTCATGGAGCGTTTTGGCATCTTGGCATCTTGACGTGGGTCAGGTGAGGCATCTTTCCTGAGCTCTCTCAAGTTTAGGCTGATTCTTTTTTTTCCCTTTACCTTTCCTAAAACACTATCCTCCTAGGAGGCCCCGCATCTCAGAGGAGGCCTCATGGCTGAGGGCTCCAAACTCCCCCTGGCTCAGACTAGGCCAGATAAATCTTATATCTTTTTTCCCTATTTCTTCTTCTTAATTCCTTCCATCTATATTAATTAAACCACCATAAAATCCCCAAACTGACTTGAGTATTTTTATTGGGACTTTGATTAAACCCTAGTGACCACGAGTATAATATATTAGTTAAAAACCCCTAAATTTGCCCCTTACAGTCTTCAAAGCCAAAGACAACCTTCAGGCTTCAGTCTCCAAAATCAAGAGAGAACAACTTTCTTCCCTCTTTAAAGCCAATAAGTTCAGACTTCAGTTGGTCTGCCTCCAACTGCTTCTTCAGTCACATTCCAAATCAGAATACTCTTGTTTGAATGACAGGTCATCAGTCCCAGCTATTCCTAGCTCCTGCTACAAACCATTCTCAATTTATCACTTCCACACTTGTTATTATTATTATCTTTTTATAACTCTTCTTGGAATTATGAAATCTATTTATAACCCCAGTATAAGACTTGACAATGATCTTTAGTAATCTGTAACTTTCTCTATTTATCCATCATCTATACCTATTTCTATTTATCATTCATCTCTATACTGAAATATCTATATTAATTTGGAGGGGTTTAGGATGGAAAACACATAGGGATTAACATATAAACATTTTGTTTTTATTCCACAGAGATTAGAAGTTTGGGAAATGAGGGAGGGAGAGAACTTGCAATTTAACTTTTTAATTTAAAACTCCTCACTAATAATCCTATCTTTTCTTATCCTAAACTCCTAAGGGCCAGTCCAATAGCAAGTTCAGAGATCTTACATAGAGTCTTTTGGCAAGGAGAGGCTGGAGTCCAGATGAGGAGTCCTAAATGGTCCAGAGAATGGCTGGAGCTCCCATTATTGTCTCTTAGTCCACCTAAAGGTATTGAAAAACTTATCCACTCCTACTTCAGAGGGATGCTTGTAAGATAATCCAAAAATGTCCCAGGAGCACAGATCAGCCATCCCCAGCTTCTTTGGTAGTTGCCAGCCCCCAAGAAAGGAGTCGAACAGTCTCTTCAACCATTTGGAATCTTTCCCCCGCTAGCTCTGAAGATTCTCTGCCTGTCAATCATGCTTATGCACTAAGCATTACATTACAACAATATCTAATATATCTATATCTATACCTGTTTTTTTTATTCAGTCATTTCACTCATATCTGACTCTTTGTGACCCCATTTAAGATTTCTTGGAAAAGATTCTGGAGCGATTTGTCACTTCCTTCTCCAGTTCATTTTACAGATAAGGAATTTTGGCAACTTGCTGAGGGTCACACAGCTAGTTTAGTGTCCAGTGCTAGATCTGAACTCAGGAAGGTAAGCCTCCCTGATTTCAGGTCCAGCACTCTATCCACTGCACCATCTAGCTGCCTTATCTATACCTATGCCTATATCTGTGCTTGCACACACTCTCTCCCTCCCTCTCCCTTTTTCTCCCTAAGTCTCTCATATAATCTCTCCTCCTGTCTCCCCCCTCTCCTCTCTCTCTCTCTCTCTCTCTCTCTCTCTCTCTCTCTCTCTCTCTCTCTCTCTCTCTCTCTCTCTCTCTCTGTCTCTCTCTCTGTCTCTCTCTCTCTCTCTCTTTCTCTCTCTCTCTCTCTCTCTCTCTCTCCCTTTCTCCCTCTCTCCTGCTTTCTTTCTCAAATCTCTCTCATCTATTTATGCTTATACCTAACATTTATACCAATGCCATCTTTTCTTTCTCCTATCTCTCATCTATCTTATTTATCTATAGCTATATCTATGCTTATTCATATACCTATATCTACACCTATATCATTTATCTATATACCTCTACATTATCTTTATATCTATATGATCTATCTCTCTGTCACTATATCATTGTCTCTAGAAATAGGGTAGCTTCAGTAGGAGCTCTTTTATAGTACAATTTCTCCATCTTTTTACTATTCAAGGTGAACCACTTTTTGTTCTGTTTCCATATTCAGGGTTGTGGTAACATTTTTATAAAGTACCATTTTGACCTCATCTACCTACCCATTTAAATGAGATTATTTGATTTGAAGAAGGAAGATAATAATTGTCTACTAAGTTGGATGAAATCTTTTGAAGACATGCTGATAGGTAAACACAAACAATAATAAAAATAGCAAAAAAAAAATATGCATTTTTTTCTTCTTGAAAGCCCAAAATTAAAAATTCTGACTAATTTCTGCATCTTTCAAAATTCTCAGACTTCTGTATAAGAAATAATGCTAAACATTACCAGAATTTGTTTTGAATTATCCTAGACTTAGACTCTTAACTGTTGAGGAGAGGGGTAGAAGACAAGAAGAAATGATTTTATTTCATGTTTTAAAGGAGAAAAAAGACCAGTAGTAAAGAGGACTCCTTGCTGAGGAACTTCCATTGACTAAATGATTGCCACCTTTTTTTTGAAAGGAAAGGAATAAGCATTTATAGAACACCTAGTATGTGCCAGGAACTTTAGTAATCAGTGTACAGAGATGATCTCATTTGATCCTCACAACATCCTTGACAGGTAAATGCTATTATTTTTCCCATTTTATATTGGAGACACTGAATCAAATAGAGGTTAAGGGACTTTCCCATGATCATGCAGTTAATAAATGTTTGAAACTGACTTTGAACTCAGATATTACTGATTCTAGGTGTAGAGCTCTATGCCAGCACTAGCCAAAAATCTTTGATCCATAAGTCTTTTTGACTTACAGACTCAGAGAGTTGCCTAGGGATAACATGTATCAGAAATGGAATTTGTACTTATATCACCCTCATTGAGGCATGCTTTCTATCTAGTAACAACATGCAGTCCTCCTATCTATTTTCTCCTTTGCAAAATGGGGGTTTCCATGCCCTGTTTTAGGGACTAGAGTTCTTGTGTTATCATTACTCAAGTAGCATATCCATCTTCTAATATGTGTACATACTACCTCATTAGCTTATGAATTGGGGAGATCAATATTGGGGAGTCAGATATCTTAGCCTTCAAAAATAGTGTGGCATGATGAAAAGAGTCCTAGATTTGGAGCCAGAGGACCTAGATTTAAATCCTGCCTTGGGAAATTATTGACTTTATCTGCCTCTCCAGTCAGTGATTTTCTAGAATAGAAACAGAGCCTTCTACAAAGATGATTTAATTATAGGGATAACTGATAAATTGAAGAAGGTTTGTTGATATTCATTAGTGGAGAGAGTTTTCACATGTGAATTTTAAAACTACTCTACCCTACTCAGACCATACTTTAGAAGATTTGATTTAGCTATCTCCTGATTGTAACAGTGAAGACACTCTCTTTAACAGAATCAGGAATGTCTTGTAGTACTTTACATTACTCCACCCTAATTAGACATACTTTAGGGGAAGATAAAGTTGTAATCTCCTAATTGAACAATGAAGGTACTTAGTTCTCACCTTATAGTGAAGCTAGAACTTTAAGCTAAATCTATTTTTAGACCTTAATATAAAAAGGTGTTAAGTAACTATAAAGGTTAAATTAATCACAAAAAAGTCAAGTAACTAACAAAAGGTGAACTTAACAAGGAAGTATGAAGTGGCTCAAAAGATATAAACTAATCAAAGAAGGTGAGAACTAAAAGTATGGGCAGTCCTGGAGAAAGCCTTTGATGTGATTGGTAGATGTTTAATTTAGAAGTGGAGACACAAGGGTGAAAGGTCTATATATTTGGAGTTTTTTTCATCTCTCAAAATCTCTTTCCCCAGAAAGTTAGATCTGGCTGATCACTTCCTGTGAGCAGCCTGGGTGCCAATTCGATCCTGGAACTCAGCCTGGAGGAGCTCACTCAGACAGCTTCCTTGAGACGGCCTCGTGGTGAATGATAAAACTGACTTCTTTTTTCCCTTGGGCTCGGGGAGGCCCCTTTGGCCAAGGCCTTTAACTCTTGCCTGACTTAGCCTGAGCCTGAGCAGTTTAAATTAACTCTTTTTCCTCTCCCTCTCTCTTCTCCTTAAATTCCTTCCCTCTGTATTAATTAAATTACCATAAATTTCCAGACTGACTTGAGAATTTTATTTGGTGACCATTTAAATCTAAATTTAAAGTCACAACTCTAAATTCATCTTTACAGTCATCAAAAGTTCTCTACATCAATGAAATTATAAGCTAGACAGTTGTCTTCCCAAATAAAAAGGCTTACAAGGGACATTTAATTTTATACACACACACACACACACACACACACAAAGAGTAGATATATATCATGTTATAAAATTGGTTATGGGTTTAAGAGGTGAAGAACCAATTTCATCTAGAACTCCAGAATTTCAGACTAATTCTGGGTTCTGAGTGCTTCCTATTTAAGGATTCTGCTGCTTTACACTAAAGAAGAAAGAAGGAATTGAAGCCTTTTTCAAATGCACAAATGTAGGACAAGTAGAGGTAAGGAACATTTGAACATACCAATCATGAGCAGATCAGATAAGGACATGCACATAGGTTGGCAGAATTTATTTATCTTGTAGCAGTTGCACTTGTGTGCTCTTCAGCTATTCTAGTTGTTTCTATATACACGTTCCCCCTGTTTTATCTGGGAGTAGGGTCCAAGAGTGATTGGACTGCTTTGTATGTGCCTGGTAAAATTTTATTTACCTCTTTTAAGTCTTGATTTTCTTTGTAAAATATTAATGACTTCCTTTCCCTTCTTTCCTCCCTCCCTCTGCCCCTTCCTCTTATTATTATGATTTAACATAATTTTAATTGTTCTTTTTGTTTTAATGATGCTAAGAAATCCTCACAAAGGAACACTGGAACATTTATTTTATTATTTAAACATTAAAATTTAAAAATTAAACAAAAATTTAACATTTTTGATGCTGAATATTTCTGATCACAACAGACATTTCTTGGCTATGTGAATCTGGGCAAGTCTTTTACCCTTTTCAAACCTCAGCTGCCACATTTATATGAAAAAGAAAACAAAGATGGCCTCCAAGCCCCCTTCCTGTTCTAAAGATTTTATGATGAAAATTTTTCATTAAGGCCCATGGGCCAGTAACATGTGCCTATGGAGAAATGATTCACCATGGTTGAAATCATAGATTTTTTTCAAGTAAGTCCTAAAGTAAAGCAATAGATGAAAAGGGATTATTATTCAATATTTAACATTTGATAAGTACATTATCTTTGGACTTCAGAAACTGAGGCCTTATCTAAGTTAGGAAGTAAGAAATTCGGGAAAAATGACCAAAGTCCTACAGGTAAGTTCTTAGACAATAGTTAAAATCAGCTCTATTTTGTTCATTCCTTAAGAGGACAAAGTAGACTGGTCAATTTTCTCTGGGCTGGTAAATTTTTAGTACTTATCTACATGGTTGAGTTACTGAAGGTTTCATCTCATTACATATTGGAGTCAATTATCAGAATGACTGAGCGGGTACCATCTCTGATTCACTAAAAATAAATTATTTCTGACTAACTAGAGTGTTTTGATACAGTAACTAAGTTAATAGATGAAAAGGTATAATTTATCTTGATTTTAGCAAGGATATTTGATAGAATATTTCTCAGAAAGATTGTGAGTTAGGTCAAAAAATGCTGGCATCAGTATAGGATGGGAGAAATGAATGGGGGGGGGGGTGGCGCAGCTGGGTAGCTCAGTGGATTGAGAGCCAGGCCTAGAGACAGGAGGTCCTAGGTTCAAATCTAGCCTCAGACACTTCCCAGCTGTGTGACCCTGGGAAAGTCACTTGACCCCCATTGCCTAGCCATTACCACTCTTCTGCCTTAGAACCAATACACCGTATTGATTCCAAGACAGAAGGTAAGGGTTAAAAAAAAAAAAGAAGTGAATGGCTAATTGGCAGGCTATCATGAGTAGTGTTGAATAGAAAATAAAACTTTAGGACAAAATGGTACATCAAGAAAATAACTTAAGATTTATATTGTTTATTTAGAAATATGAGAAAGAGAATATATTTGGGAAATCATGGTATTTCATTGTTTATATAATTCAGTAGGACTACTTTCTTACTTATTGAAGAATACTGACTAATCAGAGGCCATTTCTAAAGGAAGCTCTTGGTGATCCTTGTGTTTTAAGGTTAATAAACAAGACTCACAAAGAGATATCTGGTCTTCCTCACCAAAGAGGTTCTCTTTTTCTCCATGTTGATCACAGATAGCTGGGTGCACTAGCTATTTTTCAGTAAATGAAGTCTGAGCATTTTGTCAGTATTGGACAGATTTGTGGGGGGCACCTGTTGGGTATCAAATCAGTGTACTTGATGATCCCTCTGCACTCTGTACTGGTTAAGGTTGCATTGACTGTCTCACTGAAGTTGAGAAGACAACACAAAAGCTGTGACCACATTTGATATTCACTGGGTTGCTGAAGTCACTCAGGCAGAAGGAGCAGGTGAGATCTGCCTTTTAAATCAATCCTTTGGTGTCCATATTCCTAATTAAACCTGGTTAAAAAGAGATAGTGAAAATTTAGATAGAAAAAAAAAAGAGATAGTGAAAATTTTGACCAGGAACTTCCTATGCCATCAAAGACATCTTAGAATTTTTGTATAGATTGCATTGCTTTGAAAATATTCAGAGGCAATGCAGTTCCTTCAACAGAAGTGGTCCCATATTCATCACACATCCTGGCCTGATCCATTGTGGATCCCAAATGTCAATCCTGCTTTCAAATAGAACCTGAGCACCTAAGATGACTAAGGCTCAAAGATTATGAGTTAATATGAAATAGAATTTTATCTTACATATGGGACACCTCCCTATTCTCCTTTACGAGAATAAAGAACTCTTTTCTTTTATAGGGCTACTTTGTCCCTAGGGATCATGGCAGCTGATGTCCCCAGTGCTGAACCTGAGCTCTTTCCTCCAAGGAAGCTAGAAGATAGGAGTTCTGTTATATTACTCCTTATTCTCACATTCTCTTTCTCTTATCTCATAGTCAAGTGTTGTTAGAGTTAAAACTTATGGTTGGACTGAATATATATTTAGTTGGTTGCTAGGTATTTAAATTTTTAATCCCAATGAAATACTCAAGTCAGAATGGAATTTTATGGTGGTTTATTTACAATAGAGTGAAGATATTAAGGAAGAAAGAAAGAGAGGAAAAAGAGAGATAGATACCAGGCAGAAGTTCAGGGGCCCCAGCCAAGGGTGGAGGTGAAGATGATTAAATCTAGCATGGCTTCCAGTCATGAGGCCTCCTCCAAGATAAGGGGCTTCCTTGGAGGCTGGTGTCTCCAGAAAAGCCAAGGAAAGGGAAGTAAGCCTTACACTCACCATGTGACAGTCTAAGGGAAGCAGCCTGAGGTCTCATGCTCGAGCTCCTCCATAGTGAAGTTCCACAGCCCAGTTTCTCTCACAGGAAGTGACATGAAATATAAAGAAAGTTCTTTATGTCACTTCCTGTGTCTTACGTGTACTAATGGTGGCTTAAACTTGGCTTTAGACAACCTAGAGAGTCAGATGTTTCTGATTTGTCACTTGCTAGCACATGCGGGTCATAGACCTTCCTTCCCCACACTTAATCCTTAAGTAGGTTGTCTACATTCCTGGTTGCTAAAATTCTAAGGACTAAGCAGGGTGGAGTAAATCTAAAATTCACAAACCCCACCTGATGATGATTGGGGCACTACTCTCTCCATTTGATCACTTAACATAATCATCTTGTACCTCTAAATTTTCTAACTACAGGTGCATACAAAATTTCACCTTTTAAGAGGAAACTACAATAGTTAGAGATAAGGGAATAGAAGAGAGAGAAAGCAAAACCAATATTTTGCTAGGTGCTTTGACAAAAACCAATTAGGGGGCAGTCCCCCTCCCCCCTTTGAGGATATATTCAAAATAAATGTTCAATCTTCAGTTCAATCAACCACACCCAAACTTCATTCTGGATCTTCTTGATGTAGTGTAGGTTTTTCAGGCATCTTTCTGCAAACAGTTTATTCTCTGGATTTAAGTTAGCAAGTTTCTTAAAGATTTTTTTCTCAAACAAAAATTTCAAATCTTGGATATTTATGAAAATACAGTATCTCTATCTTCTGAAAAAAATATTTGTACTTCTGAAATATTACTTAATCTCTAATTTAGCCTACCTTATTACTTTACTGTGTAATTTAAGAATAACTCAACACATTTCAAAGGCTGAGGAAAATCACATTACTGATTGCCTAATATGACAATAAGGCAAAGAAAATCCTCACTCATTTTCTCTGTACCTCCTAAATTTACTCCCTAACACATACATTAAACTAAAATATTTTTTCTTTCTGATCTCTTATTTTTGTTTCTAATTTCTGATTCATTTATTGAACTGAGATAGACTTTTGTAAAGAGTATTGTAGTGATTAAAATAGTGTTTGTCATAAACTGTGATGATTAAAATAGTGGAAGAAATAAATTGTAGTAGATAAAAGACTGGTTGCTTAAATTGTGACTGCAGAAAATATGGTTTCAAGACTGTGTCTTGTTTTTAAATCAAATATAAGGTGGTCACCAGGGAAAGCTTCCCAATTATTAAATATACCCAAGTCAGCTGGGTTTTATAGAGATTTTAATTAACACAAATGAGGAATTAAAGAAAGAGAGAAAGAGAAAAAGGAAATAATGAGAAAAGGGCTACACCAGCCTAGGCCAGCATGAGCCTGCCTAGGCTGAAAACCCTAAGAGAGGGATCAGTCAGTCTTTTATCAACTCACCACAAGATCTCTGAGAGGGAGCCCTGAGAGAGACCCTTCAAGGCAGCTTTGGCCAGCTGCCTCCTCCAATTCAGCCTTTCCCAGCTGACACTCCTGAAAGAGAGCTTTTCATCTCCTTTTAAAGGGAATTTTTTCCTATGTCACCTCCCCTAAGTTCTCACATCTACCAATCATAGTAGACGTTTTTCAAAGGACAGATGATTCTTAATTCACACCTAAGAAGGCTTAAATTTTTTATTAAGTCCACACCAGAAAACCTCTTTGCTCCTTGTAAGTTCACAAGTTGCCTGACCTTTAAAGGTACTTAGCACTCTTTTGTATTAGATCTAAAAATAGGCATAGCTTAAGAACTTTTGCCTTACTGTAAGTATGGGTTTAAGTATTTTTCATTGTTCAGCAAGGAGTTTATTCCCCTAAAGCAGGCTTAAGTAGGGGTGGAGTAGAGATCACACATTCCTGATCTAAGTAGAGGTCTCACATTCCTGATCTAAGTTCCTTCATTGTTTAAAATGGGGAATGGTTTTAACCAAATCTTATGAAGTAGGTTCTGAGAATTTTTTAAGGTTCACAGTATAAAGAAAATAGTGTTTTCCTAAGATAAGCTTACATCTGTTTCCTTCCTTCTCTAATATTCCACTCAATATAGATAATGCTAACTATTCCCCTTGAACTGTATCAGCAAAGATATTAGGAACTGGGGGTGGGGCAGTGGGGTGGCTCAGGGACCTGAGAACCAGGCCTAGAGATGGGAGGTTCTAGGCTCAAATCTGGCCTGAGACATTCCCTAGCTATGTGACCTTGGGCAAGTCACTTAACCCCTGTTGCCTAGACCTTACCACTCTTCTGCCTTGGAACCAATACACAGTATTGATTTTAAAACAGAAAGTAATGGTTTTGAAAAAAAGATATTAGGACTGAAGTGTTGGGGTCTTTATTTATTCCTTTGGTTATCCCCCTTTCTTTATTCTACTTACAAAAAGCAATAACTCCTGTGTTTTGGTAGTGCTTCTCATTTCTCCGACAGTGCTGAGCTGTCACCTTTGTCCTTTTGTTTAGTAAAGGGCCACAGTTCATGGAGGTGTTAACATCTTGACTTTTCAGGCCACAGTTGTCTTGCCCCTCAATTCCAAGTGAAATTTATCCCTGATTCCTTCCTCCTCAGATATTCTCCTTAGGAGAGATAATGTTACCTCTTTCCTTTAAATTCTACCAGCAAGAGTCTTAAGGACTGGTTTGTTGGGAATCTTTAAAAGTGTTTTCCTTCACTCTGCCCACAAAAGGTGAGAACTTTCATGCCCTCACACTTCTTCTAGCTTCTACCATGGACTGAGTTATCACCTTTGTTCTTTTTTAGAATAATGTGCTATAATTCAAATTGATACTCAGGCCCTTCTGATCAGAGTTGTCTTGGCAATAATTTTGTGAAGTCAATGGAGACTGGGTGAAAATGCTTCAAATGTTGTTGCAGACATTGCTGACAAATATGAATGTTATATGAAAAGATCTTCTTTGCCGTAATAGCTCCTTGGAAAGTAGGATATGAAGGTCTATACAAGGAGAACATTCACATAAAAATAGAAGTTACCAATAAAAGTTTATTTTGAGAAATGTTTTGTCTCAGTCTTTTACCTTTCTTCCTGGACCTGATTCCTTTATTTTTATATTTAATATAACCTACTTATTAATAATATCTTCCCTGATTTTGTGGAATTTCTTTGTGGCCAGAGTGGTCCTCTTTTAGCTGAGTATCAGACTCCAGGACTAACAGTACCTTGACCAAGAATCTGAATGTAAGAAATGGAATGGAATCCACTTCAGTGTTCATTGAATTGTACAATCCACTTGCCTGATGATATCCGTCAATTTTTCTGAGGATGATCTAACTGCCTACGACAAAGTCAATAAATGACACAAGTAGGATCATTAATGCTTATTGAGATATAAAAGATAAAAATAGGAAAACACCTGAGACTGAGCAGCAGAGGCTAAAAGAAGGGTAACTTGAACGTGTTTAAAGCACCAATGTCATCAACCTACTGCAAGAAATATAGGTATTCCTGGAAATTCTGAAATATCTGTTGAGACCACAATGTATGACATGCTGGAAGCTCATTTTCATTTCCTCTAAATCTATTTTTCATGCATTTACACATATCCTCATCATCTCAGCCACTACATTTTAAGATCCTTTAAAAGAAGAATTGTTCATTTGTACTTTTTGCTTAATAAATGTCTCAAAAATTATTATTGTTGGTGTTTGTAGTGATGTGGTTTTTTCTCAGACTATTATATTAGTTTGCCATAAGAAATCAGGGCTGACTTATAGAAGATTCAGTATGCTAAACAGTATATGTATGTGATTTCAAGTATAAATACTATTCAGCTTGGATCCAGGATTGTCTTACCTTTAAATTCATCAGGTCATTTGGGACTGGATGCAAACGAATCAAGTTTTGTCATAGGCCTTGTTGAAAATATTAGCATTATTTTAAAATATTGCCTTCAATTTTCAGATAAAGAAATTAAAACTATCAATAAAAACATGAAAAATGTTCTAAATCTCTTATAATCAGAGAAATGCAAATCAAAAAAAACTCTGAGGTATCACCTCAAACCTAGCAGATTGGCTAACCTGACAGCAAAGGAAAGTAATGAATGCTGGAGAGGCTGTGGCAAAGTAGGGACATTAATGCATTTGGTGGAATTGTGAATTGATCCAACCATTCTGGAGGACAATTTGGAACTATGCCCAAAGGGCAATAAAAGACTGTCTGCCCTTTGATCCAGTCATAGCACTGATGGGTTTGTACCCCAAAGAGATTATAAGGAAAAAGACTTGTACAAGAATATTCATAGCTTCACTCTTTGTGGTGGCCAAAAATTGGAAAATGAGGGGATGCCTTTCAATTGGGGAATGGCTGAACAAATTGTGGTATATATTGGTGATGGAATACTATTGTGCTCAAAGGAATAATAAAGTGGAGGAAAATTCCATGTGAACTGGAATGACCTCCATGAATTGATGCAGAGTGAAAGGAGCAGAACCAGGAGAACATTGTACAGAGTCTGATACACTGTGGTACATTGGAATGTAATGAACTTTTCTACTAGCAGCAATTCAATGATCCAGAACAATTTTGAGGGATTTATGAGAAATATCACTATCCACATTCAGATAAAGATCTTTGGGAGTAGAAACACAGAAGAAAAACAACTGCTTGATCACATAGGTCAATGGAGATATGACTGGGGTGATAAACTCTAAATGATCACCCTAGTGCAAATATCAGTAATATGGAAATAGGTCTTGACCAATGACACATATAAAACCCATGTTTTACATGGGAGGGGGTTTGAGTAGGGGAGGGAAAGAACATGATTTTTGCAATCTTGGGAAAATACTCTTAACTAATCAATTAAATAAAATAATAAAATTAAAATTAAAATTAAAATATTGCTTCCAATGTAATGGTTCTCTGAAAAGGAGAAAATCTATATAAGGAAACAAGAATATAAAAACAAAATATAGTTATAAATTTTATTTTGAAAAATATCTTGCCTTCATCTCTGACCTCTCTTTCTTTCCTCTGAACTTTTCTGTTTCCCTGCTTACACATCATATTTATTTTTATTTTTTTATTTTTCAAAGTTTAACATGCTTTATATTAGTTGATTTTAACAAAAACCCTGGGAATTAGATGCTATTATAATCCTCATTTTACAAATGAACAGTCTGTGTCTGACAGAGGTTAGATGAATTATCCAGTTATATAACTAAAAAAATTAAATTTTATTATTTATTTTTAATTTAATAATAAATTTCTACATAAGTTTTCCAAAGTTGTATGACTCAAATTGTCTCCCTTCATTTTTTGCTCACCCTTCCCAGAGCTGGAAAACAATTCAATCTGGGTTATATATGTATGATCCCTCCCAAGTAAAAAAGTGATAAATAATATGCTTTCATCTGCTTTCCTATTCCAACAGTTCTTTCTCTACAGATGGATAACATTCATCATCCTATGTCCTTGTTGTTATGATCATTTTATTGCTGTTAGTAGCAAAGTCTATCATATTTGATCATTCCTTAAAATTGCTGCCATTGTGTACAATATTTCCCTGGTTTTCCTTATTTTACTCTGCATCAGTTCTTGTAGGTCTTTACAGTTATTTCTGAAATTATCCTGTTCATGATTCTTTATCTCACAATCATATCCCATCAACATCATGTACCACAATTTTTTCAGTCATTTTTCAATTGAGGGATATCCCCATAGTTTCCAAATCTTTGCTACCACAAAAAGGGCAGCTATAATTTTTTTTTTGTACAAACAGGTCCTTTCCTATTTTTTTTATCTCTTTGGGATACAGACCTAGTAGAAGTATTACTGGATCAAAGGATATTGTTAGGGGTAAATTTTATGGTTGGACTGAATATATATTTTAGTTGGTCGCCAGGGATATAAATTCTAAATCCCAATGAAATACTCAAGTCAGAATGGAATTTTATAGTGGTTTATTTACAATAGAATGAAGAAATTAAGAATGAGAGGGTGGGGGGGAAGGGAAGGATAGCTGCCAGGGCCTGGTCTGAACCTGATAAGAGTTCAGAGGCCTCAGCCAAGGGGCCTTTCTGGAGGCAACAGCCTCCAGAAAGGCCAAAGAAAGGGGGTCCCAAGAGATGGGCCCTTCCAAAGGCTGTTGCTGCTAGAAAAGCCAAGGAAAGGGTAGTGAACCTTGAACTGTAAGGATAATATCTGTTAAATATGTCAATTGTTTCTCCATTTTCTCCATGAGATCATTATTCTCTTCCTCTTTTTCTTTGTTTCCCTTTGAAATATATAGAGCTGTTTTCTGCAATTCTTCAAGGTCCATCTCCAGCCATCTTTGGCAATGTATTCTAAAATAATACCTAATCATTTTGCAAGAGTTATTGACAAAGTGCCATCTAATTTGTCTTATGCAATTTTCTTTAGAAAGGTCAAAATTCAGATATTGACCCCCAAACTCAATTATTCTGTCCATTAATCTGGAGGGTATCTCTTCCTCATTTTGCTTAATTCTTTCAAATTCTGTCCACTTATCTGTAATGTCTTCACACTCTCTCATTGCCATTAAGATGGCCTCCCTGTAAAGGTAATTTTAGTATTTTGACTTAAAATCTAAATAATTGGTCACCAGGGATGATTCCCAAATAATAAAATACCCAAGTCAGCAGGGAATTATGGAGATCTTAATTAATATAGAGAGAAGGAATTAAGGAAAAGTGAATGAGAGAGAGAGAGAGAGAGAGAGAGAGAGAGAGAGAGAGAGAGAGAGAATTAATTTAAACTGCTCTGGCTCAGGCTGAGTCAGGCCCTTGGCCAAAGTGGCCTTCCTGAGACTAAAGGAAAGGGAGTCAGTCTTATCACTAACCACAAGACCATCTCCAAGGAAGCTCCAGTTCTCTACTGAACTAAATCTCCTGAACTGAGTTTTGAACCCAATTCTACTCCAAACTGAATTTCCTCAACTGACTTTTTAGCCTCCTTTTAAAGAGAATTTTCTCTTATGTCACCTTCCCTAAATTTTCATGTCTACCAATCACAGTAGACTCTTTTTTTCCAGGACTGCCCATTCTTAGTTCTCACCACTCTTTAGTTCTTACCTTCTCTGGTTAGATTATATCTTCTGAGGTACTTCACATTTATTTGTTAAGTTTACCTTTTGTAAGTTATTTGACCTTTTTGTGATTAATTTAACTTTTATAGGTTCTTAACATCTTTTTGTATTAGATTTAAAAATAGACAGCTTAAAGTTCTAGTTTCACTATAAGGTATGAGTTAAGTAACTTCATTGTTCAATCAGGAGTTTACAACTTTATCTTCCCCTAAAGTATGTCTAATTAGGGTGGAGTAATTTTAAAAGTTCCCAATACATTCCTGATTCTGTTAAACCAAGTATCTCCATTATTACAATAAGGGAATAGCCAAATCAAATCTTCTAAAGTACAGTCTGAGTAGTTTTTAAGATTCACACTCCCTACAACGGATAGTTGTAAATAATCCTCAGAGTTGTTATAGTCCCATTCAGGATCCTGAGATGGCCAATGTGCTGCATTGTGTCCCCAGATTTTTTTGACGTGAGAAATTATTTTATTTTTCTCATGTTCAGTTAAAAAAGCCTGTAGCAAGTTTTCAACGTCTTTTTAAGACAGATTATACTGAAAAAAATACATCTGTCATCTTTTTTGTTACCATAAAGGAATCTTGTTCACATGTGGGAACATTTCATATGAATTCATTTATTTCTTGGGGAGTAAACAGTATATTATGCCTTAGAGTCACCACATCTCCATTATGTCCTATTTCAGGTACTTCTCTTAGAGGAAAAAGGCCTATAATTAAATTTTGTACCTGTGTGTCAATTTGACTAGACTGAGTTTCTTTAGAAGGATGAGATTTTCTTGGGGCTGGAATTTGTTTTTGGGTAGGAGGACATTTCCTTGGGGCTGGTATTGGTTTTTGGGTAGGAGAAGGAACAGGAGAAACTGGGATTTCAGAAATTTGGGTTTCAGGAGAAGGGTCTTGGGGATTAAATTCAGACAAGATTTGCAGACCATGAGAGAAAAGTCTGTTAGCTGAGCTATAAGAAAGATGTTTCCCATCTCCATTTTGGGGGAAGGAATTTCCTAATTTAGAGGTTCAGAAACAGGTTTGTCAGGTTCAGACCTGTTTTTGGTGGGGTCAATATTTGCCAATTGATCCTGTAAGAAGCATTTTAAATTATCTAATTGGGTTTGCATGTTCTCCTAGGCAACCCTCAACTTTTATATCCTCAACTTTTTTATATCTTCCTGTATTTTAGCTTCATTTTTTATGTTTTTCTGTACTTTAACTTCAGATTTTTTGCAAAATTTCCTTTATTTTAGCTTCAGATTTTTGCATGGTTGCCTGTACTTTAGCTTCATATTTTTGTGTGTTTTTCTGCATTTCAGCTTCAATTTTTTTTTTTATGTTAGCATTTCTTATCACAGTATTTAGGACTACAAAAAGGAAATAACCTAATAACATAAGAAATTGGAGGTATCCTGAAATCCTTAATGCCCCTAATTCTTCAACCACAATATAAATGTCAGAGAATATAGTATTCATTTTACACACACACACACACACACACACACACACACACACACACACACACACACATATATAGTAATTATTTCCCTAGTGGGCCTCACAAAACACATAGGGAGTCAGACAAGGCCAAAACTTCCTCCAGGTTTCTCTCAGTGCTAATTAAGAGTAATCTAGGCAGTATTGTCAGTGAGGGTTGCCTAATTGGATTGTTTGTTCCCTGAGGGAAAGGGGATTCATAGGTAAACAGCTTCCCCTGTCCTGCTGCTTTTAGGTTTAAAAACAAAACAAAACAAAACAAAAATCTGTGTTCAATTCAAATTAAGGAGAAAAGATATAGAAAAAAATGTTTTATACTCACCTGCTCTAGCAGCTGTGTTTTGGAGCAGAGTTAGCTGTTTAAAATACTGACTGACTTGAGGAAGTTATAAAGAGAGAAAGAAAAGAGATTTCACAGAAATTTGAGGGTCCTTGTCACACCCTTTTTGGATTAGCCAGACTGTAAAGATAATTTAGGGTCATGGCCTAATCTAAGTTTGATTTTTGGTCACCAGGGGATATCCCAAATCAAATACCCAAGTCAGTTTGGAAATCTATGGTGGTTTAATCAATATAGAGGAAAGAGATCAAGGAGAAGAGAGAGGGAATGGGTATAGGATTTTACCCACCTGGCCTGTGCCAAGGAGGAGTTCAAAGTCCTCCACCACAAGGTTTCTGAAGGAGATTAGAGGCTTCTAAGTGAATAGTGTTTGGAAGGCAAAGGAGGAAAAATCAACCAAAATTCTGAGAGAGCTCAGAGAGATGCCTCACCTGAACTAGGTTACTAGGCTTCCTCCAGTATGTTATCAAGGGAAACTAACTGCTAAATCAGACAATAGCTGCCACCACATCAAGATGCCAAGACGTTCAGTCAGTTGCCACCAGCCATCTCTCCGCCACAAAAGAGCCTGAAGAGAGAAAGTGACGCAAAATATATAGACAGTTTTACATCACTTTCCTGCATCTCACGTGTACAAATGGTAGCTTAAACATGACTTAGGACAGCCCCGGGGTCTGTCAGCTGTTTCTGATTTGTCATTTACTAGCACATGTCTATCATAGGCCATTCTTCAAGATACTTAATCCTTAAGTATGGGTGTAGACATTCCTGATTTTGTTAGACTAAGTAGGGTGGAGTAATCTAAAGTTCACAGAACTCACCATGTGATAGTCTAAGGGAAGCAGTCTGAGGTCTTCCTCTTGAGCTCCTCCACAGGGAAGTTCCACCATCAAGTCTCTCTCACAGGAAGTGTGACACGAATTATAAAGGCAGTTCTTTAAGTCACTTTCTGTGTCTTTCTATGTAAATTAGGTAGGATTTTAATTTTAATTATATTACCCTGGCCTACCCATGAGTAATTACTGTTTTCCAATTGTTTAGATCTAACTTTATTTGTGTGAAGTGTTTTGTAATTTTGTTCATATAATTCATGCTTTTCTCTTGGTAAATTGATTCAAAAGTACTTCATATTGATTAGAGTAATTTTTAAATGGAGTTTCTCTTTCTAACTTGCTGCTGGGATTTGTTAGAAATAATATAGAAATGCTGTTGATTTATGTGTGTATTTTTTATATCCTGCGACTTTGCTAAAGTTGTTTTTTCAACTAATTTTTTAGCTAATTATCTAGGATTCTCTAAGTATGCCATCATATCATCTGCAAAGAGTTATGGTTTAGTATCCTCAGTACCTACTTTACTTACTTAATTGTTTTTCTTCTCTAATTGCTAAAGCTACCATTTCTACTACAATATTAAATAATAGTGATGGTAATGAGCAACCTTGCTTCACTCGTGATCTTATTGCTTCTAACATCTCCACTGCAAATGATACGTATTGATGGTTTTAAACAAATACTACTTATTATTTTAAGGAAAGACCTTTTACTCCTATCCTACTTATTATTTTAAGGAAAGACCTTTTATTCCTATGCTTTGTGTTATTTGTTTGTTTGTTTGTTGTTAATAAGAATGGGGGTGTATTTTCTCAAAGGCTTTTTCTGAATCTATTGAGATATGATGTGATTTCTCTTTTCTTTTGGTTCATTGCTTCTTTATAGAATATGTTGACTTCCCACCTCCATTTCTCAGAAGTGTTTACCTGAGGTGAAGTTCTGGGTACCTAATAGTGAGAGCCTAGGCAAGTATCTCTTGGTTGTGAGGCAGGTCTTGCTGTGCAGCAACACACTTAGCACTCTTCAAATCATTAGATAAAATAATATGGGGATTGACTATTTCATATTCCAGAGTTATACCATTTTTTAGAAAAGGGAAGAGCCATAATTAAATGTAAAGTTTAAAGTCTGAGGTTTAATATCAAAGATAAGGAGAACTTCATTCAATGGGACACAAGTTTCACTCCAAATTGTGATCACACAAGAACTCTGTAAGAGATTAACCTACCTATAAACTTCACTTGGATAAGTGATCTCCTTTTCCTTTGATACAGTTTTATTGTAGGTAAAATGACAAAGGTAATGTTGGCCTAGATTGCTGAGGTATTTTTCAATTTGTGACATATGATTGCTATGTTTTAAGGCTTTCTTTTTGAACTTTGCATTCATTCATTCTTATATTGAATATTTAACAGCTGTTGTATAGGGGCTTAGCATGAACAAGCAGATCTTAGGTCTTGCCAAAAACAGAGATTATATTTTGTAGTCTAAAATAAGAACTGCTAATATTGGCATAATGCTTTTTCACTGTATACTAATACAGGAAGATTCACATAGATTCAGGTGTTAATTGGGAAAAAATACAGAACTATTAAATAGTCAGAAAAAGTCACTCTTCAATTAAGGAAAGGAGTTATGCTAAAATTTAGGTCTCCTCAAAGAGCTATGAGCTATTAACACACACAGAATCCTAGACTCTGAGAGCCATTAAAATGGAAAGCTTAAATACCCATCTAGGAGAACATGGAGACTGAGGATGAGAGGGATAGTTGCTTGGCTTTACAATGGTAACAAAGAAAAATGAGGAATCCTAGACTGAAATAACAGTGAGGGATGCTTTACAATGGACCCAAAAGGGGAATATCCAGGCAAAGGCTGGTCCACCTAGGTAAAGGACTTCGGCCTAAGGGAAGAAACCATTGGGACAAAAGAGATACTTAACAGATGATGGGATTAACCCTCCCCATCTACACTCCTTTAAGGTCTATTGTTAGTCTCAGACTCTGAGGTTGGACTTTCCTTTCAGAGAGAAATTCTCTTGTGACAAGGTCAAACCTAGGGCTTTTCACCTTTAAGCTAACTAAACTGGAGATCATTGATTTTACTAGACAACAAGTTTGGGGGGCTTCTAGATTCCACTTTGACACAAGCTTTGGTAGAATCAGTTTTTTTTCAATGTCTCATTTTCACATGAACTGCTCATAAAAGGATTTGCTCTTGTCTAGTCTTCAAGAAATTCCTGTTATCATGAAACTTCTTTAGAGAGGGTCTAAGAAATACACAGCTTCATAAAAATAATATGTAAAATGCTACACACTACAAACATTAAATAGTTATAGATATAGTTGGGAGGCTCAAGAAAGGGAAACACAACCAAGAAGTGAGGGAAATCATCTGAGACATATAGAAGAAAAAAAAAGAAGGGAAGCAATGAAGAAAGGAAAGAAAACATAAGAAGAAAATTAAATAAAGGGGAAAATATGTATAGGGAAAGAAGAAGAGAGAAAAAGGGAAAAACAGAAAAAGTAGAGAGGGTATCATAAAGCCTTAGACATATGTACAGATCAATGAATGAAAATCCCTGACACAAAGTTAGAGCCAAGTAGTTTTAGAATATGATTTAGGAAGGAAGGTATCATATTTATCAATGCTTATGATGCCTTCACAATGTTTATACTTAACTGAGGAAGAGAAATGATCACTAGGGAAAGATCTTTTGATAGTAAATATCATGAAATCTCAATAACAAAGGTCCATCAGGCAAGTTGTTATAATGATAAAGTGAAACAAGGATAGTTTGGAAACAAAAAGAACATTTATCAGGCCATTACAATAGTGCTATCACTATACTAAAGTGAGAGATTGGAGGTTGATAGAGGAAGATAGGGCCAGTGGGGCTAGAGAAACCCTCTTTGCCTAAACAAGAAGATATTGTTCACTGCAATCCCAAGGAGCAATACTCTCAACTCTAACTCAATATCTACTATTCTTCCCCTATGTCTTCTAACTCTTCATTCTCAAAGGAAGATGGAGCTTCCTTCTCTGCCTAGAATTGATCTCCCTGTTAGACTCTTTATGAGATGATGTTTGCTCCATCACTGCCATATTAAAAAAAAAAACCCTTTCTTATAAATATATAATCTCATCCTCTATATTGACTCTTTGACCTATAAAATCAATCTTAGCAGCCATTATTTCGATAAGGAAAGGGTGAGCCATTTGCCTAAGACCAATTATATCATGGTTTCCTCAAGGCACCAAAGATAACCAAAGAATTAAAAGAAAATAATAATGATGAAATTTCCTATGCTTTCTCACAGGAAAATTAATGGAATAATAGAGAAATGGAGTACTGAAGAATTGCCAATACAAAAGAACTGCCTCCAGATTTCAATGACAATATTACAGGAAATACCTATGGTCTGTTAACAAGTCTGATAGAAATATATCCATCATCCATAGTCTTGGCATGGGCATTGTACCCCCAGAAACTCAGGCAAACTATTATCAGGAACGTTCCTTTGCTCCTTTACATCCTCATGACTCCTAATGGAAAACATCTAATAACCCCTATAAAACCCTGAGAGGACTACCCCCTTTGATCATCCTTTAGATTTAAGATGAACAGAGAGATGCACTTCCATGCTTCACCTTGAGTCCATCGGACTGCATCTTAGACATCCATCTGTTCCCTAAACTAAAGAATCTTTTATGAGGATCATTCCCTATGTCTCCAGGCAGACTCTGGTCAGATTACCAATCCCCCCCACCAAATGCCTGAGTGGTTACCACTCTAGAGTCACCTCCATACCATGACACAACATCTGTTGTACAGAGAATAAAATCCCCAGAATTGATGTTGTCTGAGGGGACAGCTTTTCCATCTATACTGTCCTCCTAAAGGGACAGCTTTTCTATCCAAGTTGTCCTCCAAAGGAGCAAACTTCTATCTTACTGTTCCACCTGTTCTATCCTCCTGGCCATTCTCAACATTACTTTCTAAATTAATATATTTCTCTTTTTATTTTTAATCTAAGTTTCAGAGTCTTGCATTCTTGCAAAAGGTATATCCTTCCTGAACCCCAGGAGTTCACCTTTGACCCCCACAACAATATTATACTCCTAAGATGGCATGAATGAATAATTCCAAATACAAAGATATATAGAATCAATAAGAATATTCAAAAGAAGCAATAATAATTTCTAATTAGATTATTATGCCTCTGAAGTAGAGCCTCATATGTAAATGGTTAAAGATGATGAAAGAATTCAAAAGTGTTAGTGAAGTGGAACAAAAGGCACATGAATTCACTGTCGGAGCTCCTGTGAAATGAACCAGCTTTTTAGGAAAACAACATAGTCAAGTGACATAAGTATGATCATCAATGCTTGTAGAGGTATTAAATGTGAAAATAGGAAAATGCCTCAGCAGTCGTGCAGGAGCATAAAGGAAAATTATGAGCAACAGAAACTGAGGGAAAGGTCATTTATCCATGTTAACAGCACAGAATGAGGTTAAATGAGGTTATCAATCCATTTCAATAATATGGGAAATTCCAGGTATTCTGAAAGGTCATTTGATTTCTGGATGGGTTACTAAGTATGGAAGTTCATATTCATTTTTCCTGTTTATTTTTTTCATATAATTATATGGCTTCTTGTCATTTGTTCTGTTAGATTTCAAGATCCTTGAAAGTAAGAATCATTCCATTCATAGTTTGTGCTAAACAAATATTTATTATTTTCACTGCTAATATTGATGTTCACTCCCATGGTACTATCATTGCACATGAAAAATAATGATCAACTCTAGAAGATTCAGGATACTCAGTAGTATATGCATATCAATGCAAATATAAATGCCATTTAAAGTGGGACATACTTATTCAAACACTCAGTCAAGATACACTATTTATGAATCCCTTATGCTCACATTTTCTGAGTACAGCTATTTTATACTAAATTTAAAGATTTAAGACAGTGATTAGGAACTTTATATCTATATTATACATATATAATATATATAATTTCTTCTCTTAATTAGCTTCTTCATTTGCTTCTCCACAAAATGGTAGGACCCCTGTCCTAAAAATTTTCTGCCAAGGTACTGAGTTCTAACCACTTTTTCCCCATAATAATGGGTCATAGTATTCATAATGGGGCTTATTAATTTGTGTGTTTGTATGTTTATTTTTGGAGACAAGAGGATTGATACCTAATCAGGCTGATTCTACTAGAAATCCTGATAGCAACCAATTGACTTATAAGAATTTGTGTTTCTACCTATAGGCAGTCACTTCCATGATACAACCTAGAGGAACACATACCAGGGCTCTCCATGGCTTGAAAACTAGTAACTGTCTCAGATTAGATTCCAAGTAAGGTTTTTCTAACTTCAAACATTACCCTCTACTTAATGCATCAGCTAGCTACTCCCTCATCCTAATGGGGAGAAGGTTATCGCCTTCTCAGAATTAAATTCAAAATAGTAGCATTTCAGGAGACCTCATCAGACATACTTTTATATTTCCTGAAGGTCATCTATAATTGAAAATTTGTTACCCTAAAAAAGAACTAAATTCCCCAGGAGCCCACTGACTTCCTATCATTATGTACTTCCTGTAGACAGGGGATACATATTGAATGGATGGTCCTGCTCTCTCTCGGGCATTCAGCAAGCATGGTGATGGTGGTGAGTAGGGATTATGAAATGACTAATCAGCCATAGGCACGTGGTCTTTATTTTGTATTCTCTTTATTCCTTGATTTCTAATGATCATTTAATAAATCTCCCAAAATATAACATTTTTATTTTTGACATTAATTTTAATTTTTAGAGTTGAAGGTAACCAAAAGGGATGAGAAAAACTCTCAATTTTTTTTAAGATAGCCTAGATAAATTTTTAAGTCATGTTCCTGTTGCCAAGGCTTTTTATCCCACCCACCACCACCCCCATGAGCTCTGAGAGGACTCCAAACTCTCTACCTGAGCTGCTACCCTGCTCCTGCCAATTTCTTTGTTTGTTTGTTTTATTTTTCTTTTTGCCCAGTCACCCTCCCTACAGTCCTGTTAATTTTCAGTTTGAGGACTCTGGCATTCTACTTTAGCCCGTGTTCATGTCCCTTGTTCCTTGCTGTTACCTCTGTCATTGCTGACACTGCTTTCTCCAGTCCTCTGCCCTCAGCATTCCTCCTCCTGAACTCCAGATCCACTCCTAAATGTTTAAATGCCTCTACCCTGACCACTGTTACTGAACCTGATGGGCTTCTGATTGCTGCCACTGAGAAGCTAGTAATCCTTGTAGCCTCTTCTCAAGGCAAATGGTTTAAAAAAAATCTAGGATGTCTTTTTACTTTGGCAAGATTAGCCTCAGCTCTCTCTGAGGAAACTAGCATTTTACTTGGTGGGGGATGGGGAGAAGTTTTTACTCTTCCAACTAGGAAGTTGATTACGAGCATGACATACTCTAAGAAAGAGCAGTACCTTGCCTATTTCAAACAGTTTCTACTATTTGTGAGTGCACTTATCCTTTTACTTTTCTTACCTGAGATTCAGGGAAGAAATTCATTTCCCTGCAACTCTTGCTATTTGGGCCTGCCCAGTTTGAGATTGCTAAAACCCAAGTTCTCCCTCACTATGGGAGATCCAAGAGAGCTGGCAATATAAATCTGAAAGTAAAGAAAAAGGAACTTTAAAGAGTCTGGAGGTGAAATTTTAAGCTTTTTCAGACTCCATTTTTTTAAATTAAAGTCTTTGTATCTTATTGTATTTTGCTGATTGTTTTGTTTAAGATTTAATTTTGTTGTTTTAAGTTCATATGTTAATGGATTCAATACTATTCTGTTACACTGAATCAGTTTAATCTACTGTGTTTTAATTGCTTATACATTCTGTTACCTTTCCCCTATAACTATTCTGAACAAATATAATTGAATAAACCCATAAAAAATGCACTTTTTCTTCCATTTTGGCTTTGTAAATTGTCACACAGATGATGGATGGACCCTATCAACCTGGTTAACAACCTTTGGTAAATTTAATGAGCTAAATATCTTTAATTGATTTTAAGGGGTCTTTAGGGTTGATTTAAAAAAATTTTTTTTCAACAACTCTGGCTGATCATTTTGCCTACCTCTGAGTTATTTGTAACAAGAGGTAAAAGGTCTATTTTAGTAGCTGAAGTAAAGTACAATTATAATCCCCACCTCTCACATTTGCAAAAATGTGAATGGATGGGACATAACAATCTCATACCAAAGGTGCTAGGAAGTTGATTCCAGGGCATGGTACACCTAGATGGCTCCCAAGAGGAAGCACCTCTCAATTGTAACTCTTCAGCTCACCTTACAACAGAATGATATGGAGTCTTGGTGACATTTTTAGACCCAACATAAGCATAATAGAGGTTTGGTTTTTTCTAGACTCCTCTGGCACATTTTTGTAATGATGGCAGTAATAGATTTTTTAAAATATCACAGCCAAGGTTGAAACACAGCTATACTGAAAAACTTGTGACAAGAATCCATTAGCTTCTAAGTTTTTTTTTTTAAATGTAATATAGCAGATTCATGTAAAATATGATAGTAGGTTTGTTGGCTATTGTCACTAACTGGTTTATTATAACTTAGGGGATTTTTTTGAATGTGCATTACCTTGTATTACTGTTCTTTATTTTTAAAAAAACTATTACTTTGTGAAAATTACTTGCATTCACACAGAGTGGATCATGACTAAATTTGAAGAGGAATGGATCTCATTTTTGAGTGAGAAACCTTTGTATTCTACCTTTCCTTAGTTGACACAGTGTGTCAATGATTATAAACTATGTATTTTTTCTTTTTAAAAACTTTTTATTATTGTTTTGGCTTGCACGTATAATATACTATTTCAGTTTCATTTTCTCTCTCTTTTTTGTATTTGAAGCACATGTCACCAGTATTAAGAAGATATTTTTAAAAACTTTTTTGATTTTGCAGTAATACATTTTTCATTTGGGGATTAAGTACAGGAAATGATCTGTAGATTCTTTCAATCTCCACTTTTCCATCTTGTTCTAGAATGCTGGGGCAGTTTTTTGGATAATTTCCTATAGGATAATGTTCAGTGCTGGGAGCCATCAGACCATGACATCTTGATAGAGTCACACGTGGTAGCTAAGGAGGACACAGAGTGGCCCTTGGCAAGATGCGATTGCCCACTCAGTCCCCCTTACATGACTTCTCTCATCATTATCCTTTACCTATGGATTTGACATGATTATTATTCCCCCTTGTCTCAGAAGGAATAATGCAAGAGCAAAATACCTCTACCCTAATTCCCCAAAACATCACCAAAAGATCAGACCCTCAAACCCAACCCAAAAACATTATCATGGGTTAACTTGTATTTAGGTACATAATTCCCAACAAAACCGCAGCTATAGGCTGCCGAGGTCAGGGTCTAGCTCCACTCGCAACTCCAGAGTTCCCAACTGGTGGCGAACGATCAGTCAAAAATAAATAACATAAAATAAATAACAGATAGAAGACAGTTTAATCATTACAACCATGGGACTGCTTTGCATCTCCGAGTTGCTCCAACATTCCCAGAATTGGGATTTATTTTTATATCCATATTCTTGGCATGCAGGTATACAAAATCAAAGAGAGATAATTGGAAAAGTGATACATTAACTTTTAACAAATCACTTGATTAACATTCTATATTTTTGTATTGTGATTACAGACGGAATACAAGATAAATGATTTTGTTACAGGTGGCTTACTAGGGAGTTTGAGTTAATGATTTGTGTAATTGAGTCACTGAGGCATAATGAAGCTTAGTGTACCTATACTGTACCTGTACATATTGTATGGGCCTCTGTGATTGATTTGTGTGCTGGCTTCATGAGAAAGTTTTGGGCTTAGCCTGTAGCTGCTGTTTCACTGGGAATTATGCACCTAAATAAAAGTTATTTTAGCACTCAGTCACCACTGTCACCACGCTTGCTGCATGCCCAAGAGAGAAAGCAGGACTGACCACTCAATATTTATCCCCTGTCTACAAGAAGTATGTAATGACAGGAAGTCAGTGGGCTCCCGGGAAATGTAAGTTCTTTTTTAGGGTAACAGATTTTCACTTATACATTGCCCCCTGATGATTGATTGGGGGGGATCTAGTCTCCCCAATTTGATCATTTAACAAATTCAACTTTTAAGTTACAGTAATTTGGGGATAAAAGGGAAAAATAACAAAAGCAATGATTGCTAGATGCATTAACAAAAAGCCAGTTAGGGAGCAGTCACCTTTGGCATAAGAGTATACATACAAAATAAATGCATTCAACTCCACACAGTTTAAATCACCACATCCCAAAGTTCACTCTGGATCTTCTGGTGCAGTGTGTGGTCTGTGAAGGTATCTTCATGGTGCCTTCTCCATACAGTTCACTTTCTGGATTCAGAGAGGTAGCATGTTTTTTAACCTAAAATTACTCTAAAAAAATTTAAACTTTGCATTTTAGATTAATAATAATAATACATTCCCCTATAAAGAAGGTGTTGAAAAACACAGAGATCACTTAGGAATGCATGGCTGAGTTATGAGGTTTATGAACCAATTGGCAAGAGAAATAAAAAACATTAAGAAAAATCCAAATAAAAGAGAAAAGATAACTTCTGGATGAAATATAGACTATCAAAGTCTTATGTGTAAAAATTCTAAGTAAAAGAAAAATAAATTTATAACAGGTCCTTGAATCAGGGTCCAATTAAAGTAATTTCTATCACACAAATCTGTAGGACAAAATGCACTAATATTTCACTTACCCATTTGTAGCCAAGGCTACAGGAAGTTGCCACACTGTGAAAGACAGAATAGAGACTAGATGATAGGAGCCAGGTAAAAGCCGAATTTGAGATAATTGGTAGAATGTGGGACAAGGAAAACCTATCTCTGACATATGTTAAAACAGCCGCAACCTTAAACCCCAAACAAGTTCCAGTCCTCTTGCCTTGGCTCAAAATTTCTTCAATCCTATTTAGATTGGTTGGTCTCCTTGACCTTGTGCTCAATTGGCATTATGCAGTTTAGCTTTGTGCTTCTTAGGCACTGTGCAATGGCTCTTTTTGTATTCTCTTGTCCTGGAATAAGACAGAATCATTAAGAAAAGTCCCATGATTTTTTTTAAACAATCAATGGCACAATTTTTATAGCATAAAGCTTTTTGAGTATGTTTTGACATTAGGGCAAATATACCTTAAAAATATATTATGAGAGGAGGCAGAGTCAAGATAGTGGCATAGAGGCAGTGAAAGTTCAGACCTCTGAAAACCCTTCCTTACTAATTAAAAATAAAATGCTCCTAGGGGACTGAAAACCAAATCTAACAACATGACAGAGCTTTGGAACCCTCCTGCCGGACTAAACTTAAACGGTACCCCCCCCCCCCAAAAAAAAAGCCTGAATTCAAGAACACTCGGGTTTAAGGGGAAGGAAGAAGAAAGGTCCCAGGACCTCTCCCCCACCCACAGTATTGAGCCTCCTGTAGTGACTGGAATCTCTGGGCAGGCAAGGGCGCTAATCTGGAGGGAGTACCTTGCGGGCAAAGCTGTGCAGACTCAGGGCTCCAAATATGGGTGGCTGGGAGGCAGCTCGAGGAGAAGCACAGAGGAAGCAGCCTAGTCGCAGCAGTGGAAATACTCCATATCCCCCCCCCCCTTCCCGAGGTTTTGGCCTCCGGGCACATTGAGCTTTGCAAGTACAGTTCATCTGGGCTTAATATCAGCAAGCCTTCTGAGGGCTGGAAAGCTCAAGCTCCAACAGCCCTCCCCCACAGACTGCTCTGAGTTCCTTGCTAAGCTCCAAGGATGAAGGCTGACAGAAAAGCCAAAACCCTCAGATCCACACACAATGAAAGGAGCAAGAGTGCAGGCAACTACAGGGGGGAAAGAAGGGACAAATATGAGTAAACGGCAGAAAAAAAAGAAATTACAATCGACAGGTTCTATACAGGCTATGAACAAAGAGAAAATGTAACAGAGGAAGATCAAGGAACTTCAAGCAAAAACACAGAAACTCCAGCAAATTGGACAGAGGCTTTAGAAGAACTCAAAATACAATTCAAAACACAATTAAGGAGAGGCTGCAGACAACTGGGAAAAGAACTTAAACAGCAAGATACGTCATCTGGAAACAAAGGCACTTGATCTAAAACGAGAAAATAGTGTCTTGAAAGCCAAAATTAATCAGTTTGAAAATGAGGCAAAGGAGATGAAAGATGAGGCAAAGAAGATGAAAGAAGACCTCCAAAGAAAGCCAGACAAGAAGGAGAAGGATGACCAAATAGACAGGGATGGAATTCAGTCTTTAAAAACCAAAATACAACAATTAGAAGCAAGTGACCTCACAAAGCAGCAGGAAACTATAAAACAAAACCAAAAGAATGAAAAATTAAGGAAAATATGAAACATTCATAAAACAGAAGATCTAGAAAATAGTTCCAGGAGAGACAACTTAAGAATCATTGGTCTACCAGAAGACCATGACAGTATAAAAAACCTGGACTGTCAAGGGCAAGGTCCAGCCTCACTCACAACTCCAGGGGTTCCTGCTAGGTGGTGAACAATCAGTCAAGAAAATAACAAATGGAAGACAGCTGTATCTTTATGGCCATGGGCTTGCTTTGCATCTGATAGCTGCTCTGCCATCTCCAGGCTTGATGTTTATTTTTATACCCATTTTCTTGGCACACAGATATATTACTTAACACACATGTCTAAATGGAGATAAGTGGAAAAGTGATACATTATCTTTTAAAAAATCCATTCTATATTCTTGTATTGTGATTACAGATTCTTGACAGTATAAAGGTTTCACACAAGAAAAATGATATTGTCAGAGGTGGCTTAATTTTCTCATTACCCTGTGAGAAGTTTTGAGCTTACAAACAATCAAGGAAATTTACTTATTGCTTTTAATAAAAAGACATAATAAATCAAAAGTTCTTAAAAGACAACTCTGTCATATCATTGAGGTTGAAGGGTACTGGGTACACAATTCAGATTTAATATGAGACTGGTCACTTTTCAGGGTTTTCTAGGGAGTTTCTGAGTTACTGGTTTTTGAAATTGAGTCACTGAGGCATATTGAAGCTCAGTGTACCTGTATGTTTTGTATGGGCCTTTATGATTGATTTGTGTGCTGGCTTCATGAGAATAAGTTTCTGTGAGTGAGAAAGTTCTGAGGTTAGCCTGTTGCTGGGAGCCATCAGACCACAACACTTTGACAGAGTCATGCATTGTAGCTGGAGAGACCACAGAGTTGTCCTTGGCGAGATGCGATTGCCCACCCAACCCTCTTTTACATGACTTCTTTCATCAATGCCCCTTACCTATGAATTGGCATGATTATTATTCCCCCTCATCTCAAAAGAAATAATGCAAGAGCAAAACACATGTACCCTTATTCCCCCAAACATCACCAAAAGATCAGATCCTCAAACCCAATCCCAAAAGACTATCATGGGATAACTTTTATTTAGGCACATAATTCCCAGTGAAACCGCAGCTACAGGCCAGGCCCAAAACTTTCTCATGAAGCCAGCCCACAAATCAATCATAGAGGCCCATACAATACGTACAGGTACACTGAGCTTCAATATGCCTCAGTGACTCAATTATACAAATCATTAACTCAAACTCCCTAGTAAGCCACCTGTGATGAAATCATTTACCTTGTATTCTGTCTGTAATCACAATACAAAAATATAGAATTTTAATCAAGTGATTTTTAAAAGTTAATGTATCACTTTTCCAATTATCTCTCTTTGATTTTATGTATCTGCATGCTAATAATATGGATATAAAAATAAATCCCAAGCCTGGGAATGTTGGAGCAGCTTGGAGATGCAAAGCAGTCCCATGGCCTTAATGATTAAGCTGTCTTCTGACTGTTATTTATGTTATTTATTTTTGACTGATCAATCGCCACCAGTTGGGAACCCTGGAGTTAGACCCTGACCGCGTCAGCCTATAGCTGTGGTTTTATTGGGAATTATGTACCTAAATTAAAGATGGAAAAAACTTCCCCTGAATTTCTAGTTCTTTGCCACCATAAAGAAAGTTGCTATATTTTGGAATGTATGGATTCTTTTTCTTTTCCCCTAATCTCCTTAGGAAACAGACCCAGTAGTAATATTGTTGGGTCTAAGAGTATTCACAGTTTTATAACTCTCTGGACACAATTCCAAATTGCTCTCCAAAATGGTTGGATAAATTTAAAGTTCCATCAATAGGAGATTAGTTTCCCTCTTTTTACACATTCCCTCCAACATTTGTCATTTTGCCTTTTTATCACTTTAGCCAATCTGATCATTTTGAGATGATATCTAAAACTTCTTTTGATTTGTATTTCTCTAATCAGTTATGATTTAGAGGATTTTTTTTTATGTGTTGTCAACATGGAAATCTAGAGATCCCCAGTTTATTTAGTTTGAGTGTAGAAACCCCAGGTTTTGACCTTGTCACAAGAAAGGTTTCCCCCTGAGGGAAGGTCCCTCTTCACCAGACAGTGAACTTCCTGGTAGTTTGGGTGGGAACAGCTAATCCCATCCAATATTAAGCATCCCTTTTGTCCCAACAGTTTCTCCCCCTCGGCTAAGGTCCATGACCAAGGTGACCCAGCCCTGGGCTAAGTCTTTCCCTTTTGTATCCATTGTAGGGCCCCAGCCCCTCTCTATTATTCCTTTCTGGAACTCTTCATTTTCCTTTCTTACCATTGTAAAGTCAATCAACTGTCCCTCTAATCCTAAACCCCCCAGGTCACCTAGAGTGGTATATAGGTTCCCCAATTTCTTTTGTTCCTCGGAGCCCATCCTGAGTCGGTGGCACTCCCAGGGGCTGGTGACCAGGGTGTCTTGACTCTGTGCAGTCTTGGAAAGCAACTCTGTTGTCCTATTAGTAGCGCTAACCCCTTTTCCCTTGATTAAAGAGTGATTTTTGACTATTTAATAGTTCTGTGTTTTTTTCTAGTTGACAATGTCCATATATGGCTTTGATTTTTTTCATTCAAAACTAATTCATATCTTTTGATAACATCAAATGGGGAATGGTTCTTATTCTTATAGATTTGATAAAGCTCTGTATATTTTAGATATGAGACCTCTATTCAGGAAAATGTTTATAAAATTTTTTTCTCAATTTTCTTCTTTTCTTCTAATCTTCATTACCTTTGTTTTATTTGTATACAACCTTTTTAATTGATGTAATCAAAATCATCCATTTTATCTCTCACAATGCTTTCTCTTGTCTACTCATAATTTCCTCCCCTGTCTGCAAATTTGATAGTTACTATGTTCTCCATTCTTCCAATTTGCTTATCTTGCTTTTTGCCTAGCTCATGAATCCATTTTAATCTCATCTTAGTGAATGTTATAAGATATTGGTGTATAGCTAGTTTTTAAAAACCTTTATCTTCCATCTGTCAACTTGAAATCTAAAAACTCCAAGTTTGACCTTGTCACATGAGAAGTTTCACCTGGAGGGAGATCCCAGACTCAAGAATTTCAGACTAACAATAGACCTTAAAGTACTTGGTGGTCCCAGTTAGGTGGGGCTAGCAGACTCAATCAGATGTTAAGTACCCTTTTGTCCTGGTAGTTTTTCCCATTGTATCAAAGTCCTTTCCTAAGTATCCCAGCCCTTGGCTGGATCTTTCCCTTTTGTGTCCATTGTAAAACATCAGCCTCTCCCTAATCCTGTCTTTTACTTCTCATTTCTTTGTAGCCATTGTAAAGTCAATTAACCTAACTCCCCTGTCCACAGTTCCCCAAGAAGTATATTAGTTCCCCAAGTTCTATTGTTCACTGAAGGTATTGCCTAGCATAGTAATACTCCCAGGGATACTGTTTGCCAAAATGTCAGGGCTTTCAGACCTCTCCTGATTAAAGACTTAGTTTTTCTGACTATTTAATACTTTTGTGTTTTTTTACCTGAGTTAACACATCTTAGAATTAATACTTTGTATTGGTTATAAGACAGAAGAGTGATAAGGGTTAGGCAATGGGAGTTGAGTGACTAGTCCAGAGTCACACAGCTCAGAGGCACATACTGCCTGAGGGCAGTTTTGAATTCAGGACCTCCTGTCTCTAAGTTTGGCTCTGTCACATAGTTACCTCTTCTATAGGTAGTTTTTGCCAAACCAGTTTCCAGTTGTCCCACTTATTTTTTCCAAATAATGGAAATACTTTTGGCAAATACATTACTATAATCTTTTACTATTCTTTGTGGTATGTTTGTTCTATTCCACTGACATACCTTTTCTTGATTTTTAGTTCTTCCAAATTAATTTTATTCCAATTTTCCAAATAAATTCCAAATTTATTTATTCCAAATTAATCAATTCTTCCAAATTAATTTTAAAATTATTTTTTCTAGTTCAGTAAAATATTTTTTTTGGTAATTTTAATTATATTGGCTCTGCCCACCAATGAATAATGAATGTTTCTCCAATTAGTTAAATCTGACTTTATTTGTATTGTTGACATAGAAAAAAAACATGGAACTATTAAATAGTCAGAAAAATCACTCTTTCATTAAGGAAAGGTGTTGAGTGCAAAATTAGGCCTTCATGCAGAGCTGCACTAACTCCCATGCAGAGGTCCATTTGAAACTCTGGTTGCTCTGGTCACTGACCCCTAGGAGAGCCAACCACAATATATTGACAACTCCAAAGAGCCATTGAAGTGGGGAAACTTAAATACTTTTCATGGTAACATGGGAACTGAGGATGAGATGGATAGTTGATTGACTTTACAATGGTAACAAATGAAAATGAGGAGTCCCATGCAGAAATAACAGTGAGGGGCTGATATTTTACAATGGAATCAAAAGGGAAAGACCCAGCCAAGGGCTGGTCCAAATAGGTAAAGGACTTTGACCTAAGAGGAGAAACCACTGGGATAAAAGAGATACTTAAAGGATTAGCCCTTCCCACCTAAACTAATTTAAGGCCTATTGTTAGTCTGTATGAGTAAAGTTGGACTTTTCCTCAGAGAGAAACTCTCTTGTGACAAGGTCAAACTTGGAGTTTTTCACCTTTAAACTAACTAAACTGGGGTGGGGCCATTAATTCTTTCTAGGCTACAAGTTTGGGGTCTTTTGGATTCCAGGTTGACAGTGTAAATATTTTATACTTATGCTTGTAGTTCCTGGGTTTCTTTTGACAAGTATACTCCCAGGGATTTTTATTCAGTGGGTGGTTATTTTAAATGGAGTCTCTTTTTTTTATCTTACAGGACTTTGTTAGAGTCATATTTTAAAATGCTAATGATTTATGTTTTTGTTTTATATGTTGCTACTTTGCTAAAATTGTTGATAGTTTTAACTATCTTTTTAGCCATCTCTGGGATTTTCCACATATACCACTACATCATTTGCAAAAAAAAAGATATTTTTATAATTCCTTTGCCCATTATTACTCTTTCAGTTGCTTTTTCTCTTCTTATTGCCTTTGCTGGCATTTCTAATAACATATTGAATAATATTGGTGACAAAAGTTATACTTGTTTCACTCCTCATCTTATTGAGGATTCTAGCTTATCTCCATTATAAATATTGCTTGGTGATTTTATGTAGATGCTTATCATTTTGAGAAAAAAATCAATTTATACTTCTGCTTTCTAGTGTTTTTAATAGAAATTAGTATTGTATTTTCTTAAAGAATTTTCCTGCATCTATTGATATAATCATATTATTTTTGTTACTTTGGCTATTAATATCATCAATTATAGTTTTCCTTTTATTAAACCACCCCTGTATTTATGGTGTAAATCACATGATTTTTGGCATTGCTTCTGAAGATGGACATCAAGTCACATTTAGTCATGACCATTTCTATCAATATTATCTGTATCCTCCTAGAAGTTTAGCATGAACTTATAAGGGTATTCCTCAATATTTCATGTTTTTAATGATGCTAGTTGAGAGCCTATCTTCTTTTTTCACTCTTATGGTTGCAATAAGCCAGGTTATTTTTTGTTTGTAATTTTTTGTTTATAACGTATTACAACTAACTTACACTCACAGGGTGCTTTTCTATGACCTCTGTGACATACTTATGTTTAAGGCTACACACCTATATTCAAGGCATATTCTTGTAAAAGATAAGCATGTCATGGAGGGTCACTGTAGATAGTTCAAGAAAGATGATTTTTCCCAAATATTATGTCTCACAGAAAATGAAATAACTGAATGGCATTGTTCCAGATCTTTGAAGCACTGGTAAAGTATAGGACTTCTTGGGGAAAGTCAGTAAGGATTCCAAGAAGTTTAGCATACAAACTGCATGGGATATGTCCAAGTGAATTAAGAGTAATAAGAATGTATACACATATGTATGTGGGTATATAAAGAGAAAATATCTATAAAAATGTCTATATATACATATATCTATAGACATATATAATTATATGTATGTATGTGTACATATAGTACATACATTTTCCATTAAAGAAAAAATTGAATTTATATATGATAGGCAATTCCATTAGCTCTAAGAAAATATTGTTTCCATTGTTGATAAGTTGTTTTTTTTTAGAGTATTGCTGAAGCTTTGTTGGAAGAGAATCTTTCTCTTATTATATAGCTTTTTTTTTTTTTTAACATCATCCCTCAGTGACCTGGAAGTCAAAAACCACTGAGTAAATTCTGGTATAGATAAGCCCTCAGAGAAAGGAAGTTGAAGAACCAAGGAACCAACTAGACAGGTAACTGATTCCTCAGGCACTTCCCCCTCCTGGGTAGCCCAGGCAAATTAAGAAACTATGATTTGTTCTTGAGATGTGATGTGTGAGAGCAAGTGGGTAGAGAAAACTACCTATAAGGGGAGACTCAGCAGAAAGTAGGAGTCTTTTTGCTGGAGCATGGATGCTAGTCAAAGTTAGCCATAGGCCCATCATGGTGGCCAATAGAGTAGAAAGCTAAGTAACTCTCTACCTCTCTCCTATTTTCCCTCTCTTTACTATTAATAATGCTATTTTGATTTAATAAAGTTATAAAGCTACTAGCAGCCTCATAATTTTAATTATTACAGCTGTTAGTGAAATGGCAGTGAAGTTATGTACTTTGGACATTGATATACAGAATAACAATGTTTATATCAAGTATAAACAAAATACTTTCTTTTCATTGGCTTTCATATATACATAATTTCAGTGACCTTTCAATGAGTTCAAATTATAGAAAAGTAACTTTAACATTTCAGTCCATTTTCATTAATTCTTAGATATCAATTAGCATCACTGATGTCTGTCTACTGATTACTCCTGGGGCAGGTGTGTGTGTGTGTGTGTGTGATTAAGGGGTGCTTCCTTAATTAAGAAGGCAAGGAGAGAAATAAGGACAAACGGGCCCTTGAAATGCTTTAATTTGAGGACTGAAGAGTAGAGTTCTGCCTCTGACATCATAAAATTAAATATGTCCCCTATCATAATCAAGAAAAATGCCCACCTTATGTAGAGGTGGGAATCATAAGAAAGCCTTCTTCTGAATTCCAGAGAAGGAAATCATTTTCAGCTTTTAAGCCTATTAGGGCTTTTACATCCTCAGATAATACAGAGAGTTTTCCATACTTGCTGACTGAATCTTTGCAGGTTCCCACTGACCACTCTATCTGATCTCCCACATCTACCTCCCAATAATATTTGCCTGAGGCAAAAGTTTGTGCCCCCAATACATTAACAACATAGTCAAGTCCTTCTTCCTTGACCCTCTTAAAATCTTCAGTCAGGATGAGATGAATGGTAGTTTCAGAATCCATAGTAATAACCCCTACAGAAAAAGAAATGGGATAATTAGCATTGAATGCCTAGCCTTGGAAGCTAAAAACAAAGTCAAAGAAACATTCTCTAATTCTGGACAATTTCAAACCGTGGGACCACTAATTAAAACTGATTCAGAATCATTTAAGAAATCTCGAGGGAATTGTCTTGCTTTTGCATCTGGCTTTTACTTGAGAAAGTACTGTAGTTTTCCAGTGCCTCGGTTTCCTTATATATAAAATGAATAAGGAATACAATGAAATAAACAGTAGGGACATTCCATTTAAAAAAGCAATTATTTATGTTTTAAGACATTCATTAAATATTTGACAATTATTTTTTATTAATCACTTACTATGTTTAAGTAGAAAGTCAGGCCTTTGAAGAAGGGTAGTATCTTTGAAAGAGGTTTTATATTGGCATAATAATTGACAATATATACTAACTCAGGTGGGCAAGGAAAGCAATGGGTCCTTGATGAAAAGAGCATTTTTGTACAAATCACTTTTTTACAAAGACCAGTCAAAGGAGGGATTCACACTTTTTTGAATTCTTCCAGAGATCTCTGTCTTTATAAAGATTATAATCTATCAAAAGAGACTTGGAATTTACATAGATACCTAATCAAGATAGTGCAAAAGTTAGTACACCAGGCACATTAAAAAGTAATTACATTTGGATGGTAGGAGAGAACAGAGATGGTAGGAGATGGAAGGAAGAACATTTATAGGAAGGAGGTAGACATGAAAGGATGAAGGAAGGAAGGAAGGAAAAGAAGAAGGTGAGAGAGGGAAGATGAAATATAGGAAAGGGGGAAAGGAGGCAGGGAATCAGTGCAGAACTGGATGACTCTTTGAAAATCCCTGAAAAAGAATTGTATGCAAATAGTAAGAGAATGCTGACAAGGAAAGAAGATATCTTGAATAGACTTTGGACAGTAGAATGGCCTGATGAAATCTGAATAAAATCAAAGGTTCATCATCATTTCCCAGGAAGGACCAATGGAACATGGACAAATTAAATACATAAAAGACATTTAGGAACACATTATAGAAGTTCCATTACTGTGCCAGTTTGGGAGATGGAGTATTGGCAGAGGGTGATGGAGCTTCTGGAACTAGAACAAGACTCAGTCAGTAGTCATATAAGGGTCAAAATGATCTATATGGGGTGGCAGAGAATGAAGAAAAGGATCACTTGTGCAGGTTAATAGCATACACTAAGGAAATGCATTGTAAACCATATGGAAAATCCTGGGAATTTCATGCATTTCAACTGAAGTTGATATCAGTAACTTTCAATCCAGTGATGGAGCAGGTAGTAAAATTAGGGAAAATACATCTGGTTTTTGAAAACAGGATACAGTTATATTTTTATGCACTATTTTCAAAGCTATATCTGGATCAGTTACTGCATTATGTTCTAGCAGATTAGACCACAATTACTCCCTTCAAGCAATCAGACTCCTTCACAGTTTCTGGATTTCTGATTTTATTGATGAAAATATGGAAACTTACCTTTCCAAGGGGCTTTTCATATCCTGAGGGGAGAAAACGAAGGGAGAGATTTAATCTTTTGCTCCCTAGTTTATTTCTTTTATTATTGTCTTTCTTAGAGAGCCCAGACACATTTTATCATAATTCTGTCACTCCTTTAGAACTCTTATCTAGAGATATTATCTTTGTACAACTTAAGTCTGCTTAGAATGATCCTTAATTATTAAGAATAATCCTTGTTTGTTCTTTGATTGGTGTCAAGGATCTGCCCTTTTCCTGAAGAGAGAGAATTTTTTTTTTTCAATTTGTCATCCTGCCCTACCCTTCTCCTTCCTTCCTTAAATATAAAATTCATCTAACATGGTCAAACTTTTGCTTACCCTGAATGAGAGAAGAGTTAGAAAAGGTTTTGCAGTCTCAGAGACTAAGTCACATATTTTATGGTTGGTGTGGGTGGAAAATGTGAGTTCTGAGAATGAATAGGTTTAGCTCCATATTATGCAAATGAAATAGCAATTGTGCAGGTGGAACATTTGCCACACCTGAGCTACATTTCCAGAATCCTTCTATTGTCCTCATTTTACATAAGGATGCTTGGGAGATAAACTTGGCTAAGACCCACCCGGTGGGGCTCTTTTTTTGGAGCTTCTACTTTTGGGAAAGTGCTGCAGGTGTCAGTCTCTGGCTCTCTTTGCTCTGCTCACTTGACTGAAAGAATTCTTTTTCTTTTCCCTCTCTTTTGATTTATTATTTAAAATCCTATATATTTTTAAATACTAGGAGTATATATTTGCTGGGGGTCATCAGACCACGATGCCTTGACAGAGTAATGTGTGGTAGCTGGGGAGAACACAGAGTGGTCCTTGGCGAGATGTAATTGCCCACCCAGTCCACCTTTTATATGACCTCTTTCATCAATGCCCCTTACCTCTAAATTGACATTATCATTACTTCCTCTGGTCTCAAAAGAAATAATGCAAGAACAAAACACCTGTACCCTAATTCTCGAAAACATCACCAAAAGATCAGACCCTTAAACCCAATCCCAAAAAGACTATCATGGGTTAACTTTTAATTAGGTACATAATTCTCAGTAAAACCACAGCTACAGGCCAAATCCAAAACTTTCTCATGATGCCAGCACACAAATCAATCATAGAGGCTCATACAATAAGTACAAGAACCTCAAGCTTCAATATGCCTCAGTGGCTTGATTTCACAAACCAGTAACTTGCTAGTGGGAACTCCCTAGTAAGAACCCTGAGAAATGACCAGTCTAAATTTGAATTATGCTCACAGTACCCCTCAGCCTCAATGATATGATTGTTGAATTGTCTTCTAAGAACTGCTGATTAATTATTCCATTTTATTAAAAGCAATAGATATTTTTCCTTGATTATTTGTAAGCTCAAAACTTCTCACAGCGTAATGAGAAAATTAAGCCACCTATGACAAAATCATTTATCTTGTATATCTATAATCACAATACAGAATATAGAATGTTAATCAAGTGATTTGTTAAAAGTTAATGTATCACTTTTCCAATTATCTCTCTTTGAACATGTGTGTTAGGTAATGCAATCTGCATGCCAATAAAATGGGTATAAAATAAAAAGCAAGCCTGGGAATGGCAGAGCAGCTGTCAAGATGCAAAGCAGTCCCATGACCCTAATAATTAAGCTGTCTTCCGTTTGTTATTTATTTTGACTGATTGTTTGCAACCAGTCAGGAACCCTGGAGTCACAAATGAGGCTGGACCCTGCCCATGGCACACAACTAGTAAAAGTTTTTACCATGACTTGTTGTTTTAAAGGGTTTTTCTGAGAACACCTGTGTCTCCACAGTGCTAACAGTCTCTGACCTAGGACTGAATTATCACCTTTGTTCCTTTTTTAGAGAAAAAGTCTACAGTTCACCAGGATGCTCATGTTTAGGTACCTGGGGTCAGAATTGTCTTGCTTTTAAATTTGTCAGGTCATTTCAGACTGAGTGCAAATCATCTTTATGCAAATCACATTTAATCATAGACACAGTGGAAAATAGTATTATTTTTAAATGTCTACTCTGACGTAATGGCTCTCAGAAAAGGAGAGGAAGGTCTACACAAGGTAAATAGAAGTATAAAAAAAAAACATGATTTTGAAAAATCTCTTGCCTTCATCTACTACCTCTTCTTCCTCTATACTTTCCTGTGTCCTTGCTTGCATATGTCATGTTTATTTATACAATGTTTTTCTGTAGAAGTCTTATCTTCCCTGCTTTAGTGGAACTTCCCTGTGGCCAAGGTGGTTCTTTTGTTTCCCATTCAAAACCTAGCAACTACTTGATCTGATGGGATTCATTCTTTTGAATGGAATCTACTTCAGAAATAATTGAATTCTGCTAGAGGTTCCAGGGGATCTAGGATCAGCTCTTATGAGGAAAATGATATAATTTGAAGGAATTAGGACTGACAGGAAGCTGCTGGTCATTAATTCAGTGGAATTTTGGTCTTTGGAATTGGTCATCAATTCACTGGAAAGTGAATATGTGGGAGAGTGAGTTTTTGTTGTGGGAGAGTGAATGTCAGTTCTTCCCCAAATATTTGCAGCTCAAACCCCTTCTTCTTTGCATATGAAAGTGCTTACTCAAGGATGATACAGATAGTGTGGCCAAGGTTAAAAAAAAAAAAAGCTAAGCAGGATTTTAGGTTTCTGGATTTATTAAGGGGCTGTGAGAGACCCTCCTTCCATCCTTGGGAATTTTTCACACTCCCTCAGTTTATTACTCCTATGGATGTTCCAGGGAACATTCTCCTTCCAAAAGGAGTCTTAAAGGGGTGCAAAGATCCCAAGTGTACCTTTGTGATGTTCCCTCCTGTGCCCTGTTTGGTAGACTTTGAAGGATGCTTCCATGTCCTTTCTTGGTCTTTCAAACTCTTATCAAAGGGAATTAAGTCATAATATCCTTCAAGTTTGTTCAGATGTTCCCCCTTTCTGTCAGGCTTGGAATGTCAGGCAAACCTTGACCAGCCTGGAGAATGTGGGAAAGCACTAAGTTTAACTCTACATTCTAATTGGTAATACCTGATAACTAGTAAAAAGCATAAGGTCTAGAAGCACCATTTGAAAAAGGATTTCATTTCTAATATTTTAAAGCACCATTTCTCATTCTTTCCTATTCCCCATCCATAGCAGAGAAAGTATTAGAAACAGTTTAGGCTGCAATTGCTTGGAGAAGTCCTATAAGCTCTCTCTCTCTCTGGATCTGGGGTTAAAGACAGTAGCTTCTCTCTCTGTCTCTGTCTCTCATTTTGGTTCTCTGTCCTATCACCCGACATTTATTTTTCTATCAATCACCTCTATATCTGTCTGTTAGATTGCTTATTGAGTAGAAGGAGATTACTATCTTCTTCAAACCATCCCTTCTGGAGGACCTAGGAATAACCTGTTGATCTCCAGGTACTTGAGTTTTCACGTGTAGGCATTCTCTCCCTGTATGAGGCCTAGAAGGAATCTAGTCTGACATTCTCCATGGCCTGGTCGAACATGTGTTTCCTATTGGGAAGGACAGAGACAAGGAAGTAGCACATATATCCAACCCTAGTTCTCAGTCAAGCTGCTACACAAGTCCTGCATTTCCTGGAAAATTGCATTAGTATTTCTTTTTTATTTCGAGGGTGAGGAAGCGTAAACATTAAGTTCTATGGACATTTGACCTACTTTAAGAACCTCAGAACAGAAACAGAGGAATATATAATGTTGTCTATTGTCAAAAATAGTCCTAATGTAGTTAAGACTTCAAACAGATACTAGTCCTTGAAAGACCACAAAATCATTTTAAAAAAATTCAAATCATCAAGGAAGTATCACCATTTGCTAGAAATGTCTGTCAACATGGACTCTGTCCTGCACTTCCATGACATTCTTCCCCTTGGCAAAGATATTCCTAGGAAAGCTGCATGGTGTCTTGAAAATCAATGTTCCAGACAGTCATAGAAAGGTGAATTATGTGTGCTATCAGGCTGTAACACTTTATAGGATTCATAAATGAAATCTTGGAATCACATAACTCTGGTTGTGAAAAAGATAAGCAGATACCTAGCACTCTCAAAAAATGCATGAGAAAGGGAAGAATTCCTCTAGCATGGTTGGTGAAACCTTGTATTGGAACTTTTCAAGGATAGAGACAAAAACCACATACAATGGTCCTGCATTATGAGAGGCACCTTTGGAGGGAATGCCCACACTGGTGAAGCAACAAGTGAAGAATAAGTGAAGAACTGTTAAAAGAAAACATAATCATCTTTCTTCACTGTGACTAATCAGTATCCTTTAGAAAAGAAGAAAGGAGTTCTGATGTAGGCTTTAATCTTTGGAAGGTCATAGTTTTCAGGTTGTTGACTGGAAAAAACACAGGACTATTAAGTAGTCAGAAAAACCAGTACAGTGCAAAAGTTCCTTGAGGATTGAAATTCTGTTTGCTCTGGACCCTGACCCCTGAGAGAGCCAAACTCATTAGATTGACATCTCCAAGGAGGCATTAAAGTTGGGAAGCTTAAATACCTTTCTAGGGGAACAAGAGGATTGAAGATGAGAGAAACAGTTGATTGAATTTACAATGGTAACAAAGGAAAATGAGGAGTTTCAGACAGGAATAACAGTGATGCTCCACAATGGACACAAAAGGGAAAGACCCAGCCCAGGGGTTTGCCTAAAGGCAAAAACCATTGGGACAAAATAGATACTTAACACCTGATACAATTAGCCCTCCCTCCCCACCTAAACTCCTTTAAGGTCTATTGTTAGTCTGAGACTCTGAGGTTGGACTTTCCCCTCAGTGAGAAACTCTCCTGTGACAAGGTCAAACCTGGGGCTCTCACCTTCAAGCTAAGTAAACTGGGGGTCATTGACTCTTATTAGGATATGAGTTTGGGGGCTTCTAGATTCCATGTTGACAAGGTCCACCTCAGTCTGGCTGAACTTTCAGGTCTTTGGTGACTTGTGTGATTTCCCCTATTGGAAAGTTGTGTGTTTTATGGACAGTCTTCTGTGATATGTTGTATTATGTGTAAATATATATTTATGTATATGCACATATGAGTATACAAATAAACCTAGATATTTACATAGACATATATACATCCATGTATCTATATATAGGTGGTGGCAGCTAGGTAGTCCTGTATATAGAGTAGTTGATTTGGAATCAAGAAGAACTGAATTCAAACCTACCCTAAGAAATTTCCTAATGCTAGGAACTTGGACAAGTCACTTAATCCCATTTGCCTCAGTTTCCTCATCTATAAAGTGAACTGGATAAGGAAATAACAAAACCACTCTTTTATCTGCCAAAAAAAAAAAAGAAAGAAAAGAAAACCTCCACAATGGTCATGGAAGGTCAGACATGATTGAAAATTATTTTTAAAATGTTGTTAACGTGTAATCTAGAAGTCCCCAAACTTGTGGTCTAGAAAGATTTAGTGATCCCCAGTTCATTTAGTTTGGAGGTAGAAACCCCAGTTTTGATCTTGTCACTTGAGAGTTCCTCCCTTAGGGAAAGTCCTACTTCATTGATCTCAGGTTAACAATAGACTTTAAGATGTTGTCAAGGTGGAAATTTAGAAGTCCCCAGTTTATTTAGTTGGGAGGTAGAAACTCCAGTTTTGACCTTGTCACAGGAGAGTTTTTTCCCTGAGGGAGGTCATACTTTACCTCTTAGGCTAACAATAGACATCCCGGTGGTTTGGGTGGAAATAGCTAATCCCATCAAATGTTAAATATCACTTTTGTCCCAAGGGTTTCTCCCCCTAGGCTGTCCTTTGGCACAGCCCTGGGCTGGATCTTTCCCTTTCGTGTGCATTGTAAAGCATCAGCCCTTCACTGTTATTCCTGTCTGGAACTCCTCATTTTCCTTTCTTACTATTGTAAAATCAGTCAACTATCTCTTTCATCCTCAGCCCACATAGAAAGGTATTTAAGCTTCCCAACTTTAATGGCTCCTAGGAATTGTCCAATCTATCATGGTTGGCTTTCCCAGGGGTCAGTGTCCAGAGTTGCCAGAGTTCAATACTCAGACTCTGTGCAGTTGTGTGACAGGCAGCACTGTTTCAAAGCCTACTATTGTATTGAATCCCTTTTCTCTTGATTAAAGAATGGTTTTTGACTATTTAATTGTTCTGTGTTTTTCCCATTCAACAATGTATAAAAAGATGTATTTTCTCAGACAGAAAAAAAGTATTTATATGAGACATTTATTTTTATTGGCCATACCAAAAGTTTGATTCACATGTATTAATTTCTTGGAGCATTGCCAATATTCTATATGAAGTATCAATGACTCGATGCTCACAGAATAGTAACACATGGTAACAAATCCATAATAATAAAAAGCAAAACAAATAACATTTGTTTCTCATTTTACATGTATATATTTATTGACACATTTGCACTTGTTTTTTTAATAAATACAGAGTAATTTTGTTATTGGTTTTAGTTGACTGAAATGGAGAGTCTCCCACAATAATTATTATCATTGACATTGTATCAACTGGTTATTCCGGGAAGAGATATTGATATATTCAGGGGCATTTTCCTGATTTGGAAGTCAAGAAAAGAAGCAGGGGGCAAAGAGACAATTGGAAGGTAATATCTGGGGTATTATATAAAAGCCCTTTCCCTGGCATTGTAATATACTTTTTGTCCATTTTGACAATCTTGGGTATGTACTGCCACAAATAAAATATGTTGTTTGAGCTCCAAATGCAAAGGATTTCCAACTTAGAAATCTACTAGAATATGAAAATACTCATGTACATTGGTTTAGATCCTCTCCTTATTCAATGCTTCTTTATAGAACATGTTCACTTCCCCCCTTTTATCTCACCTCCATTTCCTAGTAGTACTTCCCTGAGGTGAAGTTCTGGGGACCTAATAGTGAAAGCATAGGCAAATCACTCTTGGCTGCCAAGCAGGTCCCACAGGACAGAAACAAACTTAGCAAGCTTCAAACCATTAGTTGAAATTAGATAGGGATTGACTATTGGATATTCCAGAGTTATATCACCTTTAGAAAAAGGAATAGGGGTGATTAATGTAGGGTCCAAAGTCTGAGGAATAATATACCAAAGATAGGAGGGAGAACTTCACATCATGGGATACTATTTTCACTCCAAACTGGGATCACCTGAGAACTCTCAATGGGATTAATCTGCCTGTAGAATTCACTTGAATAAATGACCTATTTTTCCTTTGGTACTGTTTCATTGTAGATAAAACGATTAAGGTAGTGTTGGCCTAGATGATCTATGAAGTATCTTCCAATTTGTGGCATATCATTCCTATGTTTTAAAGCATTCCTTCTAAACTCTGCATTCATTCATTCAATCCTTCATTCATATATTGAATACTTAACAGCTATTGTTTAAGGGCCCAACATGTACCAGCAGAATACTAGGTCTTGACAAAGACAGAGAAATTGTTATCGATGACATCAGATATATAGTTTGTACAAGAGGTGCTAATATTGGAATAATAGTTTTGCGTTCTATATGAATAGAGAAAGAGTTGCCTGGATTAAATTAGTTTTATTAAATGCTTACTTTTCCCAAGAACTTCCCTGAAAAGGATTTACTTCTATCTATCCTTCAAGAGATTCCTGCCTTCATGGAAATTCTAATCTATTAAAGGGGACTGGAGAAATACACAGCCAGATTAAAAAACAAAAACAAAAACAAAAAAAAAACCCCTTAAAATCCAGCATGCTAAGAACATTAGATAGTGACAGATATAGATGGGAGGTAAGAGGAAGGGAAATACACATCCAAAAAAGTGACCCAAAATTAGAACCAAGTAGTTTTAAAATACTGGTTAGGAAGGAAGATGTCAAGTTTATTAATGGTTGTGATGCTTCACAGTGTTTGTACTTAATTTAGTAAGAGAAATGATCCTTGGGGAAAGCTCTTCTGATAGTAAATAATTATCATAAAATCTCAATTAAAACAAAGGAACATCAGGCAAATTTTAAGAAAGATCAACTGAAACAGGGATAGGTTGGAGACAAGGAGAACATTACAATAGTGCTATCATTATGCCAAAGTGAGAGATTAGATGTTGCTAGAGGGAGACAGGGCCAGCGTTTGCCTAAGCATTGTTTGCCTAAGAAATAGGAAAGCAATAAGGTCTTTTTCACTTTAATACTAAGGAGCATCATGTAACCTGTCTGTTTAGAGTTGAGAAGCAATTCTATCAATTCTAACCCAATATTCTTTGAAACATCCTCCATTCTTTCCCTAGTATGTCTTCTAATCCTTCATTCTCAAAGAAAGATGATGCTTCTTTCTTTGCCTGGAGTTGACTTTCCTGCTAGACTTGCTATCAGATTATTTGTTTGTTTCATCATTGGCATTTTAATTAATTTTTTCTTTTAAAAACAGACTTTCTTATGAATATTCAATCTCACCCTCTATATTAACTCCTTGCCCTATAAAATCAATTTTAACACCACTATTTTGAAGAGTAAAGGAAGGAGTGAACTATTTTGCACCAGCTTCCTTCCATTAGCTAAGACAAAAAAAAAAGCAACCATAGAAAATCAAAGAATTAGAAGAGGGTGTCATGAGATGAACATCCCAATGCTCACTCAGAAAAAAATATAGAATAATAGAGAAACTGAGTACTAAATTACCTTGCATGGACATTTTCTGGCTTAGTATGATCTATTCACTAAAATGGTTGTCATTGTAAATATCTGCTTTCATTTAGTGAAATTCTTCAAAACCTATATGGTCTTCAGGACTTAATCCATCCTTTTGGTGTCCATACCCCATTAGACCCTTCCTTCTGAAGAGCTTTCTACTATCTTGTTGTCCATCAGGAATTTGTGTTCATACCTGCAGGTATTGTCTTCCAAAGTTGGACAGAGATGGAACATAAGAAGAGGCTCACTAATTCTTTGTTGAACACATTTCTGGCCCTGAAAAATAGAGGTTGAATTTTCTCTCCAGCTGCTTAGCCTGTGAATCTCTCCACCACAACGTGTACTTGTCTGAGAAAAAAAAAATAATTGTATTCTGTTTTTATCTTGAAGGAGAAGGGGGATTCTGGATTCAGATTTTTAGGTGTTTGACTTTGCTTAATAATGTCAGGGTAGAAGCAGGAGTAGTAGGAGCAGAAATTGGGAAGAGGAGTGGAAAGATGAAAAGGGAGGGGAAAGAGGAAGTAGAAAGTTAGGTGGAAGAAGAAATGCAGAGAAGACAGGAGGGTGATAAGGAAGAGAGTAAGGAGCCATTTTGATGCTTCTTCAAGTACATATAGAAAAGTAGTGATGGAGACAGAGAGACACACCAGTTTTGACATGACCTTTTTGTTAATAGAGCAGTTAATGGTATTCAGATATTCTAAAAAGTAAAAATAAAATAGAATAACATATCTTGGTTTATTACAGAAGACATTGTGCTCACACTAACAACTTTCTAAGAGGGGAAATCTTCTAAGTCCCTAATGGAGAAGGGAAGAGAAAGGTATAAGTATTATATATATTGCTTATTTTGTGCCACATACTGTGCTACTAAGAACATTACACCTATTTTCTCATAGGGTACTCTCAACAACTCTTAGAAGGAGGTGTTACTTTTCCAATTTTACAGTCGGCCAAGTAAGGCAATCAGCATTGAATTAACTTTTCCAGAGTCACCCAATTAGTATTTCAGGTCAGATTCCAAGGGAGGTCTTCCTGATTCTAGTCATAGAACTCCACACAACTGATCCCTTATCCTAATGGGAGAAGGTCTCTTCTCTTTTCAAAACTGGATTGAAGATAGAAGCAATTCCTGAAACCCCATCACAATTCTTTTATTTCCTGAAGGGTAGTGACTGGGGTGAGAGTCTAAGAAGGCATCGTTGGATATAAAATAATTTACATTTGTTCATTTGTGGTTTCAGTCACATGAGCACTTTTCTGAAGATGGGGATCACTACACATTTAAGCATGATAATTTTCTGTGATTCTTGTCTATATTCTCCTATAATTATAGTCTGAGGTGATCCACTCATCATGATAGGAAAATTCTTCAACTTGTCATGTTTTTGATGTTGCTAGTTGCCAGCCTACTTTTTTTTACTCCTCTACTACACAAAGACATGTTCTCCTTTGTAATTCCTTATAGGTTAGGTGTTGCAACTTATACTCACAATTCATTTTCCTGTAGCCCTCTGGGAAATAGTCATGTTCAGGGCAATCACTATGCATATATCTAAGGCATATTCTTCCTAAACATGGGCTTGTCATGGAGGTCCACTGTGAGTCCAAGATGTAGATGAAATTTTTCCCCAATGATTTGTACCCCAGAAAATTAGACAATTAATGGCATTGTTCTAGAGGTTTTAAGCACTGGTATCAGACAGGACTTCTTTGATGAGATCAATAATGACTCAAAGAATTTAACATGAAATCCACATGGAATATAACCTGGGTAAAACACCCACACTCACATATCTAAAATGTTTCCATCTTAAAAATATACAGTGTTTGTATAGCATATGCAATTCCATTGGTTTTAAGAAAATACTAACTTTGTGTGTGTTAACTGGTTTGGTCGAGAATTGCTGATACTCTGGGAAATGACAGTGAGGTGAAGCCCACCGGGCACTGATGTGAAGGGAGGCATACCAAATATGAACAAAATAGACTTTATTTGCTTTGGGTTTGAAAATCATCATTTCAATAAGTCCAAATTAATAGAAAGACATGCTCATTGTCATTTCATTTATTTCTCATTTAGTTTCTAATAGTAAGTAGCATGTGTCTTCTGACTGTTGTTGGGGTAGGTAATAGGTAATTAAGAGATACTTACTTATTAACAAGAGAAGTAGAGAAGAAAGGGCGAATGGGCCCTCGAAAAGCTGAATTTGGGGATCTTAAGAGAATAGACTTGTCTTCAATATCATAAAATGAAACCTCACCCTCCTCATTGTTAAGGAAAACACCCACTTTAGGTGTAGGTATCGAAACAAAGCAACGCTGTGGACTCCAAAAAAGTATTTCATCGTTAACTTTTGAACCTATCATGGATCTTACATCCTCAGATAATATGGAGACATTCCCATTTTTGCTGACTGAATCCTCACAGATTCCCAGTACCCACTCTGTCTGATCTTCCACATCTACTTCCCAGTAGTGTTTGCCACTGCTAAAGGTCTGATCCCCCAACACAGTAACAAAATAGTCAAGTCTTTCTTCCTTGTCAGGCTGGTCTTGTAGGTCAAGTTCAGACTTTAATTGCTTAAAACGTTCAGGTACAATAAGATGAAGACTGTCTCTTTCAGGATCCAGTAATATATCCACTAAGGAAACAAAAATAGAATAATTATTCTTGAATGTCAGATGTTAGTGTTTAAAAGCACCCCTTCTCTCCCCCCCCCAAATTTTCCCTAATCCTGAACAATTCCAAACTTTGGGACACAAAGATCCATTTGAAATTAAATAAAAACTCTTGAGGGAACTTCCTTTGCCTCTGAAAAATACCAGGGAAAGTATCTTAGTTTTCTAATACTATGTTTTCCTAATATTTAAAATGAAGGTAGAATACAAAGAAATATTACATTCATTTAAAAAAACAGGTATCTATGTCTTAAGATATCTGTTGAATATCAGAAAATGACTTTTTAATTAAGCACTTACTAGGTTTGAGTAGAAAGTCATGCCTTGGAAGATATGTAGTATCTATGAAGAAGTTATTGTATTGGGATGATCATTGACAGTATGCACTAACTCAGATGGGAAAGACATTTTTGTACAAATCACTTTTTACAAAGACCACCTAAAGGAGGGATTCACTCTTTTCTGTTCTTCCAGAGATCCCTGTCCTCAAAGATATGATTGGAAGCTACTTGAGACTTACATGGATACCTAATCAAGATAGGGCACTAAACACATTAAAAAGTTACAAATTTGGATCGTAGGAGAGAGGAAGGAAGGAGCATTTATAGGAAGGAGATAGATATGGAAGGAAACAAATGAAGAAAGTGAGAGAGGGAGGATGAGACAGAGAAAGGGAGAAAAGGAGGCAGGGAGTCAATGAAGAACTGGATGATTACTTGAAAATCCCAGAAATGGAGTTGGAAGCAAGAAATTAGAGAATGCTGACAAAGAAGGATGGCATCTGGGTAGCAAGACTTGGTGCCAGTGTTTAGACTTCATTGTGTATATTTTGAATGTTAGAAAGACCTGTGACATCTGAATAAGATCCAAGGTTCATCATCAATTCCCAGGAAGGATGGATTGGAACAGGAACAATGTAGGTACACAAAGCACATTTAGGAACATATAGAAGTTCCATTACTATGCCAGTTTGGGAGATGGGGTATTGGTGCAAGGTGATGGAGCTTCCGGAACTGAAACAAGACTCAGCCACAAGCTGACCCATAGGAAAGCAATGGGATGTATCTCACTGAAATATTTGTGAGAAGCATGTTACCTGACCATCTTAGTGTTGAAGAAATGTCATGGAATTACTCCATAGGAATACCCAGTGAAATATTTCCCTTTTCTCCCCTGTCATCTCTTGCATCTATTCAGTCTCAGAGGAAGCTGGGATTTCTTCCTTGCCTGGAGTGAGATTTCTGTTTTTTTTTTTTTAATATAATCCTCTCTATCAAAGAACATTTTTTTAAATGATTCTCAGAGGCAAAGATGCCTATTCTCAGGAATAGTCCTCTATATTGGTTCCTTTTCCTACACATTTATTTTCTCACCAAAGTCTGCAGAGATAACTCAGGCAGGTGAAATTTTGACTAAGCCTAGCTTTCCTGAACGGTCTCAGACCTTGGAATAAAACATCAGAGAAAGCTCACGATCCAAAAGTTGTTTTTTTTTCCAGAAAGGTTCACAAGCTACCTAACAGGAAATTTAATACAATGGAAGAGAGACTGTACTAAAGAATTCTCATAGTAAAGAATAAGCACTCCAGGTTTCCAAAATACCCTTCACCAGTAAGAAGTTAAAAAGTCACCCGAAATGCACATTATCTAGTATAAATGGAAAATAACTGAGCTAATAAGTGAAAAAGTAGAATCACTCATGCCTGTTGAAATAACAAAAGGGGAAAATGGAAAGCACTTCTTCAGTAGTCATGAGTGTAGAAATGATCTCTATGGTGTAGCAGAAGGGGTCATTTTTGGGCTGACTCATAGCAGACACTTAGGAGATTCATTGGAAACAATATGGGAGCTCCTGGGAGTTGCCTGAATGTCAACTGAGGAAGGTATACTTTGACTCACTTTCATAACTCCTGAGAATTTCTATCAAACCAGTCATCCGGTGAGATTTCCAAATAAAGTCAGGCTTCTCCATTTCTTGAAGTAGCAGCTCCTCATTCCTAAAAAAAAAAAAAACAAACCAACAACAAAACAACAGGATGCACTGTTATATTTTTCTATAATGATCTCCAAAATACTTCCTGCATCAAATACTTCATTATATTCCAGCAGACCCTAGTTACCTCCTTTGAAAAGCCAGTCTCCACAGATTTTTCTGACTTAGTAGACCAAAGAAGGGAACCTTACCTTTCCAGGATGCCTTTCATATCCTGGGGAAAGAAAATAAAGAGAAAGAGTTAGTGTTTTGCATTTTGGTCTGATTCTTTAATATTATCTTTCTCAGAGAACCCCAACACACCTCCTCACAGTTCTATCACTCCCTTTGAGCCTTTTTCCAGGTACATTAACATATGGGCACAATTCAAGTTTGTGCAGAATTGGTGAAAGTGATCTCTGGTTGCTCTTTGATTGGTCTCATACCTCTGGTTCCCTCCTGAAGCTGGAGAAATGACTCCATTATGAGAGGAGTGACATTTACACAGAAAACTCATCTATCAGAGTGAAATTTTGCTTTCTTTGAAGGAGAGAAGCAAATGAGGAAGTTGGAAAACATTTGGTGGTCTGGGAGACTGGTTGCCAAGCTTTTTGATGGTTAGTGCTGGGACATGTGGGTCTGAGACTGAAGAGGCACATCCTCATTTTATAGAATCATTAACTATTGCTTCTGAAAAGAGCCTCCAAGGGATGAAGTATCCCACCCACTTTTCACCAAGGAATGAGGTATGTCATCACTCTGGGAGAATTGGTAGATTCAAGCAAGTATAAATTCAACCCAACCTGAGGCAGGTAGGGAAATAGAGAGCACTTGAGAATCTCTGTGCTACATATGACTACTCCCCAGCCCTGCTCCTCAACAAACAAGGGCACTTCAGGAATCAGATGAAAATCTGAACTGGTCCATCCTTGCAAATAGTTCTGAAACCGTGTTCTTCATGTTCTTTGGAAAGGGCCTGAACCTCCTGCTCCTCATTTCTACAGCAATAGTATACATCAGTTTCACACACTCACCTCTACCATTTTCAATGGTGCCTTGTACAAACCCTCCTCTATTTGTAATATCTTTCGTTGCAAACATTGGATTTGTTTTGAGAATTTGGTCTTCTTCTCCACAAGTCTATCCTGGTTATTTGTGATTTCCCGGGTCAGTTGTTCTATGTGTTTTTCTTCTTCATTACATAAGAACTTGTGCATTTTTTTGTATTCAGATCTAATTAACTGTTGGAAATAATCTGAGTCCCTCTGTCCCAGGAAAAATTAGAATAAAGGAAAGAAGAGAAAAATTTACAATAGAATATGGTACATGTCAAATATTTGTGCTCCTTATTAAAACTATTTTTGCCATCTAAGAAGATTCATGAACTCTGAAGCCAGACATAGGTTTTCTGGCAGCTGGGCCCAAATCTTCTCTTTCAGGGCTTTATGAGATATACTGTCTCTTGAAGGTCTTTTTTCTGAAACAAGTACTTAATGGTGGAAATCAGAGAGAGAGAGAGAGAGAGAGAGAGAGAGAGAGAGAGAGAGAGAGAGAATGTATAAAGGAAATATCCTCAAAAATACAACAGAGATCATTTTCTCCCCCAAAATAATGAATTCCATTGTAGAAAGTATTTCTTCATAGATATATTTTAAACAACTTACATGCAAAGAAAGTTCTTTTTACTAACATCAGGCCTGTAAATAATTCCCCGGAATAGTGTAAATATATTTCATTCTTTGATCAATAATCTGAGTCTGATCATTTGCAAAAAAACACTCTTCCTGGTGTTTTCATCACCAATTTTACTCCTGAGAGGGACTTTCAAGTGACAATTTACCTTATAATTTAAAATAAATAAAAAGATACTGACCTTAAGAGCTTTGTCTAGTTCTATGAATTCATCCATTGCCTTTTTAAATTCCTCCTCCTTTTCCTGTAACATATTCCGTGTCTCCTGAAGTTTCTTCTGCAAGGCAAAAAAAAAAAAGGCTTGGTCAAACCTGTTTTGGACTCAAGAGGCCCACATGTTATATGATTATTGGCAATAAGAGGTAGCCTTCCTATAACCCTGTGAAGCTATTAAAGTTCTATATCTGTTTCCATTGGAACTTCACAATAATCACAAAAATCAGGGGCTCTTATTATTAATATCATTTTTAAAAATGAGAACACTGAGACCAAGAAGGATCTGCAAACACCAGTGAAAATAAATCGGTTGTGTAAGTGTCAGTGAAGTCCTAGATGTGAGGCCCCTACATAATCCTTGTGCCCTGTAGGTTAAGCTGTGGGTCCATATGCCAGTGGCCTCAAGTAGTCACAAAGAAGTCCATGAACAGAAGTCATTTGACTCCAGGGATTGGTACAATCTTACCTTGCACTTGTCAGCAGCCATTTGCAAAGGAAGTTCTTGGTGATCCTTGTGCTCTTCGGTTAATAAGCAGGAATCACAGATTAGTTTTTGGTCTTGCTCACAAAAGACCTTTTCTTTTTCTCCATGTTGATCACAGGTGGTCAGAAGTGCCGGGCTCAGCAGTAAATGCTGTCTCAGAGTTTTGCCAGTGATGGACAAATTCTGCAGGTTCTCATTGAGCACAATGTCACTGTACCTAATGACAGCTCTGCACTCAGGACAAGTTAGTGTAGCATCAGCTTGCTCATTGCACTGGAGGAGACAGTCTTTGCAAAAATTATGCCCACATTTGAGGGCAGTCACTGGGTCTGTGAAGTAGCCCAGACAGATGGAGCAAGTGAGTTCTGCCTTGAGGTTTTCAATCAATTCTTTGGCCTCCATGTTCCTAAGCCTGGTAAGAAAGTCAGTGAAAAGTTAGACCAGAGGATCCCTGTGCCATCCGAGACATCTCAGAACTTTTGTGCATTCCAGAGTTTCAAAGGGAATGGAGAGACTTCAACAGAGATGGTCCCATGTCTACCACATGTCCTTGATAAAGAAATGGGGAGCCCAAGTGTCAGGCCTGCCTTCAAATGGAGACAGGAAATAAAACAAAGGAACTCATCCTTTGTGAGCTAAGGGAGTGTCCTATCTTACCAGAGGGTGTCCCCCCTAGTGCTCTTGAAATGACTAGAGAAATGTGTTCTTGACTAGGGCCAGGACTGAACTTGTCCCCAGGACTGAACTTGAGCACTCTCCTCCAGGGAAGCAGATGATGGGGGCTCTGTTTCATCTCTTCTCACTCTCACCTTATTCTTCTCTTCTCCCACAATTAAGGTTATCATCTTTTGAAGAAAATATCTTTACTTCCTCTTAAATACTACTAAAAGTCCCTGCCTTGGAATACCTTTTTATTTTATTCCATAATGCAAGAATAATTGATTTTATTTCAGAGATTCAGTATTTGGTTGTCTAACAAGGAAAATCTGAAATCATTATTTCTGTACCCCTGTATTTTGTCCCTAACTCAGAACTTAAACTCAGCTATTTTTTTTCCTTCAGTCTCTCCAATTTCTGATTTTTTACTAGAGTAAGAAAGCCTTTTTTAAAGAGTGAAACAAAGATATTTTTTCCAAAAGTAACTTACCTCTGCTTCTGTCCTCTGGAATGCCTCTCAGGATAAATGATGCTTGTTCTTTCCCTTGAGCTCCAATACCAAAAGATTTTAGAACTAAGCTGTTGGAAAAACTGAGTCTTTTTATAGGAGTTCTTTTGATGAGCCCCTCCCTGGTCTCCACCCACAAAAGGTGACAACTCCTGTGTTTTGGTAAGTACTTCACCTCTCTACCCTAGGAGTGAGTTCTCACCTTTGTATTTGACATAGAACTGTGGTGTTCACACCTAGACCCTTAAAAACTCAGGCCTCTAAGTTCAAATGGAAACTTTCCTCTGATTTCTTCCTTCTCAGATATTCTTCTTAGGAAAGACAATATTTGCTTTTCCACTGGAACTCTATCAGACAAACTTTTTTGACTGAGTTGTTGGAAACCTTTGGGAAATCTGCTGGGAAAGGGTTTTCCTTTAGTCTCCCCACAAAAGGTGAGAAGTACTCTGTGTTCACAGTCCTTCCAGTTTCTGCCATGGGCCTGAGTTCTCCCCTTTCTCCTGATTTTTAGAGTAATGGCTATTATTCACAATGGTGTTCACACTTAGGCACTCAAGGCCAAAGCTGTCTTGGCTCCAAGTTCACCAGGTCATTGGGAACTTGGCAGAAATGGTTCAATTTTGTTTTGAATATTATTGAGAAAATTAATCTTGTTTTTAGATGCCTTCTTAGTTTTCATGGCTTCCTGGAAAGGAGAGGAAAGAGATACACAAAGATAAAAAGAGTATAAAAACAGAAGTTATCAGTAAAATTTAGTTTGGGATCTATCTCACCTCAGTCTCTTAGCTCTCCTTCCTCAGTATTTTCCTGTTTCCTTGCTTGCACATCCCATATTTAATATAGGCTATTTATTAACACAGTGACTTTGGGTAAATGTTTAACTGGTTTAGTGGAACATCCTTGTGTCCAGTGTGGTCCTCTTGTAGCTGAATATCTCACTTCAGGTCCAGCAGTACTTTGATCTAAAAGGGAACTTAGGACATCCTTTGGAGTGGAAGCCATTACAGTCTTAACTGAATTCTGTGGTCTAAGTGCTTGATGATCTCAGATCAACTTTTCTAATGGTGACATTTTCTAAACTGAAGGAACTAGTCTAGTGATGGGCAGCTCCTGGCTTGGTCCTGGGATCAGTAATCTCTGGGGAATGAAAAGGGAAAGTATTAATCCCAGCTTGGGCTGCAGTGATTTAGAGGGAGAAATGCCAGCTCTCTCTTTCATCACAGTTCTGTCCTGGCCCTGGCTCAGATGATCTGGAGCTGGGGATGAGAACAGCAGCCAGTGGAAAGACTTACATGAGCTGATGAAGAGTGAAGGAAGGAGAAACATGGGAACATTGTACCTAGGAACAGCAATATTGTATGGTGCTCATCTGTGAAAGCTGACTACTCTCAACAAAATGCTGATCCAGGAGAATTCTGAAGGATTCATGACAAAGAAAGCTATCCTTCTCCAGGGATAGAACTCTTAGAGTTACAATACCAATCAGAGAACACAATTTTTCACATTTGGGGATGTTACATTTTGAGCATTCAAATCTATGGACATTTAGCTGACCTTAAGGGCCTCAGAGCAGAAACAGAGCAGAAGGGGAAATGGGGGTAAGGAGGAAATGTAGGCTGTAGGGAAGAGAGATTATATAAATAAAAGAATGAGGTAGAGTGAAGAGGAATTTCTAAAAGAAAACAGGAAGGGGGAAAAGATGCTGCAGTTAGGGTCCAGTTTCACTGGCGACTCCAGGGTTCCTGACAGGTGGCGAATGATCAGTCAAAATAAATAACAAATGGAAGGCAGCTTAATCATTATGGCCATGGGACTGCTTTGCATCTGACAGCTGCTCTGCCATTCCCAGGGCTTGGTTTTTATTTTTATACCCATTTTCTTGGCATGCAGATTAAATTACCTAACACACATGTTCAAAGAGAGATAATTTGAAAAGTGAAACATTAACTTTTAACAAATCACTTGATTAACATTATATATTTTTGTACTGTGATTAAAGACAGAATAAAGGTTGCACACGAGATAAATGATTTCATCACAGGTGGCTTACTAGGGAGTTTCTGAGTTACTGATTTGTGTAATGGAGTCACTGAGGCATATTGAAGCTTAGTGTACCTGTACTGTACCTGTAATTATTATATTCCTCTATGATTGATTTGTTTTCTGGCTTTGTGGGGCACTGCAACCTACACTCACTGTAATCAAAGCTAAACAACCCCACCTGCTATTGAATTGGCTGAAACCACTAACCACAAAAATTCCGTTTCAGACAAATGATCTAGACCCCCGAGCAGGTCCTGAGCAACACCCTGTTCCAAACCCGGGCCCTTGAACATATATAATCTCTACCCCAACCATACGAGGGTGGAATGCTTTTGCAAAGCTTCCGCTAGCACTAGTAATAAAGAACTTCCCTTTACTTGAATTGCATTGTCTCCGTGTGCTCCTTTTGGGTGGTCTCCCACTCAGACCCTAACAGCTTCATGAGAAAATTTAGGGCTTGGCCTGTAGCTGCAGTTTCACTGAGAATTATGCACCTAAATAAAAGTTAACCCATGATAGTCTTTTGGGATTGGGTTTTGTAAAGATTAAAATTTAGGGGAGAGGGGGAGACTGAGGCAGGTAGAAATTAGTTTCTCTCTGCAAGGAATATATATATTTTTAGAGGTTTATTAAAGGTTAAAGATTAAGAATATACAAGTAAGAAACATGTGCCTAGGCCAGAGGCCTAGACAAAATAACCTCACATCATGGAAGAGACGCCTCTGCTCCAAAAACGGAAGTCCAAAAGGGCCGAGCCCTTCAAAAGCCTTTGCTTAAATATCTTCTCGATCTCGGCCCAGGTGAGATTACAAGGCATTCTGGGGAAGTGGAGCAAAGGCTCATGGGGATTGTAGTCCTGTATTCGAGTCTATTTTTTACATCCCCCCCGTGTGATCATTTGTGGAAAAATTAATTTTCCCCCAAAAGGATCATAAAAACATAATAAACTTAAAAGATTACAATAGTGTGAGGATAAGAGAAAAAAGAATAAAACCAATAATTTCTGAACACATTGACAAAAAGCCGTTAGGGGGCAGTCCCCTTTGGCATAAAAGTATACATACAAATAAATGTTCAATCAACCACACCCAAAGTTCAATTTTGTGCAACTTGTGGTCTGGAGGCTTCTTCATGGTGGCTTCTCCAACAGTTCAGTTCTGGATTCAGAGAGGGAGCATCTTCTTTACCTAAAATTCTTCTGAAAAGGAATTTAAACTTGCAATTTAAATAATGATTTTTTTTACATTCCCCCATGTTGTGGGTGATTGAAAGATTCAGAATCAGTTAGGGATGCATGGCTGAGGTATGAGGTATATGAATCAATTGGCAAGAGATATTAAAAGGGCATCAGAAAATCAAAAAGAAAAGAAAAATTTCTGGATGAAAATATAGACTATCAAAGTCTTATATGTAAAAATTCCAAGTAAAAGAAAAATAAATCTATAACAGGTCCTTGAATCAGGGCCCAATTAAAATGATCTAAGCAATGATGCATTTATCCAGTCAGTAGCCAGGACTACAGAAAATTACCACACTATGAGAGGCAGAAAAGGGGACCAGATTATAGAAGCCAAGTAGGAGCCAAGGTTTCGGGGATACTCATTTGTGAGTATTTTCAGAGTGAGTGTAGATACAAGGAAAGCCTATGTCTTAACACATGTTAAACATAGTAACCTCGAGTCTTCACACTAGGTTCAAGACCTTTGTGTTGGCCTAGAAGTGCATCAATCCATCCTAGATTGGCCTTTCTTTGGCCCTATGAAATGGCTCTTGTGTGTATCTCTTGTCCTGGAATCAGACAGAATCATTAAGCAAAGTCCCATAATTTATTTAAATAATTAGTGGCATCAGTTTCATAGTCACAAGCTTTTTAGGGCATGCATTAGAAAATGTATCTTAAACTTGTAGCACTGAAAATCAAAAGGTTAAAGAAAATCTTAATACTGGTGACATGTGCTTCAAATATAAAAAGGAAAGAAAAAACAATTTAAAAAACTGAAAAAGTATATTGCACATGCAAGAAAAATATAATAATAAAAGAGCTTTAAAAAATTCAAAAGTATAGCTTATAACCATTGACACTCTGTGTCAGTTAAGAAAATATAAAATACAAGGCTTTCTCACCAAAAAATGAGATCCATTTCCTCTTTGTATCTGGCCATGATCACTGTGAGTAGAAGGCAAATGAATTGAACAAGGTTAACAATTTTTTCATCTTTAAAAATATAGTAGTACAAATATGTAGATATCAAAATCCCCAAAATTCTCAATAGCCCAATTAATTACAATAGCAAACAAACACACTTTCATATTTCACATAAGTTGCTGTATGACATTTTTAAAACCTATGAATTGATGGACATTTGTCACAATTTTTACAAACGTAGCAATCTTTCAACCTTGGTATTTAAACATATTTTTTTTTAAACAAAGTAAAACTCATCTTGGGTTTAGAACATAATCAAGAAATCTATATATCATTCTGGTAGTATTCGAGTCTATTTTTTACAGTTTAAGGGTCTAATCTTTTGGTGATGTTTTAGAGAATGAGGGTACAGATGTTCTACTCTTGCATTATTTCTTTTGAGACTAGGGGGAATAGTAATCATGTCAATTCCTAGGTAAGAGGCATTGATGAAAGATGTCATGTAAAGGGGGATTGGGTGGGCAGTCACATCTTGCCAAGGACCACTCTGTGCTCTCCCCAGCTACCATGCATGACCCTGTCAAGGCGTCATGGCCTGATTGCTCCCAGCATATACACACATAAATACACATCATATATACACATTATACTATAAAATATACATGTATGCTATACACATATACACTTCATATTTATACAATGTTACATATATACATTATACATTATAAGACAATTAATTTATAATTCTAAATCTCATACACAGTATTTGCATATATTTACATATGCATTTACAGTTTTGTTTGATATGTGATGTTATATGTTATTTGTATTATGTAATGTATGTTGTCATATATGTTGTAATACAAGTCAGAATCTAATCTTATCTTATCTACTTAATCCTATCTAACTAAATCCCTATCTTCAAAATTCATCTAACTAAATTTCTATACCAAACCAAGTACCTAAGTAGCTATCTAAATTTTCTTAGTAACTAACTAATCTATAGCTAATTATAACAATGTTAGTATCCTAACTATTGTAAACCTTAAAATTTCTTAGACTTATAAATGTTGGAAATTTCACCATTGGGAAATTTCATACTTGAAAAATTTCCTACTGATAGTCTATTGGAATGTGAACCCCCTTGGCATGGGAGGGTCTTTCTCCTCCCTACTTAAGATTACTTTAGGATAGAAACCTTTTGCTGAACAATGGAAAGGGTTTTGACCTATGCTTAAGCATAGAACAGGAAGTTCTTTGAGTCATGATTGATTTTAGAATTGATACAATAGAGATACTTGGAATGACAGAACCAGGTCTTGGAACTTCCAATCTCCACCCTGCTCAGGGTAACAGGATTTAGGAAGGGCTGCAGCAAGATCAAGATTTAATTATTTGAGAATATGACCTTCAACAGACATGTGCAAAGCCACAGACCTCTGGGCGGTCCTGGGTTAAGCTGGAGCCACCATTGGCACAGGGAAGACATGGATAGTGATTGGTAGATGTGAGAACTGAGGGGAGGGAACTTGGATGGTTTCCTTAAAGATAGAGGGGTCTGAGGACTGAGGGGGGTGGGTTGGAGAGGTTTTTGGTCTGAGAGGTGGTGCTTTGAGGGTTGGCTCTGAAGGAAGCTGGAGGTGGAGGCCCCTGAGACTGTTTCTCCATTTTGGTCACGTGAGTAATACGGACTGATCTCCTTTCTTTGCCTCAGCTATCTAAGGGCTTGGGCCTTTTGGCCCAGCCTAAACAGAAGGGGTATTTAAGCCCTATTCCCTTCTCTCCCCTTTCTCTCTCCCTCTCTCTCTCTCTATCTCTAATACCTTTCTTCCTCCTGTTTGTAATTAAACTCCATAAAAGGTTGACTGCTGACTTGAGTTTTCATTTAGGAATTACATAGCTGAATTCCTTGGCGACCTTAAATTAATATATATCAGTCTTTTAAGTGATTTCCTTGTCACACTATACAGTTTCACTCATTCAAATAGTGATTCATTGTAACCTCACCCTGTTTATGTTTGTGTGTTTATGTTTTGTTATGTTGTTACTTTTGCTATGTCATGTTGTTTTTCTAGTGTAATGTCAGTGTTGCTGTTATATTAGTTATATTGGTGTTATGTTACTGTTGCATGCAATATACTTACTACTACTTCATATCTTTCCTTCTCTTCTCATCTTGATTGAATAATTCTTCTTTTCCAACTCCATGGTAGTAAATATATTTATGAATGTTTGTGTGAATATGTTATGTTTTTTTGTGTTATAATAATATTTAGCAATTTCACTATACCCAGGAATTTATTACATACAGAAACCAGTTATTCCAAGAACAGCTTTGAGTTGCTTTTTGGTATTAGGTACACTCAGCTTCTGGATGTCTGCTATTCTTTCCTGTGTGATACTTCTGGAACCCTCTGACAACACATATCAAAGATTTTGCACAGGAGGCAAACCTACTATAATTTTGCCTTGGAGATTTTATGCCCGCATTTATATAATTCAATAAAAAGAATCTTGCTATCTCTGAGACATACTTTAGCACTTGATGATGCTAGGAGGATATCATCAATAAAATGTATTATTTTACTTTTCTTGAATGTTATGGTTTTCAGATCTCTATTAAAACTTGTAAAAACTGATTAGGGGAATTGGTGAATTCTTGTGGCAAATGAGTCCAGGTCCACTTGATTTTCTCCCAGGTGAAAGCAAAACTCTTTTGAGAATCCTTGTGAATTGGTATCGAGAAAAACAGAGCATAAATCTACCAAGGTGAAATATCTTATCTGTCTTGGAATGGAAGAGATTATAGCAGCTGGGATTGGTACAATTGGATGTGTTTTTATCATGTGATCGCTTACAGTTCTTAAATCCTGAATGAATCTGTAGACGACTTTGCCATTCTGATCTAGCTTTGGCTTTTTTATTGGAAGAATAGGTGTATTATATTCTGAGAAGCAAGGTATTATTATCCTTTGTTGGATTAGACATTCAATGATTGGTCTGATACCCTCTATTGCTTCTTTACTTATTGTATTGGGATATTGAGGTACACAAAGAACTGATCCTTCCTTTGTCCTTACCCTTACTAGAATAGCTGATTTCAATAGACCTACATGTGTGGAAGACTTTGACCATAAATTGTTAGGGATATCCTCAGGTAAAGGATAGATGGAATCCAAGTCATCCTCTGTACTGACTGAATATAAAAAATAGCCATGGAAAAGCTTTCAGAGATTCTTCTGATAGATGTAATGATATATCACCAGAATGAGCACATTGGATTGTTGCTCGTAATTTACACAATAAATCCCTACCAAGAAGATTTATGGGACAGTCTGGCTTACAAATAAATGCATGCTCCACAGATAAAGGACCTAAAGTGATCATTGTAAGTTGTAATTTTGCTACTCTCTTTGGTTTTCCAGTTGTTCCTATTACTTCCATTGTACCAATAGCTCTACAATCCTTAGGAAGACTTTGCAAAACTGATTTACTTGCTCCAGTATCAACCAAAAGATCATAAATTTTATTCACCTTTTCTAACAGATACATATGGTTCTGTGCTGTTTGGAGGCTGAAATGTTTCCAATACTCGTGCTAGCACAGTAACATCAGTATAAAACTCAGTAATTTCTTGTCCATCCAAGTTATATCTGCTTGAACTACATGATATTCCCAGGATTTTGCATCATTAGCTTTTTCACCACTCTCCTTGGTCCTTATAATCTCCACCTTGGTATCATTGTTCTAATTTACAATCTCATTATCATTATTCAGTTTTTAGTCTTTTCTGTTTTTCCTTATTTTACTTTCATTAGAATTTTCTACTAAATTTATAATATAATTTTCTTTTACCTTACAATCATTAACACCAATTATTTTATATTTTGAGTCAATTAATTCATTTATATCTTCATCAACCTTATTAACACTATACTCATTTTAATTTACTCTCAACTTATTATCCCTTGATTTAATTATAAATATACACTAGGGGAACCTTCATAAAGAACATGCATCCTTGCTCTGATAACCCTTGATAACCTGGCTATATTTAGGCCTTGCTCCACACTTAACCCAATCTTGCATGGTGTGCAGATCTGGGACTTGGGGTCCTTGGCAACAGGCATTTTGCCACATATTTACATTATTCCTCCTTGCATAATTATTATTATTCCAGCCATTGTTATTGTAATTATTATTTTTGTTATTATTCCACTTGTTCCTATTATATCCTCCATATCTATTCATTTGTCTGGCAAACTGGCCTCTAAACCTGCATTCTCTCACAAAATGGTTGACCTGATTACAGAGAAAACAACATTTGGGACCAGATCTCCTATCCCTCGGCTTATAGTAATTATCATTAGGCTTTATTGATCTTAAGGCAGCCACAGCCTTGACTTCTTTTGTCTCACTCTCTTTAGCTTTTAATTCTGCTTCCCTAAGTCTTCTTTTATGATCTTCCATTGTTGCATCTCTATCTTCATATTTATCTTCATAGTCAGTGATCAAGTACATTGCCTTTCACCTAGTGTCCTCCAGTTCCATTTCTTCCCAGTCTGGGTAATTATTTTTTTTTTAAAGCTTAATTTTGGGAATGGCATTCTTAACAAAAAATTCTCTTTATATGGGAAATTATCTCTTTCTCAAATATATTCATATGAAGGTACATTTTGGCTGCCTGAGTGATTCAATCTAAAAAGGAGATAGGTATTTCAGTGGGTTTTTGCTTACTGTTGTCAAATTTTGACCAGGTGTTTGGTCTTTTTGCATGCTGTCCTATGACCTCAATTATTGCTTGCCTACACTCCTTCATTCTTTCATATTGGGCTTTGCTATTCATATTCTCTAGAAAATCCTCAGGCCATGATGGTAAAATGGTACCTTCCTTAGACTTCTCAATAAATCTGTTGTGTTACTTCTTTGTTAATAATTCCTTCATTAATATTGCAAAGTTCCTGTAATCTGGGTCAAATAGAGCTATTGTCCTCTTCATCTCTTTGATCATATGGTTTGGTTTGTCCACAAAAGCTGGGGTATATTTCTTAATGAATTTCAGGTCTTGTGGGGTGAATCTCTTTTATGGGTCTTAACCTGAAATATTTCATTATGTGAGACTACAGGGAGATCTCTTAATGGACATAGAGTAACCATTCCTCCAGCCTCTTCCTGTTCTAACCTATTTAGATTTTTCATTTCCCCAATGTTTACATTATTTCAACACCCATATTCCATGTTTGTAACCTTGTTATCACTTATATATAGTTCCATCTGATCAAGTTGATATTTCATATATATCACCATTATTTTGGATCTGAATCCTTTGTTACCCTAGTCACAATTGCTTTTAACCTTTTGCTGGTGAAAAAAATTGCCAGACTACACTTATATAATACATTCAGACAGATACAACATTTGGGGACATGTGACAGGACAGTTTTCATCTTAATTTCCATAAACAGTTTCATCCATTGATATTCCAAACCTAATGAACATACATTAGGGAATAGTACAAACAAAATGTAAGGGATATACAGAATGCACTCCTGAAATATCATTAAAGCACCCATTATTACATCTCCAGACATATTTGCATTCATTTATAATACAATGCATGCAAGTAAATTGGTGTTATTATAATCCACTGTGATCAGCTTCTTAACAAACACTTTCAAACAGGAAAAATTTGAAAAGAAAAAAAAATTTTTTTCCAATATGGGCCGCCAAGATGGCCACCTATAGCATGTGGCAAGAAGTATTTAATAGTTAAATAACCCTGCCAGCTCAGCTGGAGTCTTAGAATTCCTCTGGCCCCTACCCTTGGGCTGTACCACTCTCTGAGTGGAGATGGAATGTTTCAACATAACAACTAACTTTTCTATATAGACATTGTTTTTTCTATAAATACATTTAATTTTCTAAAGTTAAAGGTTTTAACTTAGCCTGGCTTTTCCAATTATTAAAAGTACTGTAAATCTTGAAATTTCTCAGACTTGTGAATGTTAAAAATTTCCTCATCGGGGAATTCTCAATTGGAACAATTCCCTACTAGGAACATTCCCCATTTTGACTGTGAGAATTAGCCAGGATCAGAAATGGGAGGACCTCTACTCCACCTGTACTTAAGACTGCTTTAGGGGAGAAAACTCCTTGCTAAACAATGAAAGTACTTGGACCCATGCTTATGATGAGGCAGGGAGTTCTTTGAGCCATGCCTGTTTTTAGAATTGATACAATGGGATGCTAGGTACCTAATAAAGGTCGGGCAACTTGTAAACTGGCCAGGAGCAAAGAGGTGAAAACTTACTCAGAGGTTTTTCTTTTGAGGGGATTAGTCAACTCAGCTGTGTTTTCTCTGGTTCAGACTTACTCAGAGGTTTTCTCCTAAAGGGATTAGTCGACCCAGCAGTGTTTTAGAACAGGTTGTCCTTTGGAAAACGTCTACTGTGATTGGTAGATGGAAGAACTTAGGAGAGGTGACATAGGAGAAAACCCCTATATAAGAAAGAGATTCTCTTGAGAAGAGGCTCTGATGTCAATCCTTTTGGAGAGAGCTCTTATGAGGATCACTTGGGAAGAATCTCTTGAGAGGCTCTGGAGAAGGGAAGCTCTTGGAGGACAATCTATAAGGAGGTCTCGCTGGAGCTCCTCTGAGGGGACTCTGTCCCTCTGGAGTCTCTGGAGAGAGGCCCTTTGAAACAGTCTCTGGCTGGATCTCTGAGGAGGACTCTGGCTGGAACTCTCTCTGGTGAAGTCAGCTGAGATGGAGCTGGCCTGGTGTCACTAGAATCCTTGCTTAGACAGACCTTGTGGTGAGTGATAAAAGACTGACTGACTAATCTCTCTCTCTTAAGACTCAGGTCTAGGCCATGTTGGCTTAAAACCCTTCATACTTATTTCCTTTTTCTCTCTTTCTCTCTTTTCTTTAATTCCTCATTGTATTATTAATTAAATTCTCTATAAAACCCAGTTGACTTGGGTATATTCATAATTGGGAATATTTCCCTGGCAACCACCTTATATTTGATTTAAAACCAAGACACTGTAGGGAAAACATATTTTCTGCGGTCAAATTTACTCACCCTCTCTTATATCTACTACAATTTAAGTCTTCCACTATTTTAATCACTTACAAATTAAGACATCCAACCATTTTAAATATTACAGTACATAGATTTGAAGGGGTTTAGGGAAGGAAATACTGAAGGAAACAGCACATATAAATATTTTGAATTTTATTTAACATAGAAAGGATGAATGGGGATGAAGTAGGGGGAGGGTTATCTGACTTCTTAAACCCTAGTTAACCCACTATCAAATGAGCTTAACTACCTACATAAAATCCTAAAGTAAACCCAGAGGTCTCACAAATAGAGTCCTTGGCAGGTAGATGCAGGTGTCCAGATGGTAAGTCCTCAGATGTCCCAAGAATGGCTGAAATCCTCCAAATCTCCTTTGTCTGCCAAAGGGTATTGGGGAAACTCCTGTTCACTCTTGCTTGAAGGGCTGTTTGTATGTTGTACAAATGAATTCCATGAGAAATCAGATCTGCAACCTCCCAGCTTCCTTGACAGCTGTAGATATCCAGTTGAGGCAAAACTGTCTCTAATTGTTTGGAACTTTACCCTGCCATCTCTGGAAATTCTGTTTCAATCAAGTACTACATCCTTTGAAATGTGCAGGGATAGATAGACCCTCAGAGAAAGGAAGTTGAAACCTACAAGATGGGAAATTGTTCCCACAGCACTCCCCCCACTACCCCCCCCCCCCAAGCTAAGACCCAGTGTCTGCACACACACTCTCATGCTCTTCTAACTAGATTGAACCTGAAGGAGCCTTTGTCAGTGATGAGTTTCAATTCATCAGAATAGCAATTAGGGTATTTAGCTAGGCAACTCTCTACCTCTTTCCTACATTACCCTCTCTTTTTACCATCACTTCTTTGATGTAATAAAGCTCCTAAAGCTACCAAGAGTCTCATAATTTAATTTTTACTATTACAGTTGGAACTAGCATTTTTTTTTTATAGTCACATTTCACATAGGATTTTCCCCAAAGGGAATAATTTTATTCTATTCTTCAACAGATCCTTATCTTTTTTTTTTAACCCTTACCTTTTGTCTTAGAATCTAAACAGAGGAAGGAAAGAAGGAAGGATAGGAGAGAGGGAAAGTGGAGGGAAGGGAGGAAGGGAGAAAGAGACAGAGGGATAAAGGAAGGAAGGAAGGAAGGGAAGTTAAGGAGGTAAATAAAATTTTATAAAAGCTTCATATGAGAGACCTTTGGAGAAAACTGATTAAGATTTCAAGTCATTCACCAAATTATAAGCAATTAAAAGATATAAAGAAGCAATTCTCAAATTAGGAAATCAATATTATCTATAGTCGTATAGAAATGCTTTAATCCACTAACCACCTGCTGGGAGCCATCAGGCCATGATGCCTTGGCAGAGTCACGTGTGGTAGCTGAGGAGACCACAAAGTTGTCCTAGGCAAGATGTGATTGCCCACCCAATCCCCCTTTACATGACATCTTTCATCAATGCCTCTTACCTAGGAATTGACATGATTTTTATTCCCCCTAGTCTCAAAAGAAATAATGCAAGAGCAAAACACCTGTACCCTACTACTCCAAAACTTTTCCACTTAAATCTTCATGCACAGGTGTCTTTGTGCACAAAAATGCACAAAGACAATCATCATCCTCCCTTGGAGAGACAACCAACACTGTGGGGATTAGCCAGCTCTGCTCTCTCTCTCTGACCTTTGTCCTACTTCTGAGGTGAAAGGAAGAGAAACTCTTGAAAGATCTTGAGGGTTTTTCCTTTTCTCACTGTGGGAAACATCAGGAAGAAGACTGGTTTATAGCTGCTGCTGTGACAATCTTTGGTTGGAAGAAGAAAGAAGAAGATCTGCTTGCCAGAACTCTGAGTCTTAACTCAGAGCCACACTTTGCTCAGTGAGTCTTAGATATTTTCGCTGTCTTCCTATACTTGGAGACAACCCTAATATATGTAATTTTACTTATATACAAAGATTTAGTTGTCCTAGTTAGATAGCATTTGGGGGTTTAGTTATTGATAAGGAGTTTGGAAGAGTAGCTTGGGTGAATTCCCAAGACCAAGAAGGACTTCACCTTGAGGTGAAAGGAAAGTAGGTGGAGAATTTAATTCCCTTAGAGGTAAGGCATCCTGTTATATTAATCCTTATATTTAACTATATAATACAAATAAATAGATGTTATATATATATATATATACATATATATATATAATAGTCTCCAAGGCAGTTTGTGCACTGAGCCCAGTGAAGGGAGGTTCACTCATGGGCTTTCCTTCAAGGAGGAGAACTGGAATACTTTGTAAACATCTAGCAAAGTATATACAATAGTATCCTCCTTATTAACACATTTATTATTATCACTTTTACACAGCCACAGAAGGAATTGTCAGAACCTGAATGATGATAGAAACATGACCATTTTTTACTTTATTTCCTTCAAGAGTTTTTTTCTTGAATTTACAAAATCTCTTTTTTTTCCCAAGACACATGGAATATGGAAATATATAGTACCTGATGGACAGCACTGGTATAATACAAATTAGATTATTTACTGTCTTGGGGAGGAGAGAAAGAGAGAGAAATTGGATAAAAATGTCAGAAAACAATTGTTGAAAAAATTTTCTACATTTAATTTTTAAAACATAAAAGAAATAGTAAGTGTATGAGGATTGACTTGAATGCAGATCTTCCTGACTCCAGGCCCAGTGCTCTTAACCACTGGCCCACAACTGCCTATACATTTTATGATTACATTTTTGCTTAGTTGAAGACATAACTAGTGAAATGGAAACTCCACAAAATTAGGGAATAGTTTTCACTTCTCTTTTGGTATCCCCAGCACCCAGTAAAATTTATTGCACCGGATTTAGTAAAGGATTCCTGAAATGAACTCAACTCTATGACTGTTGAATTGAGTTGAATAGAAAAATTAAAGACTTTCCCAAAAGTATTGTGATGAAGTTCATAAGAAATTATGAATTAATTCCCTTCAGTAGAAAGAATGAAATAAAGGTGAGCTTTCCCCTTTATTTCCCCTAGTTTGTGCTGGAATTTCTCCAGCAGCAAGAAGCTGACCAGCACCTTATTCCATTTCTGGATAATTTTCTAACAGAAAATGTGAGCTGAAATTTTCATGTTACTTTCATCCACTGGTTCTATTCCTAAATTTAAGTTACACAATGGAATCTGGCTTCAGGCATTCTGGTTTTTAAAGTAAAGGGATACATAAAGATTCCTAAGTCTCTTACTCTCTAGGCTAAGCATCCACAACTCAACATATACCATGTTGTTGAAGTAGTTTAGTATACTGTTTGCCTTTCTCTGAACTTTCTGTACTCAATCAATGTCTTGTTACTTTGACGAATATAATAGACATGTATTAAATGAGAGGCACTATGCTAGGTGCTGGGGACACAAAGACACAAAAAATCCCAAGTCATTTAAGAACTTATATTATATTAAAAGAAAACAATTTTAATTTTATTTTATCTCAATTACATGTAAACAAAAAATTTGACTTTTTTGAAATTTTGAGTTCCAAATTCTTTCCTTCCCTCCCTTGCTCTCTACATCCCCTTTCCTTGAAAAGGCTAGTAATTTGATATTCATGTTCAGTCATGTACAATATTTACATATTAGCCATGTAAAGAAAACAACCAAAAGAAGAAGAACGATTTTTGTATTTTTTTTTAATGTATGCTTAAATCTGCATTCAGAATCCCTCAGTTCTTTCTCTGGAAGTAGAGAGCATTTTTCATCATAACTTCCACAGAAATCTCTTAGATCTTTGTATTGTTGAAAATTGCTATGACATTCACAGATGATCAGATACTACTGCTGTTACTGTGGACAATAATCTCCTGGTTCTTCTAAATTTACTTTCCATCAGTTCAAGTAAATCTTTCCATGTTTTTCTGAAAGTATCCTGTTGGTCACTTCTTATAGAACAAAAGTATTTCATCACAATCATATAAAACAATTTGTTCAGTCATTCCCCAGTTGATGGGTTTCCTCTCAGTTTCCAGTTATTTGCCCACACAAAAAGAGCTACTAGAAATATTTTTTGCACATACAACTCCTTTTCCTTTTCCTTCAATTTCTTTAGGATACAGACTTAATAGTCATATTTTGGTTCAATGGATATGCAGTTTGATACCTCTTTGGCATTATCCCAATTTGTTCTCTGGAATGGTCAGATCGGTTCATAATGCCACTGAAATTCCATCCCAATTTTTCCACATCCCCTGTAACATTTGTAATTTTCCTTTTATGTCCTATTAGCCAATCTGATAGGTGAGAGTTGGTACCTAAGAGTCATTTTAATTTGCATTTCTCTAATCAGTAGTGATTTAGAGTATTTTTCAAATGACTACAAATAACTTTGATTTCTTCTGAGGGAAACAACTTTTGACAATAATTTGTTCCCTAGAATGAAAGTTTATATTACTGATATAATCCTAGTAATCAGAAATTACTACAGAACTATCACATACTTCTCCTGGCTCTTATACTTCTAGTAATATGACCTGGGGTTAAAATCATTTTAGTTTAACTTTTTAAACAAAACTTGTCACACTTCTAGCCATTTTGAGTTAGTAGTCCTATAAAACTTCAAAGTCTTTTTCATATAAAATGCTCTTAAGGAAGATTACCCCACCACTTTGTAATTGTGCAGCTGTAAAAAATAGACTCGAATACAGGACTACAATCCCCATGAGCCTTTGCTCCACTTCCCCAGAATGCCTTGTAATCTCACCTGGGCCGAGATCGAGAAGGTATTTAAGCTGAATCAAAGGCTTTTGAAGCTCTCTCTTGTCTCTCTTGGCTGGCTTGGACTTCCGTTTTGGGGCAGACATGGCGCTTTCCATAATGTAGGTGAGGTTGTGTGTCTAGACCTCCCTATGGCCTACACATGTGTTTATTATCCTGTATTTTCTTTAATCTTTAACCTTTAATAAACCTCTAAAAATATAATACTCTTTGCAGAGAGAACTAATTTCTACCTCATACCTCAGTCTCCCCATATTCCATAAATTTTAATCATTACAGAGCTGATGTTTTTGTTGCTAAGTAAATCTCTGCATTTTTGTCAGTATAATTGAATTCATTTCCACCTCTCATTACAAACTATTGAGATCTTTTAAATGTCTTTACACAAGGTTGCTAGGTAGGGAGCGAATGGAAAAGTTTGGAGAATGACAAGTTGACCATCACATCTAAATATAGAGATTCGTATGTGGGTGTATGTATATATGTGCAAAATAATTAAATATGAGATGATTTTAAAGGAAAGGCACTAACAGTTGGATTAGGAAAGGTTTCATGTAGAAGATGGAGTTAGTTTCTTCTTGAAGCTATTAGTTCTTTCTTGAAGTTATTTCATTGCACGTTACTTATTATTTATTTAACTACAAATGGACCCTTACCTCTTGTTACAAACAACTCAGAGGCAGGCAAATAATTAGTCAGAGGTAAGGATGCTTCCAGATATCTGAAAACCACGTCTGAATACCCGATATTTGATATACTGATTATTAGATAATTAAGTTTTCCAAAATTTTCATACAGGTTGAAATCAGTTTGAAGGAGTCCATCCATCATCTCTGTGTGACAATTAACAAAAGCAAAAAAGGAACAAAATGCTGTTTATGGGCTTTTACAATGAAATTCTTCAGTATTATCATAAGGTACAAATAAAGAAAATGTAAGAAAATATTTCAATTTTGATAGCATATGAAGTGGTTAACAATAAATTACATACATCTTGTATTTAGAATTGTGTTACAGATACTTCTTCATTCTGGGGATGGGAACAAACTAAAACAGTTAATATCAATAAAGCAATGAGGTCTGAAAAGGCTTAAAGTTCACCTCAAGACTCTTTGAGGTTACTTCCCCTCCCAAGTGGCATCATTCATCTAAATTCCTGTGTCCACACCTTTGTGTTCCCCAATACTGTGGGGGATAGCCTCACTGAGTACGGATGTTTGGGTGTGAGTTTTGATTTGCCTCATTCGAATAACTATTGCTCCTATCAATATCATTATTCCTGAAACTTCTATTCCTATTTTCCTTATTTCTCTTATTACAATTCATAATTACATGACCCACTTTTCCACAAAAATAACATGTTATTAGTTTTGTGGATTCTTGTACGGGAGCTATGACCTCTCCTTGCTTTGCCTTTCCAACTGTTTCGGCCAATTCTTTCATTTCCTTCCTCAATGTCTCTACTAAAGTAATGTTCTCTTTATCCATCTCTCCCTGTTTAGCAGTTAATTCCTTTATTTCCTTCCTTAATGTTTCCACTAAATCAGTGTTCTCATCCTCCTTTTGTCCCTCAAAAGCATAAACTGCCATTCTTTTTAATTCTTCAAGGTCCATAGTAGGCCAATTTGGACAGCTAGCCATAAAATTCTTAACTATCTTACAACTGTTTTTCACAAATTGTATTCTGATTTGTCTAACATCCATTTTCTTATCAAGATCCAATTCTATATATCTTCCACACAACTCAGTAATCCTATCCACAAATTGCAAGGGGTTTTCATTGTCTTCTTGTTTAAGATTTTCCAATTTAGTCCAGGCCTATCAGAACAAGGTCTCAGTTTTTACCAATATATTTCTAGCGTGGCATATTTGTAAGTAATCTTGCTCTGAATTTGGGTTCCATTTAGTATATTCAGTTGGCCAACTTGTTGTTTCCTCTCCCTGAGCTTGATTAACAAGAGACAAAATCTTATTTCTTTTCTTTTCCATTAACAAGACCTGGAACAAATCTTCCACATCAAGTCATGTGGGATTATATGTGTGAAAAATACTCTCAACCTTATTTATGAGTAATATAGGCTCACATTTGAAGGAAGGTAATTTTTTTTCTTTGAATCTCTAAATGTCCTGTGGAGAGAAAGGTATATGATGTTTTAATGTTTACTAAATATTCATGTCTGTTATAAGTTGGAACATTTCTTAGAAGGAAAAGACCTTTATTCGAATCATCTGAGGTAACTGCTGCTTGGTCTATGTTCTGGAGTTAAATGGAGTGGATTGTAGTGAGGCTAGTAAGGGAAAGGGAGTGAGGTACATGAATGGAATGGAATGTAGGTGGAGCAGTGAGTGTGGTGGATAGGACCCTGGGTGGGGCTGGGAGGAGAGGAGTAGGATGGGTGTGGTCCAGAAGAGGGGTCATAGTAAGGTGGGTGGGATCCTTTTAGAGAAGGAGGCTAGCAAAAATGATTGCAAAGAAAATAAGATAAGTAGGAACAGTACAGTGGGGAATAGGGGAGATGGGCAAGTACTGGGCGGTTAGAAGAAGGAGGGTATGAGTAGTGGGATGGAAAGTGAGAGGTGAGAGATAGATTGGGAGGAAAGGGAATAGAAGGAGTAGGGTATGAGTGAGGTCTGACAATGAGAGGATCTGAAGGGTTCAAGTCCTGATTTGGGTTAGTATGAGGAAAAACCTCACAGGCCAGGTGGGATAATCTAATCAAGGGTTCAGGAGGAGGAATTGAAGGAGTTCAACTGGAATGGTAAGGTTCCAAAGAAAGAATAGCTTACTCACTACAGATAATTACTGATTTATCAACATAATACGCCCACAAAAGCCAGTATTTATAATCTTTGGAATCTTAGTTTTTAATGGCTAACTTCAAGTCTTTTAAGATCTTGAAGTCAAAAGAGCCATATTTTGGCCACATATAAGATATGTCCATGCAGGGCCTGCAAAAATTTTAGCTTCCTTTTTCATCATCCAATTCTCCTTAGGTAGATTAGGATCACCCCCCAAACTAAAAGGTTCATGTAGTGGTGAATCTGGAGGAATATTTCCTGATTTCCTTTGATTTGTTGCAGTATTTACCATATTGTCAAGTCTGTCTGTCTTAATCTGCCTATTTAAGGTAGTCTCAGTATTTCTAAATGGTCAGATTAAACAATGAAAAGTTCTGAAAAAATTAAAAAACAGAGTCAAAAAATTCTTCAATGTTATTGTGGAAAGCAATGAGAGAAGGTTTAAAAAATAAGCTAAATAAGAAACTAAATTGTTGCACAACAATAGTATCAATAATGAATATGTATTTATTATAATTGTTACTAATAATATGTACCTATAACAATTATTGTTAATACTAATAGGTATTAAAATTAATAATTATCGTTATTGATAGTATTATTGATATTACTGTGTTTGAGATGTATTTATCAATATTGCATTTAATTAATTTGCTTTAATTTTGGCTTTGTTCAAATTTATAAACTTGGTTTTAATTTTAATTCAATATTATTAATATTATCTATTAATAATCCTTTTATTTAAATGTAATTCAATTATTGTTAAGCAGTAGGAGGAAAGTAATTTTCTTTTAAATTTTCTGCAGTTTTACTTTCTTGACAGTAGGTGGCACTATTAGTATGTAGAGTGTAACACACTTGTGGGTAGGTCTTACTTAAAAATAAAATAGGGAGAGAGAACAAAAGAGAAGGGGGGGGGGGAAGTGACTTCAGATAAGTCATAGAGGAAGCAGCCAGTACTCAAGGAAAGTTTGAGGGAGGGCAGAGAGAGGAGAGAAGCCTCCGAAAAACCATTTCCTCTTAGCCCAATCCTAAAGAATGGTTGATGGGGGGAACAGAGGAAAGAAAATTCAAAAGAGAATTTCCTTGTAAAGGTTTAGTCTTTTTTCCAATCCCCAGAGGTAAATTCCGGTGGCCACATGTTTTCAAATTTATGGGTGCTGGGTCTCAGGGGCAGGGAGCACCTAACTCTACCCCCCCCCAGACCCCCACCCTCACCCCCTGGCAGCCTGGGAGTACCCTTACCCTCAGGATCCATGTAAGGGGCTCTTCTCCCTGCGGGGTTCTGTGGAACATCAGTGTTCTGCCGGTTTTTACCCAGGATCTTCTGTCTCTAGGTCTGGCTCTGAAACTACCAAGCACTTGAGTTCCAACATCATAGGCACTCTGCTCCACTTTCTTATGACTGGTTCACAGAGATGGAACATAACCAGAGGCTCACTAATTCTTTATTGAACACATTTCTGGCCCTGAAAAAGGGAAGTTGGATTTCCTCCCCAGCTGCTTAGCCCATGTATTTCCCCAGCAAAACCCGTAATTGTCTGAGAAAAAGCTAATTGTATAATGTTTTTATCTTGAAGGAAAAGGGGGATTCTGGATTCAGATTTTGGTGTGTTTGACTTTGCTTAGTAACTTCAGGGTAGAAGCAGGAGTAGTAGGGGCAGAAGTTGGGAAGAGGAGTGGAAAGATGAAAAGGGAGGGGAAAGAGGAAGTAGAAAGTTGGGCAGCAAGAAGAAATGCAGAGAAGAGTAGCAAGGGTAAAGAAAGAAGGCAGGAGGGTGATAAGGAAGAGAGCATGGAACAATTTTGTAGAAAAGTAGTGATGAAGACAGAGAGACCTATTAGTTTTGCCATGACCTTTTTGTTAATATAGCAGTTAATAGTATTCAGATATTCTAACAAATAAAAATGAAATAGAATAACATGTCTTGATTTATTACAGAAGACATTGTGCTCACACTAACAACTTTCTAAGAGGGGAAATCTATGTTACTAAAGGAAAAGGGAAGGAGAAAGGCATAAGCATTATATATTGCTTACTTTGTGCCAGGTACTATGCTACTAAGAAATTTACATATATTATCTCATAGGGATATTATCTCATATTATCATATTATCTCAACCAACACTTAGAAATAGGTGTTACTATCCCAATTTTACAGTTGGGTCAACTAAGGCAACGAGAGTTGAAGTGAGTTTTTCAGAGTCATACAATTAATATTTCAGGCCAGATTCCAAGTGAGGTCTTCCTGATTCCAGTAATAGCACTCCACACAACTGATCCCTTATCCTAATGGGATATGGTCTCTTTCCTTTTTAGAACCAGATTAAAGATAGTAGTGATTCATGAGACTCCATCACAATTTTTTTATTTTCTGAAGGGTACTGACAGGGGTGAGAACCTAAGAAGGCATAATTGGCTATAAAATAATTTGTTCATTTGTGCTTTCAGTCACATGAGCACTTTTTCTGAAAATGGAGATCACTACAGATTTAAGCATGATGATTTTCTGTGATTCTTGTCTATATTCTCCTATAATTTTAATCTGAGGTGATCCACTCATCATGATAGGAAAATTCAACATTTCATATTTTTGATGTTGCTGGTAGCCAGTCTACTTTTTTCACACCTATACTACATGAAGACATATTCTCCTTTCTATCCTTGTATGTAGGTGTTGCAACTTATACCCACAATTCATTTTCCTGTAGCCCTCTGGGAAATAGTCATGTTCAAGGCAATAGGCCTATACTCGAGGCATATTCTTCCTAAAGATTGGCTTGACATGGAGATCCGCTGTGAGTCCAAGATGTAGATGAAATTTTTCCCCAATGATTTGTACCCCAGAAAATTAGGCAATTAATGGCATTGTTCTAGAGGTTTTAAGCACTGGTATAAAACAGGACTTCTTTGATGAGATCAATAATGACTCAAAGAATTTAACATGCAATCCGCATGGAAGATAACCTGGGTAAAACACCCACTCACATGTATAAAATGTTTCCATCTTAGAAATATACAGTGTTTGTATAGCATATGCAATTCCATTGGTTTTAAGAAAATACTAACTTTGTGTGTGTTGACTGGTCTGGTCGAGAATTGCTGATACTCTGTGAAATGACAGTGAGGTGAAGCACACTGAGCACTGATATGAAGGGAGGCATACCAAATATGAACAAAATAGACTTTATTTTCATTGGGTTTGAAAATCATCATTTCAACAAGTTCAAATTAATAGAAAGACATGCTCATTGTCATCTTATTTATTTCTCATTCAGTTTCTAATAGTAAGTAGCATGTGTCTTCTGACTGTTGCTGGGGTAGGTAATGGGTGATTAAGAGGTACTTCTTTTATTGCAAGCGAAGTAGAGAAGAAAGGGCGAACTGGCCCTTGAAAAGCTGACTTTGGGAAACTAAAGAGATTAGACTTGTCTTCGATATCATAAAATAAAACCTCACCCTCCTCATAGTTAAGGAAAACACCTACTTTAGGTGTAGGTATCGAAACAAAGCAACGCTGTGGACTCCAAAAAAGTATTCCATCGTTAACTTTTGAGCCTATCATGACTCTTACATCCTTGGATAATATGGAGACATTCCCATTTTTGCTGACTGAATCCTCACAGATTCCAAGTACCCATTCTGTCTGACCTTCCACATCTACTTCCCAGTAGTGTTTGCCACTGGTAAAGGTCTCAGTCCCCAACACAGTAACAAAATAGTCAAGTTTTTCTTCCTTGTCAGACTGGTCTTGTGGGTCACGTTTATACTTTAAATGCTTTAAATATTCAGGCACAATAAGATGAAGACTGTCTATTTCAGGGTCCAGTGATATATTCACTATGGAAGGAGAAAAAGAATAATTAGTCTTGGGGGTCAGATGTTGGAGTTTAAAATATCCCCTTCTTCCCCCACAACAAATTTCCCTCATCCTAAACAATCTCAAACTTTGGGACACTAAAATCCATGTCAAATTATATAAGAACTCTTGAGGGAACAGTCCTGCCTTTGCCTCTGAAATATACCAGGGAAAGTATCTTAGTTTTCGAATATTTGGTTTCCTAATATTTAAAATAAAGGTGGAATACAAAGAAATAAATATTACATTCATTTAAAAAAACAGTTATCAATGTCTTAAGATATCTGTTGAATATCAGAAAATGACTTTAATTAAGCAGTTACTAGGTTTGAGTAGAAATTCATGCCTTGGAATACATGTAATATCTATGAAGGAGTTATTGTATTGGGATGATCATTGACAGTATGCACTAACTCAGATGTACTAAGTCAGGGAAATATAAGCATTGGGTCCTTGGTGAAAAGGATATTTTTGTACAAATCAATTTTTACAAAGACCACCTAAAGGAGGGATTCACTCTTTTCTGTTCTTCCAGAGATCCCTGTCCTCAAAGATATGATTGGAAGCTACTTGAGACTTACATGGATACCTAATCAAGATAGGGCACTAAACACATTAAAAAGTTACAAATTTGGATCGTAGGAGAGAGGAAGGAAAGAACATTTATAGGAAGGAGGTAGAAATTATCTTTATGGTGTAGCAGAAGGGGTCATTTGGGCTGGCTCATAGCAGACACTTAGGAAATACATTGGAAACAATATGGGGGCTCCTGGGAGTTCCCTGAATGTCAACTGAGAAAGGTATACTTTGACTTACTTTGATAGCTCCTGAGAATTTCTATTAAACCAGTCATCTGGTGAGATTCCCAAATGAAGTCAAACTGCTGTGTTTCTTGATGTAGCACCTTTTCATTCCTAAAAAAACATGATACTTTCAGTTATATAGTTCTATGAAGATCTCAAAAATACTTCCTGCATCAAATACTACATTATATTCCAGAAGATACCCTAATTACCCCCTTCAAAAAGCCAATCTCCTTCATAGATTTTTCTTAGTAGACCGAAGAAGGGAGCCTTACCATTCCAGGATGGCTTTCATATCCTGGGAAAAGAAAATAAAGAGAAAAAAGAGTTAGTGTTTTGCTCTTTGGTCTGATTATTTAATATTATCTTTCTCAGAGAACCCCAACACACCTCCTCACAGTTCTATCACTCCCTTTGAGCCTTTTTCCAGGTACATTAACATATGGGCACAATTCAAGTTTGTGCAGAATTGGTGAAAGTGATCTCTGGTTGCTCTTTGATTGGCTTCATACCTCTGGTTCCCTCCTGTAGCTGGAGAAATGACTCAATTGTGAGAGGAGTGACATTGTGCCCTTCTCTCCTTCCTTTACACAGAAAACTCATCTATCAGAGTGAAATTTTGCTTTCTCTGAAGGAGGGAAGCAAATGAGGAAGTTGGAAAACATTAGGTGGTCTGGGAGACTGGTTGCCAAGCTTTTTGATGGTTAGTGCTGGGACATGTGGGTCTGAGACTGAAGAGGCACATCCTCATTTTATAGAACCATTAACTATTACTTCTGAAAAGAGCCTCCAAGGGATGAAGTATCCCACCCACTTTTCACCAAGGAATGAGGTATGTCATCACTCTGGAAGAATTGGTAGATTCAAGCATGTTCATATGATTACAGAAGTAAAAATTCAACCCAACCTGAGTATGGAAATACAGAGCATTTGAGAATCGCTGTGCTACATATGTCTACTCCCCAGCCCTGCTCCTCAACAAACAAGTGCACTTCAGGAATCAGATGAAAAATCTGAACTGGTCCATTTTTGCAAATATTTCTGAAACCCTTTTCTTCATGTTCTTTGGAAAGGACCAGAACCTTCTGCTCCTCATTTCTACAGCAATAGTACACATCAGTTTCACACACTCACCTGGAGGATTTCCAAGGGTGCCTCATCCAAACTCTCCTCTATTTCTAATATCCTTTGGAAATGTTGGACATGTTTTGAGTATTCCATCTTTGCAAATCTCTCCTGGTTATCTGTGATTTCTTGGGTCAGTTCTTCCATATTTATTTCTTCTTCATTACATAAGAACTCATGCATTTTTTTGTATTCAGATCTAATTAACTGTTGGAAATAATCTGAGTCCCTCTGTCCCAGGAAAAATTAGAATAAAAGAAAGAAGAGAAAAGTTTATAATAGAATACAGTACATGTCAAATATTTGTGCTCCTTATTAAAACTATTTTTGCCATCTAAGGAGATTCATGGACTCTGAAGCCATACATAGCTTTTATGAATACTGGGCCCAAATCTTCTCTTTCAAGGCTTTATGAGATATGGTATCTTGAAGGTCTTTTTTTCTGAAACAAGTACTTAATGGTGGAAATAATAGAGAGAGAGAGATAATATATAAAGGAAATGTCCTCAAAAATACAACAGAGATCATTTTCTCCCCCCAAAATAACCAATTCCTTTGTAGAAAGTATTTCTTCATACATATATTTTAAACAACTTACATGCAAAATAAGTTCTTTTTACTAGCATTATCAGACCTATAATTATTTTCCTTAAAGAGTGTAAATATATTTAGTTCTTTGATCAATAATCTGAGTCTGATCGTTTGCAAAAAAACACTTTTCCTGGTTTTTTCATCACCAATTTTACTTTTGAGAGGAACCTTCAAGTGACAATTTACCTTTTAATTTAACAAGATAAGAAGAAACTGACCTTAAGGGTTTCATCTAGTTCTATCAATTCATCCATTGCCTTTTTATATTCCTCTTCCTTTTCCTGTAACATATTCCGTGTCTCCTGAAGTTTCTTCTGCAAGAGAAAAAAAAAGGTTGGTCAAACCTGTTTTGGACTCAAGAGGCCCACATGTTATATGATTATTGGCAATAAGAGGTAGCCTTCCTATAACCCTGTGAAGCTATTAAAGTGTTATTTGTCTGTTTTCCATTGGAACTGTAAAAATCAGGGGCTCTTATTATTAATATCATTTTTAAAAATGAGAACACTGAGACCAAGAAGGATCTGCAAACACCAGTGAAAATAAATCGGTTGTGTAAGTGTCAGTGAAGTCCTAGATGTGAGGCCCCTACATAATCCTTGTGCCCTGTAGGTTAAGCTGTGGGTCCATATGCCAGTGGCCCCAAGTGGTCACAAAGAAGTCATGAACAGAAGTCATTTGACTCCAGGATTGGTACAATCTTACCTTGCACTTGTCAACAGCCATTTGCAAGGGAAGGACTTGGTGATCCTTGTGCTCTTCGGTTAATAAGCAGGAATCACAAATTAGTTTTTGGTCTTGCTCACAAAAGAGTTTTTCTTTTTTTCCATGTTGATCACAGGTGGTCAGAAGTGCTGGGCTCTGCAGTAAATGCTGTCTCAGAGTTTTGCCAGTGATGGACAAATTCTGCAGATTCTCGTTGGGCACAATGTCACTGTACCTAATGACAGCTCTGCACTCAGGACAAGTTAGTGTAGCATCAGCTTGCTCATTGCACTGGAGGAGACAGTCTTTGCAAAAATTATGCCCACATTTGAGGGCAGTTACTGGGTCTGTGAAGTAGCCCAAACAGATGGAGCAAGTGAGTTCTGCCTTGAGACTTTCAATCAATTTTCTAGCCTCCATGTTCCTAAGCCTGGTAAGAAAGTCAGTGAAAAGTTAGACCAGAGGATCCCTGTGCCATCCGAGACATCTCAGAACTTTTGTGTATTCCATAGATTCAAAGGGAATGGAGAGACTTCAACAGAGATGGTCCCATGTCTACCACATGTCCTTGATAAAGAAATGGGGAGCCCAAGTGTCAGGCCTGCCTTCAAATGGAGACAGGAAATAAAACAAAGGAACTCATCCTTTGTGAGCTAAGGGAGTGTCCTATCTTACCAGAGGGTGTCCCCCCTAGTGCTCTTGAAATGACTAGAGAAACGTGTTCTTGACTAGGGCCAGGACTGAACTTGTCCCCAGGACTGAACTTGAGCACTCTCCTCCAGGGAAGCAGATGATGGGGGCTCTGTTTCATCTCTTCTCACTCTCACCTTATTCTTCTCTTCTCCCACAATTAAGGTTATCATCTTTTGAAGAAAATATCTTTACTTCCTCTTAAATACTACTAAAAGTCCCTGCCTTGGAATACCTTTTTATTTTATTCCATAATGCAAGAATAATTGATTTTATTTCAGAGATTCAGTATTTGGTTGTCTAACAAGGAAAATCTGAAATCATTATTTCTGTACCCCTGTATTTTGTCCCTAACTCAGAACTTAAACTCAGCTATTTTTTTTCCTTCAGTCTCTCCAATTTCTGATTTTTTACTAGAGTAAGAAAGCCTTTTTTAAAGAGTGAAACAAAGATATTTTTTCCAAAATAACGTACCTCTGCTTCTGTCCTCTAGAATGCCTCTCAGGATAAATTATGCTTGTTCTTTCCCTTGAGCTCCAACACCAAAAGATTTTAGAACTAAGCTTTTGGAAGAACTGAGTCTTTTTATAGGAGTTCCTTTGATGAGCCCCTCCCTGGACTCCACCCTCAAAAGGTGACAACTCCTGTGTTTTGGTAAGTACTTCACCTCTCTACCCTAGGAGTGAGTTCTCACCTTTGTATTTGACATAGAACTGTGGTGTTCACATCTAGACTCTTCCAAACTCAGGACTCTAAATTCAAATGGAAACTTTCCTCTGATTTCTTCCTTCTCAGATATTCCTCTTGGGAGAGATAATATTTGCTTTTCCACTGGAACTCTATCAGACAAACTTTTTTGACTGAGCTGCTGGGAATCTTTGGGAAATCTGCTGGGAAAGGGTTTTCCTTTTCTCTCCCCCCAAAAAGGTGAGAAGTGCTCTGTGTTCACAGTGCTTCCAGTTTCTGCCATGGGCCTGAGTTCTCCCCTTTGTCCTGATTTTTAGAGTAATGAGCTATTATTCACAATGGTGTTCACACTTAGGCACCCAAGGCCAAAGCTGTCTTGGCTCCAAGTTCATCAGGTCATTGGGAACTTGGCAGAAATGCTTCAATTTTGTTTTGAATATTATTGAGAAAATTAATCTTGTTTTAAATTGCCTTCTTTGTTTGAATGTCTTCCTGGAAAGGAGAGAAAAGATCTACACAAGGAGAACAGGAGTCTAAAAAGAGAAGTTGTCAATAAAATTCCTCTTGGGAGCTGTCTTGCCTCAGTCTCCTACCTCTCCTTCCTCGGCATTTTCCTGGTTCCTTGCTTGCACATCCCATATTTAATATAGCCTATTTATTAACACAGTGACTTTGGGTAAATGTTTAACTGGTTTAGTGGAACATCCTTGTGTCCAGTGTGGTCCTCTTGTAGGTGAATATCTCACTTCAGGCCCAGCAGTACTTTGATCTAAAAGGGATCTTAGGACATCCTTTGGAGTGGAAGCCATTAGAGTGTCAACTGAATTCTGTGGTCTAAGTGCCTGATGATCTCAGATCAGCTTTTCTAATGGTAACATTTTCTAAACTGAAGGAACTAGTCTAGTGATGGGCAGCTCCTGGCTTGGTCCTGGGACCAGTCAACTCTGGGGAAAGAAAAGGGAAAGTATTAATCCCAGCTTGGGCTGCAGTGATTTAGAGGGAGAAATGCCAGCTCTCTGGTTCATCACAGTCCTGTCCTGGCCCCAGCTCAGCTGCTCTGGAGCTGGGGGTGAGAACAGCAGCCAGTGGACAGACTTACATGAGCTGATGCAGAGTGAAGTAAGGAGAAACATGGGAACATAGTAACTTAGAACAGCAATATTGCATGGAGCTCCAGTGTGAAAGCTGACTACTCTCAGCAAAATGCTGATCCAGGAGAATTCTGCAGGATTTATGACAAAGAAAGCTATTCTCCTCCAGGGATAGAACTCTGGGATTGACAATACAGATCAGAGAACACGATTTTTTCACACTTTTTCACACACATTTTGTTTTATATGGATATTCTCCTCAACAAAAATGACCAATATGTGAGCATGCTCTGCATGATAATGCATGTATAACCCAGATCAAATTGCTCATCATCTGTGAGAGGGAAGAAGAAAGTGAGGGAGAGAGATGATTTGAATCTTCTGTTTTTGAAAAATGCATGGTGTAATAGGGAAAATAAAATATCTTTTAAATAATAGCAGCCTGAACCATTTCTTTTCATTGTCTCTAGGCTCTCTTTTCTACTAACTAGCACTCCTTTATTTGTCTGTCTATGTGTCTGTCTGTCTTGGGCTTACTATGGCCTGGGGAAACATATGTTTTTCTCTCGGAAGGTGGAAGCCAGGGAAGCAGCACGAATGCCCAGCCTTATTCCTGCTGCCAGTCAGGACCATTCCATCAGACCTGAACTCCCTGGAAAAAATTCATTTGCATTTCATTTTTAATCTCATGTGATTGATGAAAGAGGTTGAACATTCAAATCTATAGAAATTTAGGCTACCTGAAGAGTCCCAGAGCAGAAACAGAGAAGAAGGGGAAAAGGGGGTAAGGAGGAAATGTAGAATGTGTGGAAGAGAAATAATAAAACATTGAGGTAGAGTGAAGAGGAATTTCTAAAAGGGAACATGAAGGGGAAAAGGAAGGAAAGGAGAGATTAATGGAGAATAAGGGAGAAGAGGGGGAATGTAGGTCAGTGATCCAGGAGTATAAGGGAGAGACAGAGTAAAGAAAAGGAGGCAGGAGGTGATAGTAGATAGAGTGATAGCTATAGATATAGGTAAGGACAAATATTATCCCAAATATGTAATTTTATATTCACAATGTTTCCACCCCCCATGTTGATTGTTATAATAAAATAATTTCAGTTGTTAAGAATATTGTTATATCAGTCTTTTTCTTTTTTTAAATATTACCTTCCTTCTTGGAGTCAATACTGTGTATTGGTTCCAAGGCAGAAGAGTGGTAAGGGCTGGGCAGTAGGGGTTAAGTGACTTGCCCAGGATCACACAGCTGGGAAGATTCTGAGGCCAGATTTTAACCTAGGACCTCCCATCTCTAGGCCTGGCTCTAATCCACTGAGCTACCCAGCTGCCCCCAGCAGTCCTGAAGTATTTCAGGATGTAAAATAAGTCATCATTGCTCTCCTGAATCATCAAGGAGACAACACCATTTGGAGGAATTGTCTATCACCATGTACTCTACCCCGAATCTTCATCATAGGCTTCACTTTGGCAAAGATATGTATAGGTAATATGCATATAACCTTGAAAATGAATATGGCCTAGAGACTATAAAAGGGCGCATCCTCTGCATTGTGTGAGCAGGTCATAATATCTAAAAAAAAATGTGATTTATGAAAGAATACCTGGATTCAGGCAAGTATAGGTATGAAAAAGAAGATAAGCTGTCAAATTAGTACCCTCCAAAGTACAACAGAATCTGAAGAATCCTTCTAGTATAGTGGGTGAAATACTCCATTAGAACTCAGGGGAGGATATAGACAAGAACCACATACAAAGGTCATGGATTGTCATCTGCAACTTTGGAGGGAATGCCCACAGCAGGGAAACAAAAAATAAAGAAATGTGAAGAATTGGGCTGTAAGAAAGCCTTAATCATACTTCTTTCAGCTCTGACTAGTGAGTTCCTTTCAGGAAAAGAAAGAGAAGTCTTGACTCAGGCTCTAAGGAATGGAATGTCATAGTTTTCAGGTCAGTGTCAAGCTGACTAAGACTTCTACTCTTTAGTGACAGTGAAGATTTTCTGTATCAGAAAGGTCTTGAATCAATGTGTTATTCTACATTACATTTGTAGTATATATTTATGAATATGAACACATGTATATACACTTAAATATTTACATGGACATATGTATATACAAGAGCACCTAGGTGGTAGAGTAGATAGGGTGCCTGGCTTGGAGTTAAGAATATCTGAGTTAAAAATCAACACTCAGGCACTTGCTAGCCATGTGATCCTGGGAAAGTCACCTAACCCTGTTTGTGTCACTTTTGTCATCTGTAAAATGAATTGGGGAATGAACTGTCAAACAACTCCAATGTCTTTGCCAAGAAAGTCCCAAAGAAGGGACCATGAAGAGTCACACATGATTCAAAATAACTTTTAAAATGTAGAAATAGGCATGTCTTCATCTCAAACAGAGAAAGGAATTTCTATGTGACAATCAATTTCTTTGGCTATTAGAACTAATTTCCAACTTTGAAATCTCCATTGGGGACATACATCCTCAGGTAAATTGGAGAGGTTTCCCTTTGAGCTCACTGGTTTTGTATAGAAATCCCTTCTCATCTTGTCTCATCTTTCACCTCCATTTCCCAGAAGCATTTTCCTGAGGTGAAGTTCTGGGTACCTACTGTGAGAGAAAAGGCAAATCTCTCTTGGCGTCCAAGCAGGACCTACATGGCAGGAACAGACTTAGCACTCTTCAAATCATCAGACACAGTAAGATAGGGATTTATTATTGCAGATTCCAGGCAAATCACCTATAGAAAAAGGAAGAGGGGCAATTAAATGTAGGGTCCAAAACCTGGAGTTTAACATCAAAGAGAAAAGAGAGAACCTCATGGCATGGTACTCTTTTCAGTCCAAATTGGGATTACATGAGAACTCTCTAAGGGACTAACCTGGATGTAAAATTCTCATGAATAAGTGACCTACTTTCCTTTGGCACAATTTCTTGTAGGTACAGTGACAGAGATGATGTCTGCCAAGATGATGTCTGAGGGGTCTCCCAATTTGTAACATGGTTTCTTTTTTTTAAGGCATTCCCTATGAACTCTGCATCCATTCATTCATACATCAGATAATATACAATTATTGTTTGGAGATCCTCCCACAGACAAGCAGAATGTTAGTTCTTGACAAATACATTGACATTGCTATGTATGTAGTATGTATGAAAGGTGCCAATATTGGTATAATGCATTTGCACTGCAAACTAACATAGGTGGTGGTGCAAAGATTCTACTGTTGTTGTGTGAGAAGGGGAATTCCCCTCCCTTGGTGCTGATGTAATCAATCAGTGACCTTTGATATAATCAATCAGTGTTTACCATTGAGATGTGTAGGGATAGACAGACCCTCAGAGAAATGAAGTTGAAACCAACAAGATGGAAAACTGATCACACAGGCATTCCCTCCCTCCTCTCCCCACCCCCAAAGCTGAGACCCAGTGACTGCACACACAGACTCTCATGCTCTTCTGACTAGAATGAACCTGAAGGAGCCTTTGTCAGTGATGACCTTCAATCCATCAGAATAGCAATTAGAGTATTTAGCTAGGCAACTCTCTACCTCTTTCCTACATTTCCCTCTCTTTATTATCACTACTTTGATGTAATAAAGCGACTAAAGCTAATACTCTCATAATTTAATTTTAACTATTGAAATTGGAATTAGCTTTTTTTTTTGATAGTCACTTTTCACAAGGGATTTTCCCAAAAGGGAATCACTTTATTCTATTCTACAACAGAACTTTTTTTTTAACTTCAGCCATAGAATCAATACAGAGGAAAGAAGGAAGGAAGGGAAGGGAAGAGGAGGGGGAGAGGAAGGGAGAAAGAGGGAGACAGAGGGAGAAAGGGAGGAAGGAAGGAAAGTTAAGGAGGTAAATAAAACTTTAGAAAAGTTTCATATGAGAGATCTTTGAAGAAAACTGATTAAGACTTTAAGTCATTCACCAAATGATAAGTGATTAAAGGATATAAAGAATCAATTCTCAAATAAGGAAATCAAAATTATCTATAGTCATATAAAATGCTCTAACCACTAACCACTATTAATTAGAGAAATGAAATTAAAATTACTCTGAGAGGAAGAGAAGGAAGGAGAGAATTTGGAAATCAAAATTTAACATTGTACCAGAAATGATGCTACAATCAGAAATATTGTACAATGATCAACTGTGAAAAACTAAACTATTATCACTGTTGACTGGGGAAAAACACAGAAGTATTAGTTAGAAAAAAAGACTAATTAAGGAAAGGGGTTCAGTGCAAAATTAGTCTTCCCCACAGAGCTATGCTACACACCCACTCAGAGCTTCAAGGATTGGAATTCTGGTTGCTCTGGTCACTGATCCCTGGGAGAGCTAAACTAGATAGATTGACAACTCCAAGGAGCCATTAAAGTGGGAAGCTTAAATACCTTTCTAGGGGAACTTGGGGACCTAGGATGAGAGGGTTAGGGTTAGTGTTGATTCACTTTACAATAGTAACAAAGAAAACTGAGGAGTCCCAGACAGAAATAACAGTGAGGGGCAATGGACACAAAAGGGGAATATAGGGCTTAAGGCTGGGCTACTTGATAAAGGATTTTGGCCCAAGTAGGAGAAACCACTGGGACAAAGAGATACTTAACATCTGATGGGATTAGCCCTCCCCACCTAAATTCCTTTAAAGTCTGTTTGTCTGAGATTCAGGTAAATCCAACCTGAGTTGTCCATCCCTTCAGTGAGTAACTCTCCTGTGAGGGTGTCAAACCTGGGGCTTTCACCTTCAAGCTAAGTAAACCGGGGCCCATTGACTCTTACTAGGCTATAAATTTGGGGGCTTCTAGATTGCATGTTGATATCAGCAATACACGGATTCAAGGTAGCCTGAAGAGGTTGATTCACAATGAAAAATGTTATCCACAGCTATAGAGACGTATTAGGAATATGTTGATAAGGCTTTGATGAGTTAAAGAATTTTGTAAGGTTGTCTCAGAAGCTGAAGAGTGACTGAGACAAAAGAAATTCTGGGCAAGGCTTGGAATTGGAAGGACAGGATGAGTTCTGTGTCAGTTAATCCTTGACGACTGTGGGGATTAGCCAGCTCTGCTCTCTCTCTCTGATCTTTGTCCTACTTCTGAGGTGAAAGGAAGAGAAACTCTTGAAAGATCTTGAGGGCTTTTCCTTTTCTCACTGTGGGAAACATCAGGAAGAAGACTGGTTTATAGCTGCTTTTTATGACAACTTTTGTTTGGAGGAAGAAGGACCAGAAGAGCTGCTTGCTAGAACTCTGAGTCTTACCTCAGAGCCACACTCTGCTCAGTGAGCCTTGGACATTTTCACTGTCTTTGTATACTTGGAGACAACTTTAATATATGTAATTTTACTTATACACAAGGATTTAGTTGGCCATGTTAGATAGCGTTTGGGGGTTTAGTTAGTAATGAGGGGTTTGGAAGAGTAGCTTGGGTGAATTCCCAAGACCAAGAAGGACTTCACCTTGAGGTGAAAGGAAGTGGGTGGAGAATTTAATTCCCGTAGAGGCAAGGCATCCTGTTATATTAATCCTTGTATTTAACTATATAATACAAATAAATAGATGTTTTATATATACATATAATAGTCTCCAAGACAGTTTGTGTAATGAGCCCAGTGAAGGGAGGTTCACTCATGGGCTTTCCTTCAAGGAGGAGAACTGAAATACTTAGTAAACATCTAGCAAAGTATATACAATAGCATCCTCCTTATTAACACATTTATTATTATCATTATTACACAGCCACAGAAGGAATTGTCAGAATCTGATAGAAACGTGCCCATTTTTTACTTTATTTCCTTTAAGAGTTTTTTCTTGAATGTACAAAATCTCTTTTTTTTTCCAAGACAGAGGGAATATGGAAATATGTAGTACTGATGAAGAGCACTGGTATAATCGAAATTAGATTATTTACTGTCTTGGGGAGGAGAGAAAGAGAGAGAAATTGGATCACAAAATGTCAGAAAACAATTGTTGAAAAATTTTTCTACATTTAATTTTTAAAACATAAAAGAAATAGACAGTAAATGTATGAGGCTTGACTTGTTGAATGCAGCTCTTCCTGACTCCAGGCCCAGTGCTCTTAACCGCTGGCCCACAACTGCCTATACATTTTGTGTTTACATTTTTGCTTATTTGTAGACATGACTAGTGAAATGGAAACTCCTCAGAAGTAGGGAATGCTTTTCACTTCTCTTCTGGTATCCCCAGCACCCAGTAAAATTTATTGCACCGGATTTAGTAAGGGATTCCTGAAATGAACTCAACTCTATGACTGTTGAATTGAGTTGAATGGAAAAATTAAAGACTTTCCCCAAAGTATTGTGATGAAGTTCATAAGAAATTATGAATTAATTCCCTTCAGTAGAAAGAATGAAATAAAGGTGAGCTTTCCCCTTTATTTCCCCTAGTTTGTGCTGGAATTTCTCCAGCAGCAAAAGCTCACCAGCACCTTATTCCATTTCTGGATAATTCTAACAGAAAATGTGAGCTAAAATATCCATGTTACTTTCATCCACTGGTTCTATTCCTAAATTTAAGTTACACAATGGAATCTGGCTTCAGGCATTCTGGTTTTTAAAGTAAAGGGATACATAAAGATTCCTAAGTCTCTTCCTCTCTAGGCTAAGCATCCACAACTCAACATATACCATGTTGTTGAAGGAGTTTAGTATACTGTTTGCCTTTCTCTGAACTTTCTGTACTCAAGCATTGTCTCATTTCATTGATGAATACAGTAGACATGTATTAAATGAGAGGCACTGTGCCAGGTGCTGGGGACACAAAAAAGGCCAAGCCATTAAAGAACTTACATTATATTAGAAGAAAATAATTTTTAATTTTATTTTTTCTCAATTACATGTAAACAAAAAAATTGACATTTTTAAACATTATTTTATTTGGTCATTTTCATACATTATTCATTGGAAACATAGATCATTTTCTTTTCCTCCCCCCCCTCCTTTCATCACCCTTCCTGTAGGCAAGGTGCTATTCCACTGGGTATCACATGTGTCCTTGCTCTGAACCCATTTCCTTGTTGTTGGTATTTACATTAGGGTGCTCATTTAGTGTCTCTCCTCAATCATATCCCGTCCACACTTGTAGTCAAATAGTTGCTTTTCTTCAGTGTTTTTACTCCCACAGTTTGTCCTCTGCTTGAGGATAGTTTTTTATTTTTGTTTTTTTTCTCATAGATCCCTGCAGATTGTTCAGGGACATTGTAAAGCAATTAATGGAGTAGTTCATTATGTTCGATTGAACCACAGTGTCTCAGTCTCTGTGTACAATGTTCTCCTGGTTCTGCTCCTCTCGCTCTGCATCACTTCCTGGAGGTTGTTCCAGTCTCCATGGAACCCCTCCACTTTATTATTCCTTTTAGTGCAATAGTATTCCATCACCAACATATACCATAGTTTATTCAGCCATTCCCCAATGAGGGGCATCCCCTCATTTCCCAATTTTTGCCACAACAAAGAGTGCAGCTATGAATATTTTTGTACAAGTCTTTTTCCTTATGATCTCTTTGGGGTACAAACCCAGCAGTGCTATGGCTGGATCAAAGGGCAGACAGTCTTTTAGCACCCTTTGGGCATAGTTCCAAATTGCCCTCCAGAATGGTTGGATCAATTCACAACCCCACCAGCAATGTATTAATGTCCCAACTTTGCCACATGCCCTCCAGCATTCATTACTTTCCTTTGCTGTCATGTTGGCCAATCTGCTAGGTGTGAGGTGATACCTCAGAGTTGTTTTGATTTGAATCTCTCTGATTATAAGAGATTTAGAACATTTTTTTCATATGCTTATTAATAGTCTTGATTTCTTTAACTGAAAACTGCCTTTTCATGATCCTTGCCCATTTTTCAATTGGAGAATGGCTTGATTTTTTGTACAACTAGTTTAACTCTTTATAAATTTGAGTAATTAGACCTTTGACAGAGGTTTTTGTTATTAAGATTGTTTCCCAATTTGTTGCCTCCCTTCTAATTTTAGTTACATTGGTTTTGTTTATACAGAAACTTTTTAATTTGATGTAGTCAAAATTATTTATTTTACATTTTGTGACTCTTTCTAAATCTTTCTTGGTTTTAAAATCTTTCCCTTCCCAAAGGTCTGACAGGTATACTATTCTGTGTTCACCTAATTTACTTATAGTTTCCTTCTTTATGTTCCGGTCATTCACCCATTCTGAGTTTATCTTGGTGTAGGGTGTGAGGTGTTGATCCAAACCTAATCTCTCCCACACTATCTTCTAATTTTCCCAGCAGTTTTTATCAAATACTGGATTTTTGTACCAAAAGCTGGGGTCTTTGGGTTTGTCATGGACTGTCTTGCTGAGGTCATTTATGCCAAGTCTATTCCACTGATCCTCCTTTCTGTCTCTTAGACAGTACCAAATTGTTTTGATGACCACTGCTTTTTAATATATTTTGAGATCTGGGACTGCAAGGCCACCTTCCTTTGTATTTTTTTTCATTATTTCCCTGGATATCCTTAATCCTTTGTTCTTCCAAATGAACTTTGTTATGGTTTTCTCTAATTCAGTAAAAATGTTTTATGGAAGTTCAATGGGTATGGCACTAAATAGATAGATAAGTTTGGGTAGGATGATCATTTTTATTATGTTAGCTCGTCCCACCCATGAGCAATCAATGTTTTCCCAATTGTTTAGATTTAGTTTTACTTGTGTGGAGAGTGTTTTGTAGTTGTGTTCATATAGTTCCTGTGTTTGTCTCGGCAGATAGATTCCTAAGTATTTTATATTGTCTTGGGTGACTTTAAATGGAATTTCTCTTTTGTGATATGGAAATCACTTTAAAAGACTGATATATATTAATTTAAGGTTGCCAAGGAATTCATCTATGTAATTCCTAAATGAAAACTCAAGTCAGCAGTCAACTTTTTATGGAGTTTTTTAATTACTAACAGGAGGAAGAAACGTATTAGAGAGAGAGAGAGAGAGAGAGAGAGAGAGAGAGAGAGAGAGAGAGAGAGAGAAAGGGGAGAGAAGGAAATAGGGCTTAAATACCCCCTCTGCTTAGGCTGGGTCAAAGGCCCAAGGCTTTGGGTAGCCGAGGCAAAGAAAAGAGATCAGTCCCTATCACTCATGTGACCAAAATGGAGAAATAGTCTCAGGGCCTTCACTCCAACACCTGGCACCAACAACCTCCTTTCCTCCACACAGGAAGTCCCCAGACTCCTCAGCTGTCCTCTACCTCACTTCCTGTGTGTCCCCTGTGCCAAAGTGGCTCCAGCTTATCCCAGGACCGCCCAGAGGTCTGTCCCCTTTGCACATGTCTGTTGAAGGTCATATTCTCAAATAATTAAATCTTGAGCTTTGCTGCAGCCCTTCCTAAATCCTTTTACCCTGAGTAGGGTGGAGATTGTAGTTTCCAAGACCTGATTCTGTCATTCCAAGTATCTCCATTGTTATTGATCAGGAAATAGCCAAATCCCATCCTCTAAAGAATAGTTTGAACAGGGTTGAGTAGTTTTGAAATTCATAAACCCTCCTGAGGCCCAAGGAAGGCCAACCTCTCCGATAGGTCTTGTAAACACACTAGCTATGAAATTACAATAGTTAGAGATAAGGGAAAAATAGGAGAGATAGAGAGAGACAGAAAAACCAATGTTTTTCTGGGCACATTGACAAAAGCCAATTAGGGGGCAGTCCCCTTTGGCAGAAGAGTGTACATTCAAAATAAATTCAATCAATCTTCAGTTCAAGCAACCACACCCCAAGGTTCATTCTTGATCTTGATGTAATGTAGGTTTTCTGGCATCTTTCTGCAACAGTTCATTCTCTGGATTTAGGAGTTAGCAAGCTTCTTCCTTGAAGATGTTTCTCAAACAAAAAAAAATTTTTCAAAATCTTGGAATTTTATGAAAATACAATCCCACATGAAGTGGGTGTTTAAAAAATCCAGTTCATCTCAGGATGCATTGTTGAGTTATGGGGGTATATGAGTCAGTTATTAAAAGAATTCAAAAACAAAAACAAAACAAACAAAAAACAAAAATATATAAAGGGAAAAATATGGAAGAAAATTAAACTTTGGGGAGAAAGGGAAGAAAAAAAATTTAAAATCAGAATCAAAATACCAAAATCTATGTATAAAATGTTAAGTAAACAAGAATAACTTCATAATGGGCCCTTGTAAAGGTCCAATTTACAGTAATTTCTATCTCACAAGTCTGTAGGACAGAATGCAGTAATATTTCACTCACCTATTTGCAGCCAAGACTACAGGAAGTTGTCATATTATAAGAAGAAAAGGAACTAGAATTTTATTTTGATAGGGAAGAGTCATTCCCTGGTCTGACTTTTTTCATTCTCAAGGATATAGGGAGCCAGAATGATAGTCAAATTTTTGTACTTGTTTGAGTATTTCATAAAGAGTGTAGATACAAGGAAGTTCTACGACTTAACGTATGTCAAGCATCGCAACCTTGAGTCCACATTAGTATTTCCTGTGTGCTCTTTTGGCACTATTCAGGTAAAGTCTGTGCTCCTTGTTTTTATCCCATTTCCTGGAATCAGACACAAACATTAATCATAGTCCCATAACATTTTATCAATAAATGTCAGGTTCCCACAGTCTAGGGCTGTTTGGGTATGTATATTTAAACTTATATTACTGCAGAGAGAGAGAGAGAGAGAGAGAGAGAGAAATTTTAATTGTATGTACCTTTTGTACAAGAAATGAGGAAAGGGAAAAAAATTCAAATATTCAAAAGAAAAGCAATAATAAAAAAATAAGGGAAAGAGAAGGAAAAAAATCAGGAATTCAATGTGTTTTTGAAAAAACAGCATCCACTTGTCAATGGATTATTATCTTCAATGTATGTGATAGGATACAGTCAATCAGTCTCAGCAGAAAATGCTCTCTTTACATGTAAGCAATGAATCCAAGAGTCCTTTTCTCCAACCTTTATAGATGTTGGAGTAGTTAACAATATTTGGAATGGTCCTTCCCACGAAGGCTGAGTTGCTCCAGTATGCTGGAAATTTTTAATATACACCTTGTCTCCTGGGTTCAGGTCGTGAAGTGAAAAGTCTAGTGGTCTGGCTTGTACTGCAGCTGCAGATTCATGAAGTTCACGCAGTTTATGCTGTAATTCCTGTATATAGGAAGCAATAGTAGTATCTCCCCCTAATACTGATGTATATGCCGGGGAGAAAGGCTTAGCCTGTATAGGTGGATGTCCAAAAAGCATCTCAAGTGGTGAGATGTGTAGGTCTCCTCTAGGCCTGCTTATAAGATAAAATAAGGCCAGAGGGAGAATTTCAGGCCATTTTAAATGGGTCTCAGTGCATAATTTGCCAATCATAGTTTTAGGTTCTTTATTCATCCTTTCTACTTGGCCTGAGCTCTGGGGGTGATATGGAACATGGAATTTTTGAGTTTTCCCCAAGCAAGAATATATTTAAAGACAGAATCAGTAAAATGACTTCCTCTATCGGAATCAATAAGTACTGGCAGGCCAAAACGAGGAATAATTTCTTTTAAAAGCACCTTAGCAAAAAAAAACGCCGTGGCTCAGGTCGCAGGAAATGCTTCCAGCCATCTGGTCAGTTGATCTACTATGACTAGACAAAATTTATAATGTTCGGCCTTTGGCATTGTTATGAAATCTATCTGTAGGTGCTCAAAAGGTGTGTAAGCCAGAGGACGCCCACCGAAAGCTTTGCCACGAAAGGCGTGTTGGTTATATACTTGGCAGGTAGAGCAGGCTGAACACACTTTAGAGGCTATGGTAGTTATACCGGGAGCTATCCATACTCTCTTAACAGAGTCCATGATGCCCTGGGTACCAAAGTGACCATTTTTATGCACAGATTGGCAAATTTGGTTATAGAAACTTCTAGGGAGCAGGGGTTTCCCTTCAGATGATACCCACACTCCATTAATCTGTTTTGCTTTAAATTTTTGTTTCCATTTTTCCACTTCCTTTTCATTATAGGCAAGTGATAAATTTAAATCATCAGTGGTTGCTAATGTTAAAATTAATCCAGGTCCTTCTTTGGCTGCTAGCTTTGCAGCAGCATCTGCTCGGTCATTTCCTCTAGAGACAGGGTCAGAGCCACCTGTATGGGCAGAGCAATGAACTACAGCTAGGGCTTCAGGCAATTTGAGAGCAGAAAGAACTTCATTTGGGTTTATCGTATACTGTCTTGCTGAGGTCACTTGCCCCCCAGTCAATTCCACTGATCCTCCTTTCTGTTTCTTAGCCAGTACCAAATTGTTTTGATGACTGCTGCTTTGTAATATAGTTTTAGGTCAGGGACTGCAAGGCCCCCATCATATGTGTTTTTTTTTCATTATTTCCCTGGATATCCTTGATCTTTTGTTCTTCCAAATGAACTTTGTTATGGTTTTTTCTAAATCAGTGAAGAAGTATTTTGGTAGTTCAATGGGTATGGCACTAAATAGATAAATAAGTTTGGGTAGGATGGTCATTTTTATTATATTGGCTCATCCTATCCATGAGCAGTTAATGTTTTTCCATTTGTTCAAGTCTAGTTTTAGTTGTGTGGCGAGTGTTTTGTAGTTGTGTTCATATAGTTCCTGTGTTTGTCTTGGGAGGTAGATTCCTAGGTATTTTATTTTGTCTAAGGTGATTTTGAATGGGATTTCTCTTTCTAGTTCTTGCTGCTGAGCTGTGTTGGAGATATATAGAAAAGCTGATGATTTATGTGGGTTTATTTTGTATCCTGCAACTTTGCTAATGTTGTTGATTATTTCAATTAGCTTTTTGGTTGAATCTGTAGGATTCTTTAAGTAGACCATCATGTCATCCGCAAAGAGTGATAACTTGGTCTCCTCCTTGCCTATTTTGATGCCTTCAATTCCTTTATCTTCTCTAATTGCTATTGCTAGTGTTTCTAGTACAATGTCAAACAGTAGAGGTGATAATGGGCATCCTTGTTTCACTCCTGATCTTATTGGGAATGCATCTAGTTTATCCCCATTGCAGATGATATTAGCTGTTGGTTTTAGATATATACTGTTTATTATTTTTAGGAATGACCCTTCTATTCCTATGCTTTCTAGTGTTTTTAATAGGAATGGGTGTTGTATTTTATCAAAGGCTTTTTCTGCATCTATTGAGATAATCATGTGGTTCTTGCTAGTTTGCTTGTTGATGTGGTCAATTATGTGGATGGTTTTCCTAATATTGAACCAGCCCTGCATCCCTGGTATGAATCCTACTTGATCATGGTGAATGATCCTTCTGATCACTTGCTGGAGTCTTTTTGCTAGTATCCTATTTAAGATTTTTGCATCTATATTCATTAGGGAGATTGGCCTATAGTTTTCTTTCTCTGTTTTTGACCTGCCTGGTTTTGGAATCAGTACCATGTTTGTGTCGTAAAAGGAGTTTGGTAGAACTCCCTCTTTGCTTATTATGTCAAATAGTTTGTATAGTATTGGGATTAACTGTTCTCTGAATGTTTGATAGAATTCACAGGTGAATCCATCAGGCCCTGGGGATTTTTTCTTAGGAAGTTCTTTGATGGCTTGATGGATTTCAATTTCTGATATGGGATTATTTAAGAATTCTATTTCCTCTTCTGTTAGTCTAGGCAGTTTGTATTTTTGTATATATTCATCCATTTCTCCTAAATTGGTGTATTTATTGCCATATAATTGGGCAAAGTAATTTCTAATGATTGCCTTAATTTCCTCCTCATTGGAGGTGCTGTCATATTGTTTAATTTCCAATTGGTTTTAGATTTGGTTTTCCATGTACCATTACTAATCATTATTTTTATTGCCTTGTGATCTGAGAAGGCTGCATTCATTATTTCTGCTTTTTTGCATTTGTGTGCTATGTTTCTGTAACCTAATGTATGGTCAATTTTTGTGAATGTGCCATGTGGTGCTGAGAAGAAGGTGTATTCCTTTTTATACCTATTTATTTTTCTCCATATGTCTATTAATTCTAATTTTTCTAAGATTTCATTCACTTCTTTTACCTCTTTCTTATTTATTTTTTATTTATTTTTTGATTTGATTTATCTAAATTTGATAATGGTTGGTTTAAGTCTCCCACTAGTATGGTTTTATTGTCTATTTCTTCCTTCAATTCTCCTAGTTTCTCCATTAGAAATTTGGGTGCTATATTATTTGGTGCATACATGTTGATTAATGATATTTTCTCATTGTCTAGAGTCCCTTTTAACAAAATATAATTACCTTCCCTATCCCTTTTGATCAGGTCTATTTTTGCATTGGCTTTATCAGATATCATGATTACCACTCCTGCCTTCTTTCTATCAGTTGAGGCCCAGAAGGTCTTACTCCATCCTTTAATTCTGACCTTGTGGGTGTCAACCCTCCTCATGTGTGTTTCTTGAAGACAACATATGGTAGGGTTTTGGATTCTAATCCATTCTGCTATTCGTCTACGTTTTATGGGTGAGTTCATCCCATTCACGTTCAAAGTTATGATTGTCATTTGTGGACTCCCTGGCATTTTGATTGCCTTCCCTAATTCTAACCTTTTCTTCTTCGGCTCTACCTTTTAGTCCAGTGATTTACTTTGAATCAGTCCCCTTTGTCCCCTCCCTTGATGTTTCCCTTTTTAGTCCCTCCCTTTTTCTTCCCTCCCCCTCCCCCCTCTCTTTCCCTCCCTTTTTGTTCTCCCTCTCCCCCTCGCCCCCTTGGTTTTCCCTTCTCCTTACCCTTGTTGGGTAAGATAGAATTCAAGATCCCAATGGATCTGGATGTTTTTCCCTCTCAGAGTTGATTTCCCTGAGATTGAGGTTTAAGTAAAACACCCCCCCTCTCTTCCTCTCCTTCTTATAGGAGTTTTCTTCCCCTCCCCTTCCCATGTGAATCTTTGTGTGAGAACGATTATTCTATTTAGTCTTTCTTTACCCCCTATTTACACATTACATTTTCCCCACATATTAGTATACATAGATTGATATAAATGTAGTCCTTATAGAAGAGAGTTTGAGTAAAATAAGAAGATAACATTTTTCCCCCTTTCCTTAATATTTACCTTTTCAGGTATTCCTTGCTCTTTGATTTTCCGTATCAAACTTTCCACAGAGCTCTGGTCTTTTCTTTGCAAAGAGTTGGAAGTCTTCTATTTTGTTGAATGCCCATACTTTCCCTTGGAAGTATATAGTCAGTTTTGCTGGGTAGCTGATTCTTGGTTGCAGACCCAGCTCTCTTGCCTTTCTGAAGATCATGTTCCATGCCTTAAGATCATTCAGAGTAGCACTTGCAAGGTCTTGTGTGACCCTGATTGGCATTCCTTTATATCTAAATTGTCTTTTTCTGGCTTCCTGTAGGATTTTTTCTTTTGTTTGATAGCTTTGGAATTTGGCAATTACATTCCTGGGAGTTGTCTTTTGGGGGTTTAGTGTAGAAGGTGTTCTGTGAGCTCTGTCAGTGGCTGTATTGCCCCCTTGTTCTAGAATCTCTGGGCAATTTTCTTTGATTATATCTTGTATCACCATGTCCAGTTTGGTGTTTATTTCTGGCTTTTCTGGGAGTCCAATTATTCTTAAATTCTCTCTTCTCCCTCTATTTTCCAGATCTATCACCTTGTCGGTGAGATATTTTATGTTCTCTTCTAATTTCTTGGTGTTTTGGCTTTGCTTTATTAGTTCTTGCTTTAAAGCCTGGTTTTCTTTTACAGTTTGGTCAAACTGGTTTTGTAGATGCGTGAATTTCTTTTGCATTATTTCCCACTTTTCCTCCCAGAGGGCTTCCATCTTTTTGGTCATTTCTGATTCAAATTCTTCATGGGTTTGTGGAGAGTTTCCATTTCCTTTGGAAGATTTTGGAGCATTTTCTTGTATATCTTCTTCTATCTGCTCTGTATTTTGTATTTTGGCTCCATAGAATGTGTCCAAAGTTGCCCCTTTCTTCTTATTTTTCTTGGTATTTTGGGGCTTCTGTGCTTCTGTGGAGTTTGCCATCTCTGAATGTGGAGGATTAGCTTTTCTTATCTCTGTCTGGTGTTCAGAGGCTTTAGTCCTGGGTAGATTGTCGGTGGTTCTATGAGCTTTCCCTGGGTTAAATTGAATATGCCTCACTGGAACTGGAATGGAAGGGTCGGACCATGAGGCCACACTCTCCCCCTGGCTCGCTTTCCGGAAGTTGCCTTCAGAATCGCTGGCCGTGAGGCTGTTTCGTCGGCCTGCGGGGGGATGGGCTGCAGCTTCCCCAAGCTCCGAGGGCAGGGACTTTCACTGAGACTTGGATAGCAGGATCCAGCCCGTGAGGCTATCTTGCCCGCCCTGAGGGTTGCTGTTGTTTTGACCCTGCTCTTGACTTTCACTGGGACTCGGATAGAAGGCCCTGAGGGTTGTTGTTCCGAGGACCCTGCTCTCTGAGCCTGGCCGGGCTGCGGCTTCCCGGAGCCTTGGACTCTGCGCTCCTACCCCTTAGGTCCGAGTGATCTCGGGTTCTGGCTTTTGAGGGGAGCCGTACCTTTTGATCCGGGTCCAGGTCCAGGAGGAGGGTTCCCAGGGTCTGTGCTGTTGATCGTCTTGAATTTCGGCGCCTTAGGAGCTTATAGTTTGAGATCGGTCGGGAAGGGTTTTCCGGAGATCTGAACTTTAGCTTTCTCTAAGCCGCCATCTTAACCGCCAAGATATCATTTGGAAGAGAAGATGTTAAAATGGCAAAATTGCCTAACAAATTTGGTATGTGTGGTGAGATGAATGAATGCTAAGGTTACATACCTGGGAGACTAGAAGTATAATGGATGGTCCCTCTGATAGAAATAGTAAAGTTAAAAAAAAAAAGTAGGGGGAAATCAATGAGTTAACTTTGGAATATGTTGTTTGAGATATCTAAGGAACATCCAGTCAGAAACATCCAAAAAGATAATTAGTGTTTTAGGAGTGAACCGCAGGAGAGAGATTAGGAAGGAAAACCTAAATCTGTGAGTCCTTTGAATAGAAACAGAAATTAAACTCAAGGTAGCTGATGAGATTATTAAAAGAGAGTATGGAATAATGCAGAGACTTGGAAAACACTCACAATTGTAGGGGATGTGGCATAGAGCAAAAGAGATAGAGAAGATAGGTAAGAGAGGAACCAGGAGAGTAAGGGAGAATTCCTCTCCCTTTGTTTTGATGTAGTCAATCAGTGACCTGTTATGGAATACATCAGTGTTTAGCATTGAGATGTGCAGGGATAGACAGACCCTCAGAGAAAGGGAGTTGAAATGTCCCCCCCTTCGCCCTGGGGGGAGGTCAGGCAAATTAAGGAACTTTGGTTTCTGAGATGTGACGTGAGAGAACTCATGGGTGGAGAAAATTGCTTATAAGATGAGACCTAGTGACTGCACACACAGACTCTCATGCTCTTCTGACTGTAGATTGAACCTGAAGGAGCCTTTGTCAGTGGTGAGCTTCAATGTATCAGAATGACAATTAAGGTATTTAGCTAAGAAACTCTCTACCTCTTTCCTTCATTTCCCTCTCTTTACTATCACTACTTTGATGTAATAAAGCTACTAAAGCAACTAATAGCCTCATAATGTAATTTTAACTACTACAGTTGGAACTAGCTTTTTTTGATAGTCATTTTTCACAAGGGATTTTCCCAAAAGGGATTCACTTCATTCTATTTTTCAACAAATCCTCATTTTTTTAACCCTTACTTTCCATTTTTTAATCAATACTGTGTATTGTTTCTAAGGCAGAAGAGTGGTAAGGGCTAGGCAATGGGGTTAAAGTGACTTGTCCAGGGTCACACAGCTATGAAGTGTCTGAGACCAGATTTGAACCTAGGACCTCCTGTTTCTAGTCCTGGCTCTCAATCCACTGAGCCACCCAGCTATCCCCAACAGATCAATATCTCCATGGAGCTTCAAATATAAGAGAGGGGACTTAAGACATACACTGCTAAATAAAAGTAGTATACCTATTACTGAATATTAAAACCAAAAATTATTACACATTTAGATGAGAGCAAGAGCAAATGAAGTACATTTCAAGAAGAGAGAAAAATCTGAGACTTAAGGAAGAAAGAAAAAAAGAAAAAGGAAGAGAAAAAAGAAAAAAGGCAGAGAAAGGAAAAAAGCATAATGGAAAAATGAGGAAGGCAAAAAAGAGAAGAAAGAAATAAAGAAGGAATATGGAATGAGTAAAGAAAGGAAGAAGGGAAGAAAGGCAGAAAGAAATTAATTGATGGAATAAAAAGGAAAAAAAAAAGAAGCTGATAGAAAGAGGAAGAGAGATAGTAAAGGATCACATTTGGTACTTTGGATGCTTTCACAGTTTTTGTACTTTATGAACTAGGAGATGATCACCTTGGAAAGATTTTTCCACAGTAAATGAATATGATGAAATCTGAATCAGAGCAAAGGTACATCAACAAGTCTTAGGAAGGATAGACTAATATGGGGATAAACTAGAGACAAAGAGAAAATGTAATAGGCCATTATTAGTAGTTCTGTCACTATGTTATGTAAGACTGAGAAAAGGATATTGGTGGAGGGAGACAGGGCCAGTGGTGCTAGCCCCAGCACTCAGTCTGTGTACACAAAAGGGAAACAATAAGATATTTCTCTCTGAAATACTAATGAGCATCATATAAACTATTTAGAGTTGAGAAGCAATTGTATCAAATCCACAACAATATCCACTGGACTATTCCCATTTCTCCCCTTATCATATCTTCTAACCCTTCATTCTCAAAGGAAGAACACGCCACTTTCTTGGCTTGAAGTTAACCTTCCTGCTATATACTCTCTATCAAATGATGTTTATTTTATCACTGTCAGACTGTCACAATCTTTCTTATGAATATTCAGTCTCACCCTCTGTATTGACTCCTTGACATAAAATCATTCTTAACTTCATTCTTTATAGAATAAGAAAGGAGTGAGCCATAAGGACAAAGGTGAGTTTGCTTGGACTAACTAAGAACTTGAAGGAAAAAAAGATACCAAAGAAAACAAAAGAATTAAAAGATGTCTTGAGATGAACCTTCCTATGCTCCCTCACAGGAAAACTCATAAAGTAACTAAAATAAAATAAAGAATTCTTAACATAAAAAAAAACACCTCTGGTTTTCAAAGGCAATGAAACAGGAGTCTAGCAGAAGTCTGATTCCCACAATTCACAGTGAATTATTCTCCATTAAATGGCATGAGTAAATAATTCTGAATAGAGAGATATTTAGGATCAATATGAATATTCCAAAGAACTAACTGATTTGGAGGCAATTAGATAGTGCATTGGATAGTTTGCTGGGCCTAAAGTCAGGAGTATCTAAGTTCAACTTCATCCTCAGATGCTTACTAATTGTGTGACCTTGGGAAAATCCCTTACCTTCTCTCTGCCTCAGTTTCCTCAACTATAAAATGGAAACCTTAGAGAAGGAAATGGCAAACTATTCTAGTATCTTTGCCAAAAATACTATAAAAACTGGGTCACAATGAGAAAGGAATCATTAAAACAAGTTAACAACAATAACAAAAACAATCAATGACTTATAACTAGACATTAATTTGATACTCCTAAAGCAGAGACTTAAACTTAAATCGTCAAAGATGGTTAAAGAAAAATTCAGGGGTGGTGGTAAAGTGGGACATAAGGCACATGAAAACAGGAAAACAACATTGTTAATAAGTGCCAAAAGTAAGAACATGAATGCTTCTTGAAGTAGAAAAGGAAAAATAGAGAAGCACCCCAGTAGACATGTGGGAGTAGAAATGAACAATATTTAACAAGGCAGAGACTGAGAGAATGATCATTTGTATATATCTGAAGCATATATTGAGTCCATCAATCCATTGCAAACATGGATACCCCTGGAAATTCTGAACTGTAGATTGGCTAGAAACTCATTTTTATTTCCTTTAAATTTATTTTGCATATATGTTTTAGTCATCTCTGCCATTAAATTTCAATCTCCTTTAAAGTAAGAATTGTTCATTCACAGTACTTAATAAATGCTCTCAATTTATTAATTTTTTTTTTATTGATGCTCCTATTTTCTCAAATCATCATATTATAGTTTGCCATGAGAAATTGTGGCTCACTATAGGAGATTCAGAATACTAAAGGTATATGCATATGATTCCAAGTACAAATACCATTTAATTTACAGTATTCCTATGCAAACTGGCAGCACACAAAGGTTCTGTCAAGATATACTATTTGTGAATCCTTTATACTCATAATTTCTGGATATACTTAATTTCTACCAAGCCTAAGGATATAGTTTAGTTGCTAGGGACTTTTTCATGGCTATCCTTGGACAAGCCCTCTTTTTATTCCTCCCCACAAATGGCAAGAATTATTGTCCTGATAATACTTTCATTTTATGCTAAGGGACCAAGTTCTCATCTTTCCCTTTTTCATAGTAATGGACCATAATGTTCACAATGGTATTTATTTATTTTTGAGTTTGTATGTTTATTTATTTTTATTTTTTTGGAAAAAGTACTGAAACAGACCTAATCAGGCTTACCCTTCTAGACAGCTTGAGGGAAAAAAATATTGATCTATTGGAATCTGTGGTCATACCTGCAGGCATTCTCTTTCATGGTGGGACCTGGAGCAATACAAACTAAGGCTCACCATGGCTTTGCAAAAAAATTGTTTCTGGACAGGAAAGAGGGATTGGAGAAGTAATACATAGTCAACCCCATCCAAAGTTCATTTTGAGAAATATCTTACTACAATCAAATCTCTCTCTTTCCTTTGAACTTTCTATTGCCTTGCTGGCAAACTTCTCAGTTAGTAAATTCTTTTCACTAAAGCAATTTTTTGATGCCTTATTTTCCTTTTTCAAGACTGTATAGAACAGTTATGATGGAAACAGATGTGTTAGTCTTGAGATATCTCTTTTATTAAGGGTTACTCAATGGTATTCAGATATTCTGACAAATAAAATTAAAATAGAATAACACACCCTAATTTATCACAGAAGATAATGTGGTTACACAAACAACTTTGTGCAAGGGGAAATCTTCCAAGTCACTATCAGAGAAGGAAAGGAGAAGGGCATAAGCCTTCTTGATTGTCTGCTATATGCCAGATACTATGCAATGTAAACCTTAAAATTTCTTAGACTTATGAATGTTGGAAATTTCACCATTGGGAAATTTCATACTTGGAAAAAATTTCCTACTGATAGTAAGAACTCTATTGGAATGTGAAACCCCTTGGCATGGGAGGATCCTTCTCCTCCCTACTTAAGACTACTTTAGGACAGAAACCTTTTGCTAAACAATGGAAAGGGCTTTGACCTATGCTTAAGCATAGAACAGGAAGTTCTTTGAGTCATGATTGATTTTAGAATTGATACAATAGCGATACTTGGAATGACAGAACCAGGTCTTGGAAAATACAATCTCCACCCTACTTAGAGTAACAGGATTTAGGAAGGGCTGCAGCAAGATCAAGATTTAATTATTTGAGAATATGACCTTCAACATACATGTGCAAAGCCACAGACCTCTGGGCGGTCCTGGGTTAAACTAGAGCCACCATTGGCACAGGGGAGACATGGACAGTGATTGGTAGATGTGAGAACTGAGGGGAGGGAACTTAGATGGTTTCCTGAAAGATAGTGGGGTCTGAGGACAGAGGAGGGGAGTTTTCTCCTCTGGAGAATTTTTTGCTCTGAGGAGGTTTTTGCTCTGAGCGAGGTGGCTCTGAAGGAGGACTGAGGAGGTTGCTCTGTTGGAGGACCAGGAGAGAAGGCTGGCTCTGAAGGAGAAGGTGGAGCCTGAGGTTGGCATGAGAAGCCTTACTTAGAGAGATCTTGGGTGAGTGATAAAACCAACTGACTGATTTATTCATTCTTATTCCTTTCTTACTTTCTTTTTCTATTGATTAATCAGTGTATTATAAATTAAATTTCTCTATAAAACCCAGTTGGCTTGGGCATATTCATAAATTGGGAATATATTCCCTGGCGACCATCTTACATTTATATAAAACCAAGACACAGTAGAAAACATATTTCAGCGGTCATAATTGTTATATATTTCCCTTGCTCCCAAAACATTTTAATTATCACAGTTTATGGCTCCCACTCTCTTATCTACAACTATTTAACACTCAAAATTATTTTAAATCTCACAGCAATTAAGCACTTTTCAAATATTACATGATTCCCACAACAGCTCTTAGAGGTAAGTGCTACTATCCTGATTTTGCAGTTAAGACAACTGAGACAATCAGAACTTAAGTGACTTTCTCAGGGCCATACAACAAGACAGTGTCTCAGGTCAAATTCCAAGTGAGGTCTTCCTAATTCCAAGCCTAGCATACGGCATCATATAATTACTCCCTTCTCCTAATGGGATAGATAAGCTCTTTCCTTCTCAAAACTGAATTGAATATAGTAGCAGTTTGTGAGTTCCCAGCACTATTATTCTTTTATTTCCTGAAGGGCACTCATTAGTGAGTCTATGAAGACATTGTTGGTCATAAAATAATTTGCATTTGTTCATTTCTGGTTTCACTCAAATAGCCATTTCTTTTAAAGGCAGAGACCACAACATATTCAAGCCATGATTCTTATCTATACAGCATCCTATAAGTTTGGTGTTAGAGTAAACCCATCACATTAGGGAATTTCTTCAATGTTTCATGCCTTTGATGTTTCTAGTTGTCAGCCAATCTAATTTTTTTACTTCTCTATTTGTATGAATTCATGTTCTCCTTTATAATTCCTTATCTACTTTTCCCTTTACCATTCAACTTTTTACTTTTTCTTCCCCATTCTTTTCCATCTAGCTCTTCCTCCTCTCCCTTGACCAATCTCCCCCCCCCCGCCCCCAATTCTGTGTCTTCTCTGAGGATATCAAGCAAAGTCAAACACTTACAAACCTGAATACTTTGTCAGCAGAATCACTTGAGAAAATCTTAATAAGATCAAAGACTCATCAGCAACTTCCAGGAAAAGAACATAATGGAGACACAAACAACATTTAGAAAAACATTATAACAGTTCCATTACTATGCCATGTTAGGAGATGAGATCTTGCTAGAGAGTGACAGGGAATATGGAACTGAACTAATACTCAGTTTGCCTGCCCAGTAGGGAAGCAATAAGAATTTCTCACTGATATACTTGGCAGAAATATGCTACCTGATTATTGTAGAGTTGAAATGTCATTTTCTCAATCCATAGCAATATGGAACTGGGCTCAAAGGGTAATAAAACTATGCATACTCTTTAACCCAGCAATACCACTACTGGATCTGTATACTAAAGATATCAGAGAAAAGGGAACTACCTAATTGTACAAAAATATTTTTATCACTTCTTTTTGTAGTGGCAAAAAAATTGTTCATCAATTGGGGAATGGCCAAAATAGCTGTGGTATATAGTGTTAATGGAAAACTGTTGAGCCATCATAAATGATGAACAGAATGAGTTCAGAAAAAAACATGGAAAGGCTTAAATGAACTGATGCAAAGGGAAGTGAGCAGAACCAAGAAAATAGTGTATAAAATAAATGAAATACTGTACAATAACCAACAATGAAGGACCAAACTATTATCAGTTGTCAACCTTGTGTCAACATGGAATCCAGAAGCCCCCAAACTTGTAGCCTAGTGATATTGGATGATCCCCAGTTTAGTTATCTTGAAGGTGAAAGGCCCAAGTTTGACCTTGTCACTGTTAAATTAAAAATTAGTTTCTCTGCTAAAAGTATTATATTTTAGAGGTTTATTAAAGATTAAGAAATAAAGAAAATACAAAATAAGAAAGCACATGACTAGGATGGCTGAAAGGCCCATTCAATTTCACTCACTACATCTTGGGACACATGTGTCCCTAGAAGTGGAAGCCGAGAGAGAGAGAGCCTGAAGTAGGTGGAGAGTCAGCCTAAATACAATTTCTGTTCTTGGCCCAGGTGGGAATTCAGGTGAGGTTACAAGGCATTTTGGGAAGTGGCCAAGAACTTCTGGGAATTGAAGTCTGGGGTTCAAATCTCCATTTTTACATTTCCCTGCTTGATCGTTTGGGAAAAGATTTTCCCCAAAAGGATCATGGAAACATAATCAACTTAAAGATTACAATAATTTGAGGATAAGAGGAAAAAAGAACAAAACCAATAATTGCTAGACACATTGACAAAAAACCAGTTAGGGGGCAGTCCCCTTTGGCATGAAAGTATAGATACAAATAAATGTTCAATCAACCACACATCTCCAAATAGTTCAGTTTCTGGATTCAGAGAGGTAGCATCTTTTTAAACCTAAAATTCTTCTCAAAAGGAATTTAAACTTTGCAATTTAAAATAATAATATTTTTACATTTCCTCGTGAAGAGGGTGATTGAAAAACACAGGATCACTTAGGGATGCATGGCTAAGTTATGAGGTATATGAATCAATTGGGAAGAGAAATTAAAAAGACATCAGACAAATCCAAATAAAAAAAGAAATTTCTGGATGAAAATATAGACTATCAAAGTCTTATGTGTAAAAATTCCAAGTAAAGGAAAAGTAAATCTATACTATATATATAACGGGTCCTTGAATCAGGGCCCAATTAAAATCATCTAAGCAATTAAGCATTTATCCAATTAGCAGCCAGGACTACAGAAAGTTTGCCACACTATGAAAAGACAGAAAAGGGTCTAGATTATAGAAGCCAAATAGGAGCCAAGTTTGGGATACTCGTCTGTAAGTATTTTCAGAGTGAGTGTGGATACAAGGAAGGTCCATGTCTTAAACATACATTAAACATCGCAACCTTGAGTCTTCACACTAATATAACCTGTGTGCTCTTTGTGGCACTAATCAAGTTTAGCTTTGTGCTTCATTGGCCCTGTGAAATTGCTCTTTTGTATATCTTGTCCTGGAATCAGACAGAATCATTAAGCAAAATCCTATAACTTTTTAAACAATTAATGGCATTATTTTTATAGTCTCAAGCTTTTGGGGGCATGCATTGATGCATTATAGCCAATGTATTTTAAACATATTACTGCAAAATAAAAAAGTTAAAGAAAATCTTAATACTGGTGACATGTGCTTCAAATATAAAAAGGAGAGAAAAAAATAAAAAAACTAAAATAGTATATTACACATGCAAGAAAATATAATAATAAAAGAGTTTTTAAAATTCAAAAATGTAGCTTATAATCATGGACACACTGAGTCAGCTAAGAAAATATAGAATAAAAGGCTTTCTCACCAAAAATGAGATCCATTTCCTCTTCATATCTGGCCATGATCCACTGTGATCCACTGTGTGTACAAGCAAATTAATTGAACAGTAGTACAAATATGTAGGAATCAATATCCCCAAAATTCTCAATAGCCCCATTAATTACCATAACAAACAAACCCACTATCATATTTCACATGAGTTGCTGTATGGCATTTTTAAAGCCTATGAACTGATGGATATTTGTCACAATCTTCACAAACGTAGCAAATCTTTCAACCTTCGTAAACATATTTTTAAACAAAGTGAAACTTATTTTGGGTTTTGAACATAATCAAGAATTCTAGATATCATTCTGGTGGAAATTAAGTAGTGAGCTGAAGAGTTATAAATGAGAGGTGCTCCTTTTTTGGAGGCTTCTAGGGGTACAAATGCCCTGGGATTAACTTCCCAGCTTCCATTCACATTTGTATAAATGCGGGATGTTGGGGGTTATAATTGTTTTTCACTTTAGCTACTAGAATGGGCCTTCTTCGTGTTAGGGGCAGGAAAAATGACCAGAGATTGTTAAGAAAAATTCTAAAAATCGTGTCTAAAGAACCATTAAAATCGATTTGAGATATGTAGCTCATTAAATTTTCCAAAGGTTGGTGTAGCAATTTTCTGATGGAGTCCATCTATCCTCTATGTGACAATTTACAAAGTAAAAAATAGAAAGGCTGTTTTTATATATGGACTTATTCAATAATATTTTTTCAGTATCGTTATAGGAGAAAAGCAACAGAATATAACAGTAGTTAAAACCCAGTACATTAAACTGATTCAGTGTAACAGAATATTATTGAATGCAGCAATATATGAACTTAAAATCACAAAGATAAACCTTAAACAAAACAATCAGCAAATTCAATAGAATACAGAGATTTTTATAAAACATTGGAGTCTGCAAAGCCTTAAAAATATAACTTCCAGTCTCTTTAAAGTTCCTTGGGTTTCTTTTTTTAATTATCAATTTAGATGCCTTTTGTCAGAAGGCAGAAGATTAGTAATGTTTAGGCAATGGGGTTTAAATGTCCTGTCCAGGGCCACACTGCCAGGATGTATCTGAGGCCAGATTTCAACCAAAGACCTCCCATCTCTAGGCCTGGCTCCCAATTCACTGAGCTGCTGAGTTTCCTCCCCATAAAAAGAGTGGATTTTAGGAATTTCAAATTTGGCTAAAGAGTTGCAGGGAGTTGAATTTTTCCCCTGGCACTCAGGTGAGATAAATTAAAGGATCAATGCAGTCAAAAGATATCCTTTTAAATACCCCATGCTTGTAAGTTCCTGCTTGGAAAAGCCTCTTCCTTCTTTTCTTTCTTTCTCCCTCCCTGTGATCATCTGCCCCCAGTCCACATGGAGGTTAATTGTAGCCTAAGGAAAATTTCATCCCCCCCCCCTTTTTTTTTACCAGCTGGTGTTTGATCCTGAAGAAATTAAATTGGGTCTACTACCAGCAGCCTGGGCCTGGGGCTGGGCCTGGGGCAATGAGCTGTCTGGGTCAGAGGCCATGCAGGGGCTGGGCCAGGAGAGGTAGAGAGAGACCAGGAGCAGGAGCCTCTGGGGCCAGGTTCACAGAAACAGGCAGGCAGCAGCTGGGAGGGCGGGACAGCAATAGCCAGGAGCAGGTACCAGAGCTGGGGTGGGCAGGGCCGGGACCAGGTGAGCTATCTGATGGAACAAGCTGAATCAGCAACAGCTTTTGTGAGGGTAAAAAACCTTGGCCAGTGAAACGTGGCTTAAAAAAAATCTAGAAGCTATTAAAAGCTGAACTTAGTAACATTAGAGAAAAGAATCAGAAGATTGAAGGTATTTTGTCACAACCAACGTAGCTCACCAACTGTTAAATTAAAAATTAGTTTCTCTGCTAAAAGTATTATATTTTAGGGGTTTATTAAAGATTAAGAAATAAAGAAAATACAAAATAAGAAAGCACATGACTAGGATGGCTGAAAGGCCCATTCAATTTCACTCACTACATCTTGGGACAAACATGTCCCTAGAAGCGGAAGCCGAGAGAGAGAGCCTGAAGTAGGTGGAGAGTCAGCCTAAATACAATTTCTGTTCTTGGCCCAGGTGGGAATTCAGGTGAGGTTACAAGGCATTTTGGGAAGTGGCCAAGGACTTCTGGGAATTGAAGTCTGGGGTTCAAATCTCCATTTTTATATCATATGAGAGTTTCTCCTGGAGGAAATTCTAACTTCAGAAGTCTCAGACTAACAATAGATCTTAAAAGACCTTTTCACTAAAGCAATTTTTTTAATGCCTTATGTTCCTTGATGTAATGAAACTTCTTTGAGGTTTGTAGTGTTCTTCTAGAGTTTTGTATCATACTCAGGGTCTAACTATATACTGATCCAGAGATAGAACTGAGTATATACTTCATGTATCCATGTCCCATTAGACCCTTCTTTCTAGACAACCCAAGACTAATTTGTTGTACATCAGAAATTTCTGTTCATACATGCAGAGTAGGTACCTAGGCTGAACCTCATTATGGCTTGACTTTTTCTGCCATGAGTATTGGTCCTGACCTTACCACAGTGTCGGGTGACTGGGGGGAGTGGTGTTTGCATTAATAGTTAGACAGTTAAAAGTTTCAGCCCGAAGCCAGGCATCACAAGGAATTGCTCCACCTTTGCTGGCTTGATTTGTATTTTTATACCCTCTGGTTACACGGGTACTTGGAACCAAGATTAATTTTTCAAAATACATGTTTCCTTACAGATAATTGGATAAGTCATACATTAATTTTTGACAAATCATTTGATTAACATTTTATGATTATCCTACCTACTATGTTTCTATAGATTCTGACAACAAATACAAAGCTTTTACAAAGGATAAATGTTTTCTTGTTATAGGCAGGATAGCTGGAGGTCAGTTATTCATTAACCTGTGAGGTGCTCAGACTTGTGGATAAGCTAAGAATAATTATTCATTACTTTTAATCAAATAGATAATCAATCAGAATTTCTTTTGAGATAAAGTATGACTTCTACAATGGATCACCACTAGCTATTTAGGTTTTTGAATAGCATCTAATAACTCAGTTATTATTTCTGCATATGAAATTGGTTTTCCTGATGCAGTAATAAAATCTGGTTATTTCCAGATCTTCCCTGTTGCATGACATACTGAAAAAGCATAACATGAGTCTGTAAAAATATTAGGACTTTTACCATTAGCTAGAAGACATTCTTGCTTCAATGCTTCAAAACTCTGCTCCTTGAGCACTAACTTTACTAGGTAATGAGCCATACCACAGTGTCTCAAATTCTATGACCACTGCAGCACCAGTACATCAAATTCTAGCACACAAATATGAAGAACCATCAGGGAATAATGCCAAGTTTGGATTTTCAAAAGGAGTGTCTTTCAAACGGATCCTAGGCATATTCACTAGATCTACTACTTCTACACACTCATGTAATGGTTCACTGTTCTTTGGCAAATCAGGAAGAAGCATAGCTGGATTTAATATACTACACCTCCTCAACTGGATGTTCTCACTGCCCAGGATAATAATTTCATACTTAGAAATTCATTGATCTGAATAAGCTTGTGTACAAAATTTTCTCATTAGTGCTTCTATTTGATGTGAACAGTATACCAATGCACATCCCAAAACCAAATCTGCTGACTTCTGTACTAACACAGCTATAGCTGGTACACCCCTTAGACAAGGAACTGTACCTGCAGCTATTGGATCAAGCTGACAACTATAATATACAATTGGACGATAACGTTGTCCTAAAGTCTGTTTCAGTACCTGAGAGGCAATACATTTAGTTTCATTAACAAACAGTTAGAATGGTTTCGTATAGTCTGGGATACCCAAAGCTGGAGCAGATAAATTGGCTTCTTTAAGCATCCTTAAGGCTTGCAGATGTTCAGGCTTTAGTTTTAGAAGTTCTAGTTCTGTATTCCTGGTTAAATCTATTAGACATTTTGTTAGTTCACTATATCCAGGTATCCATTGTATACAGAAACCAGTTGGTCCAAGAACAGCTCTGAGTTGCTTTTAGGTCTTAGGAACACTCAGTTTCTGGATATCTCCTATTCTTTTCTGTCTAATACTTTCTGAACCCTCTGATAACACAAAACCAAAATATTGTACTTGAGGCAAAAACCATTGTAACTTTGCCCTGGAGATTTTATGCCCAGGCTTATATAATTCTATCAAAAGAATCTTGCTATCTCAGACACACCTAAGCATTTGGGGGTGCAAGAAGAATATCATCCACAAAATGCACCAATTTGCTTTCTTTGAATGTGTGACAAGGAAATCACTTTAAAAGACTGATATATATTAATTTAAGGTCACCAAAGAATTCAGCTATGTAATTCCTAAATGAAAACTCAAGTCAGCAGTCAACCTTTTATAGAGTTTAATTACAAACAGGAGGAAGAAAGGAATTAGAGATAGAGAGAGAGAGGGAGAAAGGGGAGAGAAGGGAATAGGGCTTAAATACCCCTTCTGTTTAGGCTGGGCCAAAAGGCCCAAGCCCTTAGATAGCTGAGGCAAAGAAAGGAGATCAGTCCCTATTACTCACGTGACCAAAATGGGGAAACAGTCTCAAGGGCCTCCACCTCCAGCTTCCTTCAGAGCCAACTTTCAAAGCACCACCTCTCAGACCAAAAACCTCTCCCACCCACCACCCCCTGTCCTCAGACCCCTCTATCTTTAAGGAAACCATCCAAGTTCCCTACCCTCAGTTCTCACATCTACCAATCATTGTCCATGTCTTCTCTGTGCCAATGGTGGCTCTAGCTTAACCCAGGTCCGCCCAGAGGTCTGTGGCTTTGCACATGTCTGTTGAAGGTCATATTCTCAAATAATTAAATCTTGATCTTGCTGCAGCCCTTCCTAAATCCTGTTAGGACTGAGTGGGGTGGAAATTGTATTTTCCAAGACCTGGTTCTGTCATTCCAAGTATCTCTATTGTATCAATTCTAAAATCAATCATGACTCAAAGAAATTCCTGTTCTATGCTTAAGCATAGGTCAAAGCCCTTTCCATTGTTCAGCAAAAGGTTTCTGTCCTAAAGTAATCTTAAGAAGGGAGGAGGAGGAACCTCCCATGCCAATGGGGTTCACATTCCAATAGAGTTCCCACTATCAATAGGAAATTTTTCAAGTATGAAATTTCCCAATGGTGAAATTTCCAACATTTATAAGTCTAAGAAATTTTAAGGTTTACAAATATTAAAGTTTTTAGATCTGTATTCAGAATTTGTGAAAATTGGCTTGGTGAATCGGTAAAACCCTAGGGCAAATGAGTCCAGGTCCACTAAGTTTTTTCCCAGATAAAAGTAAAGATCTTTTGAGAATCCTCATGAATTGGAATTGAGAAAAAAGCTGAGCATAAATCTACCACAGTGAAATATCATACCTGACTTGGAATGGAAGAAATTATAGCAGCTGGACTTGGTACAACAGGATGAGTCTTGATTACATAACCATTGACTGCTCTTAAATCCTGTATAAAATGATATACAATTTTGCCATTTTGATCTAACTTTGGATTTTTGACAGAAGCAAGGTATTATGACCTCTTGTTGGATTAGGGATTCAATGTTTGGTCTTACACCCTCAATTGCTTCTTTAGTCAAGGGATATTGAGGTACATAAGGAACTGGTCCTTTTCCTCACCTTGACTGGTGTAGCTGATTTCAATAGATCTACATCTGTGGAAGACTTTGACCAAAGATCTTCAGGGATATCCTCAGGTATTAGATAGATCAAATCTAAGTCATCCTCTGTACTGACTGAATCTAAGAAAAGCAATGGAAAAGCTTTCAGAGATTCTTCTGGAAGATATGATGAGATATCACCAGTATCAGTACATTGGATTGTCACCTTTAGTTTACATAATAAATCTCTTCATTGGTTTCATTGGTCAGTCTGGCATACACAGAAATGCATGCTCTACAGATAATATACCTAAAGCAATTATTTTTGGTTGTAATTTTGCTACCCTCTGTGGTTTACCAGTAGCACCTACTACTTCCATTGGACCAACAGCTCTACAATTCTTAGGGAGACTTTGCAAAACTGATTTACTGGCTCTAGTATCAACCAGAAGATCATAAATCTGGTCTCCAATAGGTACAGACATATATGGTTCTGTACTATTTGGTGGTTGGAATGTTTCCAACACCAGTGCTAAAATAGTAACATCAGAATGAAGGTCAGTCATTTCTTGTCCATCCAAATTTACATCTGCTTGAATTTCATGATATTCCCAGGATTTCACATCTCTAATACCATCATCTGCTTTTTCACTACTCTCATTGGTCTTTATAATCTCTACCTTGTCATCATTGTTCTCATTTATAATCACATTATCTTTATCCAATTTACATTCTTCACTGTTTTCCATTATTTCACAATCATTAGAATTTTCCACTAATTTCACATTGCACTATTATTTTTCCTCACAATTATTAACACTAATTATATTAACCTTTGTTTCAATCACATTATTTATAAATTCATTAACCTTAACTCCATCACATTCAATTCCATTTCATTTGAATCCATTTCCCTCGATTCTTCAAACACTTGAGAACTCCAGGTACACCTGCCGTGGTCAGAGTCCAGCCCCACTCACGACTCCAGGGTTCCCAACAGGTGGCGAACGATCAGTCAAAATAAATAACATAAAATAAATAACAAACGGAAGACAGCTTAATCATTACAACCATGGGACTGCTTTGCATCTCCGAGCTGTTCCACATTCCCAGGCTTGGGATTTATTTTTATATCCATATTCTAGGCTTTCAGGTATACAAAATCAAAGAGAGATAATTAGAAAAGTGATAGATTAACTATTAACAAATCACTTGATTAACATTCTATATTTTTGTATTGTGATTACAGACAGAATACAAGATAAATGATTTTGTCACAGGTGGCTTACTAGGGAGTTTGAGTTACTGATTTTTGTAATTGAGTCACTGAGGCATATTGAAGCTTAGTGCACCTATATTGTACCTGTACCTATTGTATGTACCTCAATGATTGATTTGTGTGCTGGCTTCATGAGAAAGTTTTGGGCTTGGCCTGTGGCTGTGGTTTCACTGGGAATTATGCACCTAAATAAAAGTTAACCCACAATAGTCTTTTGGGATTGAGTTTGAGGGTCTGCTCATTTGGTGATGTTTTGGAGAATTAGGATACAGGTGTTTTGCTCTTGCATTATTTCTTTTGAAACTAAGGGGAATAATAATCATGTCAATTCATAGGTAAGGGACATTGATGAAAGAAATCATGCAAGGGGGATAGAGTGGGCAGTCACATCTCACCAAGGACCACTCTGTGGTCTCCCCAGCCACCATGCATGATTCTGTCAAGGCATCATGGACTGATGGCCCCCAGCATATCCTTTTTATTTATTTATTTTTTTGAGCTGAAGAGACTTAAGTTCAATTCAGACTTGCCGAATGGTGGACCCTAGCTATCGGATGAGAATTGGAAAGCAAAAGGAATAAGAAAAAGTAAGACAAGAGCAAATCCAAATAAGACAAAAGCAATAAAGGTATGGCTCAAATCACTGTTGGAGATAAGGGAAGAGATGCTGTCATAAAATGAATTAGCAGTGGATGGGGCTGAATAAAGGGAGGTACCAGAGTGACTGATATCCATGATTTGTCTGTGTAGTGTGGACTCCTTATAGGGAAGGCTGCTCGTGATGCAATGATGGCAGTGATATCCAATATAAGGGGTGCAATGATAAGGGGTTTAGAATGGTTTAAATTGTTGGAAATTAATTTTAGGGCATAAATGCTTGGACCATCATACCAATGAATAGTCATATTAACAGGAAGCATCACAAAAGGTGGTTATTTAACAACAAATACAATGATAGCAGGAATGGGGCAATTTGTTAAAATACATAGCAAGATTTTCTATAAGTTGTGGGGGAAACACATTGTATAATCAATGCATAGGCTTGAATGGGTTTGGAACTTTCCTTGTCATTAGAGCACAGTAATACAGAAAGGGAAGCGAAGCAATGAATTTCCACAAAGAAAAATGAGTAACAGGAGATAAGGGGCTTTCAATGGCAGAAATACGAGCAGTACAGATAAAATGGCTAACCTGGCAAGAATTAAGACATTAGTACAATCAGGAGGTGTAAATTGTTGCTTGTCCATTCTTTGTTTTGCTTGGGCTGCAAGTGTCCCAATTTGTCCCCAAGTTGGTAGAACATCTTGTTGTTTTAGCACAGTCTCTGTATCTGGATCCTCCCAGACTTGTTGTTGGGATGGGAGTCATGGTAGGAATGGGTGAATCCTTCTGAAATCCAAGTGTGTATGAGTGTGCCTGGGGGGAAAATGCAAACAGATCCTTGCCCCCAAGAGTGCTGGAACTACCAATGATTAATAATAATACTTTTCCAATTGACCTTTTGTCTTTTTTTTTATTATTAATTTGAAATTAGCAAGAGCTTTGAATGTATGTCCTGGGCCATTATCTATTTTGAAGGTTTGGGAGATGCAGAGAGCATTCTGCTTCAGTAGTATGGGTAGAAGTAAAAATTAATTAGAAAAGTTATCCAAGGGTACACAGATGGGCAGGATTTAACATGTATTCCAAATAGCAGTTAGTAATATTGATGAAACTTTAGCTGAATTTTCTTTTCATCTTCATGGATCTTATTTGTCTGGATTCACTGATCTATGTGGTCCATGTTGCTTTAGATATGTCATTTTATTAAGAAAAATTTTGGTGGAACTAACATATTGTGAAATAAATTCTTTTACTTCAGGAGATATAAAGATTCCTGAGGTCTTAACCTTTTATTTAAAAATTTTGATTATCTTTCCCTTATAAATAGCTAAATTATATTTGTAACATTTAATTGTAGAACAATTAGGATCTCAATAGTGCAAGGGAAAAAGATTTTGTTTAAAAATATACATGCATAGACTAAACAGTAAAATTACTAAAAGCAAGATATAATGGATGTATTTATTATTATTATTATTTAAGGAACTAAAACTCCACCCTTTATCAATAATATGCCAATTGTCATAATTTGGAAACAGGTTGCTTGCATGTTTATATAACCTAGCAATTGTTAAAATATTTACCTCAAATAAATGTAAGGTTCTCACTAATTTTGCTACATAGAAGCTTTATTTATATGCATGTCACTATAGTGATGGGAAACTATCATCTTAAAAGTCTATTCAAAATTAGTATGATTAGTATGAACTTTTTAGTGTTCGCTCTAAGTATTCTCTTTACTATAGTAGGAAGAGGGAGGGGTAACAGGTAACTTGCTGTAGTAGGAGAAAGGGGAGGAGGAGTGTGATGAAACAGGTTTACTCCATAATTAAAATAAATCTTTAATAGTATTATTTTAAAGTCATAGGATTATTGTTTTCAAAATTATATGTGGATTCCCATACTTAAAGGTGGATAATGGAATTTCTTTTCCAATAATCAATGAAATTATTTGTAATCAAAAACTGCTTCTGTTTGCCAGCTAGTGAATGATTACTTAACTCTATATGTGGAGAGAAAGAAGGGAGGGGTAGCAAGGACTCAGAATGAGTCATCAAATTTGTATCCTAGCAATTCTAAACAATTCCTTTGAGGGGTTTATATACTTAACTTTTCAAAATGTGATCTTAAATTTATATCATGATGTATTATGTTTCACACAGAAGCATTTATAGAAAAAAATTGACATGTTGATGTTTAAAAGGTATATTATAGATATTTTCTCAAAAATTTATCCTAACCACTTGAACCATGTCTTTCAGTTTTAATGTATTCACATTAGCATCTTAAACAGTTAATCCAATTATTCATAAATCATTGCATTTTTATTTTTGTTTAACTAACTGTAATATATCCATTGTTATTAAAAGTAAGGCATGTTCTCTAACCTGAGCTTCTTTAGGATTCTGGATTTATAGTTTATACTTTTGCAGTTGTATCACATAGCCAAATTGTGCAGTTTCAATTAAAAAAAAAACAAACCTTTTATTCCTGTCTGCTTCTAGAAAAAGCTCATATTTTTACTTAATAGTAGTTTATGGAAATTATAATATTTGTGCATACTCAAATAATCTCTTAGAATTCCTGTTACTTCTTTAAGCCTTAGTTGTAATGTCATTCTCAGATCAAGATTTATTCCAGCTATCAGCTAACCACTCAGGTTTTTCAAATTATATCTCTAAAATTTAGATAAGGTAGCTGAAAACTTTTATGTTTTTAAATTATTTTGTTATATTGGTCCCTTAATATAAATGTAAAATAATTACAAGCACTTTTGTTCTCCTTCCTGTACCTAAAGAAGGGGATAAATTACTTTTGAAATGTTTTCCAAGACAGTAGATGCTTGACTGCCCTTGTAGTCTGAGAAGATCTTTCCTTTCTTTCCAATAGTTTTTTAATACTTTAGTTGCATGTTTTTTAAAACCTTGATATTAAATCACTCCCAATATATTAATTAAAAATGTTACAACTTCCAAACTCACTTTGTTTAAAGTTCCCTAACATTTTCTTAAGATTCCACTTTTCCTTTCAAACTTTTGCTCCAAGCAAAATAAAACCTTCAGTTTTTGTTTCTATTTTTCTTACTATAGATAGGGGAAAGGTGACTACCTTTTACTTATATTTAATAGCCTAATAATGAATCTTATTTGACTTCTGGACTGGTAAAATTTCCTTTGCCAATTGCACTATACACAATCTGAATAAAAATTAATTTCTTCACAGCACAATTTTATACATATTTTGTGTACATCTATTATGACATTATAACAAATTATATTTGAATAGATATATTTATTCTTATTCATAGCATATATATTCCCAATCAAGTATAACATCGTTCAAAACTTCCAACCTTAGCCATAAATCACATACTTAACAACTATGCAAATTCACTTATGCTAATTACCAATTCTGAACTCCTACAATCTCAATGCTAACATGCAATCACTTGTTGCTGTCTTTGATTGACACTCATTTTGAAATCCAACATTTAATTCTTAGAAAAAGTTCTCCACTATAACTGTTGTCTGACTGAATTTTATACAGAAACATGTTATGTTTTACTAAGCAACCAGTATGGTTTTTTGCTTTTTAAAAAGGAAAAAAATCCTCTTGGTATCAAGCTTTCTATTAATTACCTTCAACCAGTTCTGAACTTATTTCAATCACTTTCTCTTATCGGTCCTAGTGTTGATAAAGAGACCTCTGGCTTGAATTTAGCTAACATATCACTTCTAACTGAGACACAATCATTACCATAAAATTCCACTTATCACAGTACATTCTCAGACTAATTAGCACTTTTCCAAGGTTACCTATATAGATCTTTAATATCAAATCTAAGAGAATAGCCAACCTGAGTCAGAGTCTTAGTGGGTTCTCATAAGGGAGCTATGAGATCCTCAAATGCAGATGTTAAAATAAGGAACCAAGATAAATGTTTTTTTTCCTCTCTTTTTAAATGCTTTCCCATTTCTCCTTTTCAATTTTTTTCATCTCTCTCATGCCCTTCAAAAACATATATAGCTACACATTTCAATTGTTCTATGTTCATAACTGAAAATGCTCCCAAAACTTAAAGGATCAATACATTATTGGGTTTTGTTTTGTTTTGCTTCATTTTGTTTTTATTTTGGTGAAAGGTCAGATAATGTAGCAATGAATTGTAGAAGAAAGAATCAGGAGTTTAGAAAAAGAAACTGCAACAATAATAAAAGCTCCAATAGAGCTGGTGCTTCTCTCAATAATGACCACACTCAATGACTATTGGGTAGCAGATATGTGAATGGCAATGTGAAGTGCAATCTCACTACTCCATTCTCTATCACAACATTTATCTGTGCTAAGACATGTCCTAATAGAATAAACGATAGGTTATATGGTCACAAGTGTTACTGCCTCATTACAGTGGAAGACGGATTTCCCATAAGGTTTGGTTTCCCCCATGTTTGCAACGTCACAGTTACTCTTCCCTTCCCTAAAGGTGATTTGACCTGTGTAACCCCATCAGTGTCGGTACATGATCATTTTATTGGCTGGGAAGGCAAGCCTATGAGTAAGAATCTGGTCACTTGTGTGAATGTTAACTGTAAATGCTAAAACTGTAAAGGGTTTTAGCCAAAACTATAAAGGATAGTTTTTAGTGTTTTGACTTAAAATTTAAAATAAGTGGTCACCATGGGAAATTCCCAAATATGAAAATACCCAGGTCAGCTGGGATTTATGGAGATTTTTTAATTAATAAAGAAAAAAGTGTGTGTGGGGGAATCTGGGTAGCTCAGTGGATTGAGAGCCAGGCCTAGAGATGGGAGGTCCTAGGTTCAAATGTGACCTCAGACACTTCCCAGTGGTGTGACCCTGGGCAAGTCACTTGACCCCCATTGCCTAGCCCTTACCACTCTTCTGACTTAGAACCAATACACAGTATTGACTCCAAGACAGAAGGTAAGGGTTTAAAAAAATAAAATAAAGAAAGAAGGAATTAAGGGAAGAAGAGAGAGAGAGAGAATTATTTTAAATTGCTCTGGCTCAGGCTGAGCCAAGCAGTAGGAAAAGGCCTAGGTCAAAATGGCCTAGGCCTGAGCCTAAGGGAGAGTGAGTCAGTCTTTATCACTCACAAGATCATCTCCAAGCAAGCTCCAGTCCTCCACTGAATCTCCTGAACTGAGTTCAGAATCCAATTCCACTTCAAACTGAATTAGCCTCCAAACTGAATTCAATTGTAACTGAATTCAATTCAATTGTCCTTGTTCCTTCCCCTCCTTTTAAAGAGATTTTTCTCTTATTTCACCTCCCCTAAATTTTCATATCTACCAATCACAGTAGATGCTTTTTCTAGGACTGCCCATCCTTAGTTCTCATCTTCTTTGGTTTTCACCTTCTCTGGTTAGATTAAATCCTCTGAGTACTTCACACCTCTTTGTTAAGCTTGCCTTTTGTAAGTTTCTTGACGTTTTAGGTACTAATTTAATCTTTACAGGTACTTAACACCTTTTTGTATTAAATCTAAAAATAGACCACCTAGCTTAAGGTTTTTGCTTTACTATAAGGTATGAGTTGGGGACTTTTCATTGTTCAATCAGGAGTTTACAACTTTATCTTCCCTAAGGCACTGTCTGAGTAGAGTGGAGTAATTTTAAAGGTTCCCAATACATTCCTGATCAAGTATCTCCATTGCTACAATAGGGGAAGTTGCTTAACCAAATCTTCTAAAGTAGAGTCTGAGTAGTTTTAAGATTCACACTTGGTAGCATAAATGGGGGAGAGAAATAAGTCTAATTCAGTAGCCACTTCCTCTGCAGCACAGAGATATTTTGGGGCTGCTATGCCCACTTTCAGGATGATGGCAGTTATAGATTCTATTAGGAACATCTGTACTGAGATTGAGAAATTAGCTCAGGATATAGTTCAAGCCAACTTTCAAGGTTCTAAAGCTATCTCCTTCCTTCAGGAGATTGACTCCTTGGCAAAGACAGTCATACAAAGTCAGATAGCCCTTGACAAACTTACATCTATTTTGGGGGATGCCTGCACTCTTATCATTCTTATTGTTCTTATATAAATAAGTCAGGGGAAATTGTTAAAATGTTCATGAACTTCAAAGAATTATGAATAAAATTGCAACAGATCAACGTGACATCGGATGGCCACAGGGCACAAGTTTGTTAGCAATTGTGGCCAAATGGGTCTTCTGAATTCAAGGAATTATCCTTTTCAGTCTTATAGAGAGTTAGATATTGGACAGATTTCATCCTCCTAAGGGGAGTAATGTGAAACTATCTTAAAGGTCCATAGATTACAGTAACCTGGACCAGGAAAGTAGATCTTCCAGAGGAAATACTGTGAAGATCATCTTTATTCCAGACAGCAATAGAACATATCCCCAGAAATTAGATGTTATAGCATGACTCATAGTGGGCCTTAGGGTAACAAACCTTGTTGGGGTTAAGCCTTCCATTCACCAAGTTGTTTTAACTTAAAAAATCTCTAATCAAGAGCAATTTCAAATTTTTTTCATATGATTATTGATAGCTTTGATTTCTTCATCTAAAAACAGCTCACGTTCTTTGACCATTTGCCAAATAGGGAATGACTCATATTCTTATACATTTCATTTAGATCTTAATATAGTTGAGGAATGAGACCTTTATGATAATTTTGTTATAAATTCCCTCCCCCTCTCAATTTGTTGTTTCCCTTCCAATCTTGGTTACATTGGTTTTGTTTATACAAAACTTTTTAAATTTATCTAGTCAAAATTATTTATTTTACATCTTGCAATGTCCTATATCTCTTGCTTGGTAATGTGGAAGAGAGAAATTGGGAAGCATGCAAAGAGGCAGAAGGAGTGGCTGTCTGTCAGTCAAAAAACCTGTCAGTCAAATAAAGGTTCTATTTTGAATGTTACTGGGAGAAACAGTTGGAGGCAAAGCCAGTGGCTGGCTGGACCCTGGTTACCTGGTTGCCTTGTATCAGGGAAGGAAGAAGGAGTTTTTTCACTTTTAACCTTGGAGACAGAAAGGAGTGGTGACCTGGTGACCTTGAAGGCAGAAGAAAAGAAGGACAATAGTCCAGATATCTCTCTGACTTGCTCTGTTGATGATAGTGACTGAACTTCCAGATCTATCAGACATTTCTCTCAGTTTAAACTTATTCCAAAATCCTCTGATCTAAGAATCACTGTAGTATCAGGTATATGGCATCCTTGCACCAAAGCCAGTAAGAGGAATAAAATCCATACACAGTTATTAATACTGCTGATTATATCCCAATATGTAGAAAAATTACCAAGTATGTTTAATACAAAATTCATGAAGGTTCTAGGAGAATCTCCAAAGGAGGTTTATGTGGTTTTCTAGCAATATTGAAGAGGTGATTGATGATACAATCTATGCAATCTACAGATCTCTTTACTCAAAACCACAGAAGACAAGTTGTTGGTAATCCCTCTCCCTCTCTCATCTTCCCTTTTCAGACCTTCCCCATGCAGTATCCCTCAGGTCCACCAACTTTGTGTAGTATGTATAAAAAAAAAGGAAAAAAGGGTAAGGGAAGAGAAAGAAGTGCTAGGAAAGACCAGAACCTGAGCTCTGGCAACCTCCTGCACTCCTGCCAAAGCCCTGGACAAAAAAAAAAAAAAGGCCCTCCCAGTGTGTAATTGGTCCATTTATAGACCAAACCCACTCCAGGATAAAGTGAAGGGAACCCTGGGGCAAGCAGGGAATGCTGGGGGATGTAGTTCCCCAGCATACAGTTTTTTTAAAAAACACACACATATTCTTTTCACCTCCCCCACTCTTCTACTATGGCCAGTTCCTTTATAACAATAATATTGACTATCTATTATGTCATTTTACGAATGAACAAACTGAGTCTCAGAAAATGTGACTTTTGCAGTCACATCACATAGCTAGTAAGGATCTAAGGAAAGCCTGCCCCAAAGTCATTTCCTTCCCTCATCTGAATTACAAACCTGAGTCACATGAATTGTCCGCATCATTGAGCTACCGATTAGGAATACAGCAATATCTCACTGTTACGTGGTACTTTAAGTTTCACAAAATGATATCCTCATAGCAAATTCATGTAATTGGTGGTATAAGTCTTATTACCCAGATTTGGAAATTGAAGCTCAGAATAGTTATGAAATGATTTGCCTAAAGTCACATAATAAGTGAATGATAGCCACATTTAATACTGATAACATATATAATTTTATGTGTATATTTATTACGTGTATATAGTAGATAATAAATGATGGTTTCTCAAAGTACTCTACTCAGAATAAATCTGAGAGATGGGTATTTCAAGTATCTCTGTCTCACTCCTACTATTTTACATATGAGAAAGATGAGGCAGAGATAAGGTAAGAGACTTACTTAAGCCCATGCAGTTAGTTCCAGAGCCTGAGTCTTCTCCCTCCAAGCCCTGTGCCCTTTCTTATTTCACATTGCTTACTTCCCAGGCTAATGCTATACACATCTGTTTGGTGCTCAGCTTATATTTATTGAAAGAAAGAATGTATTAATTAATAAAACATTTCCCACTTGTTTCCTAGTCCCAAAGAGCTTAGAGAAACATGCTGAACAGAACAGCTGAACCACTAAGCATTCACTCATTCATCACACAGCATTTATGTGAATTTCTATTCTTTGGAGTGTAAAATGTGAATCTGGGGAGTATTATCATCTCTCATTAAAACATCTGGCATTAAATAAAGTAGAAAGAGTGCTTAGGCAGTATGTACAACATTCCGTAACCTAGCCCCTAGTACTTGCTTACTACTTTCTGCCTACTAAAACAGCAAGACTGTTTTTATTTTTATTTTTTTTTATTTTTTTGTGGGGTGAGTTGGGGATGGAGAATGTTTGAAGAAGTGATTGGACTAGGTTCGTTTTGATGACCTATGGTATGAGTACTAGAGGGGGTTGCTCCCCTCCCCCTTTCTACCACACTTGAGGACATTTTTTACATCACCCACTCCTGAGTCCAGCAGCCTACTGGGAGCATTTCTTCCCTTCTGTGTCTGGGGGTAAAGGGGCAGCTCACATGCCATGTGAGAGTTGCAATTTGGGCACTTGGTCTCTAAAAGTTTTGCCATCACTGAACTAGGTGGTCTATTATTTCCTTCAAACACTAGGAGCCTAGGAAAAACAGGCAACTGAAAATATAATGCCAAAGAAACCTGAGTGAAATCCTGAAAATTTCTGACAATCCTATCAGTATTAATTTCCTTCATTTGTTTTTCCAGTGGCTATCATTAAAGTCCTGTTTTGTATTTTATTCCTCAAAAGGTTGAGTTAGGAATGGGTTATGTCCTTGATAGCATTTTCTGTGTTTAATTTACATTAACAGCTTAGTGTTACTTGTACATTTTTATAATTAGACATCTAAACTCCCTATATTTGTCTAATCTGTTTTGCTAACAGGTGGCAATATTTTATTGATACACAGCTGTCTTTATTTATTTCATGAAAGGGAAATTTGCATATGGTATTTTACTGCTAATGTAGAGCTTTACTTGATTATCATCCTGGAAGCTATTTACTTGGGAAAACAGTACAGATTACATTGCAGTAGGGGACAATGAGATAATATAATGGATGGCAAGTACTGAGGCCACCATGCATTTTCACAGAGAAGTAAATTCTAAGCATGATGGATCAGGGTACTAAAGGAAAAAAAACAAACAAATGACACCTCACTCTATGTAGAATCTCTTTTCCTTGTCACATTTGGCCATTCATTTTAGAGATGAGATTTGATTGGTTTCTTTGACTTTAATTTTGATTAATGTGGTACAATGTCTGTAGAGGCAACAAAAGAAAGACATTTCTAATGACAACTTTCTCTTCAATGTATCAGGATTGGTGAGTGTTTATGTAAAATTATATCCTTACCTTCTCTGCTGGAATGTCCAAGTGCCTTCATTTAATTTTTTACTTAGCTGTACTTTCTACTATGATCATAGTTCAATGTCATTCAACAAATATTTATTAAGTGATGACTATATGTACAAGGCACTAACTGTGGGAAATACAAGGTAAATTAGAGGTAGTATTAACCAAATTCCTGTCAAAGTATTCCTTTCAAAATATTTATTTTCAATTTTAAGCATTTCTGGATTGGAATTGCTACTGAATATTGTTTCCAAGGTAGAAGAGTAGAAAGGATTAGGTAATTGGTAATTGGAGTTAAGTGATTTGTCCAGAGTCACCCAACCTGGAAGTGTCTGAGACCAGATTAGAATCCAAGATGTCCTGTCTTCAGGCTGGCTTTCTAATAAATTAATCCAACTAGCTATCCCACCTTGATTGTATGCCTTGAAGGAATAACTCTCCCTGCTACTCCACAATGAGCTCTCAATCCATGGATATATTTATGTACTGTCACACTCTGACTTTAATTATATTTGTCTGTATGTATATATCTCAATGCTCAAGACAACTCTGGAAGACAACATTTTACTGAGAAGGTTCCAACTTGTATTGTCAAGATGAATTTCCTCCATCCAGAAACTTCTCATTGCTAAATTTGTTGGCTGGGGAATAAGTCTTATTCTTTTGCATGTCCCCTCTTTGTATTTAGCATATTATTAAATGCATTGTAGGTACTCAGTAATGTAAAAATTAAAATTTAATCTCAAATAATAAGAATATTATGTTTCAGGAGGTTTATTAAATGATTATTAGAAATCAAGGAATAAAGAGGATACAAAATAAAAACCTCATGCCCGTGGCTGGTTAGCCATTTTTCAAAATCCCTACCTTACCACCATCACCATTGATTGATGCATCATGCCAAAGAGGAGGAACAGGACTTCCCCCTGAATGCTTATTCTCTGTCTACTGTAAGTAATGACAGGAAGTCAGCGGACTCTTGGGAAATGTAGTTCCCCTTTAGGGTAACAGATTTTCAATTATACATTGTGAGATAGAGATTGAGATAACACCAGTGAGATTGGTAAACAAATGCAAGGAAATGGAATGTTAAATGAATTGTCAATCAATGAGAGAGAAGGAAATTTTTTAAAAAAGAATCTAAGGAGAAGGCACTTGGAAAGCCATCAGTTGAAGAAAAATTACTTCTGCCCTGGGAGACTAGGGAAGAAGGCTGATAGACAGGCTTGCTCTGGATTCCATTGCCTGAATATTGAAACAAATGGAACTTAGCTGTGAAGAACAGCTTAGCTCTGAAGAGTCTTTTCAGTTCATCACTGATATCTCCTCTTAAACAATTAATTTCATTCCCCCTGTATTGAACTTCATAGGACATTAGGGAGACCTGATATTTCCTCTTTTCTTCTCCCATCTCCCTAAATTCCCTTATTCAAGAACAAATCCCTTTTTCAAAAAAGAACTATAGTGTGAGATTAGTCTTTTGAAAATGCTAATAACTTACCATTTGAGGAGAGCTGTTAGGATCAACTGTGAGATGAACAGGAAGTGAGGTGGGAGGGAAGGAGTGCAGATCCTGGCCTTTGCTCCAACTCATATCTACTACCATAAATATCTTAAAGGGAGTGTTTATTACAACATACCCTTCTGAGAGCCAAGGAAGACTAGTCTCTTCAGTGAGTATTGTAAACATACTAACTTTGAAATTACAATAATTTGAGTATAAGAGGAAAGAGAACAAACACAATCATTGCAAGGTGCATTGACAAAAAGCCAGTTAGGGGGCAGTCCCCTTGGGCATAAGTATACATATAAAACAAATGCATTCAACCCCACACAGTTCAAATCACCACATCCTAAAGTTCACTCTGGTGCCTTCTCCAAACAGTTCACTTTCTGGATTCAGAGAGGTATCATATTTCTTAACCTAAAATTGCTCTCAAAAAGAATTTAAACTTTGCGATTTAGAATAATTATACATTCCCTCCTGAAAAGGGTGTTGAAAAACACAGGGATCACTTAGGAATGCATGGCTGAGTTATGAGGTGTATGACTCAATTGGCAAAAGAGAAAAAAAAACATCAAAAAATCCAAACAAAAGAGAAAATTTGTGAATGAAATAAAGACTATCAAAGTCTTAGGTGTAAAAATTCTAAGTAAAAGAAAATAAACCTATAACAGGTCCTTGAATCAGGACCCAGTTAAAGTGATCTCTATCTCACAAGTCTATAGGACAAAATGCAGTAATATTTCACTTACCCATTTGCAGCCAAGATGACAAGAAACTGCCATGCTATAAGAAAGAAAAAAGGACAGATAGGGAAGTGTCACTCCCTGGTCTGATTTTACCTTCACTCTCAGGGATAGGGGAGCCAAAACAGCAAATTTTTAGGTACTTTCATAAAAGCATTTTTCACAAAGGGTGTAGTTCAAGGAGTCCTGCGTCTTAACTTAAGTCAAGTGCCACAACCTTGAGGCTCACACATGATTAAGACCTTGAGCTCTTGGTTCAAAATTTTCATCAATATCATCAGGATTGGTTGGTCTCTCGACCTTGTGCTCAATTGGCACTCTGCAGTTTAGCTTTGTACTTCTTTGGCACTGTGCAATGGCTCTTTTTGTATTCTCTTGTCCTGGAATGAGACAGAATCATTAATAAGAGTCCCATAATTTTTTTAAACAATAAATGTCTTCATTTTTATAGTCTAAAGCTTTTTGCATATGCATTGACATCAGAGCAAATGTATTTTAAACTTATATTACTGCAAAATCAAAAAAGTTGAAGAAAATCTCAATACTGGTGACATGTGCTTCAAATACAAAAAGAAGAGAAAAAATAAAACTGAAATAGCATATTGCACATGCAAGCAAAAACAAAAATAAAAGAGTTTTTGATATAAAAATATATAGCTTATAATCATTGATACACTTTGTCAGCTAAGGAAAGGTAAAATACAAAGGTTTCTCACCAAAAATGAGATCCATTTCCTCTTCCAAACTGACCATGAACTTGCTCTTGAAGGAGCTCCAGCTTGAGACCTCAGACTGTTCTTGGACTTTTCCTTTAGAACTACCACATGGGTGAGTGGAAAAGGCTGACTCTTTTCCTGGATTTTCTGAAAGGATTAGACTCAGGAGAGGCCTCCCCTCTTGAGTGCATTCCCAAGTCCTTAGCTCAAGTCTGAGGCCCCTCGGGTTAAGGACTAATTAGCTCTGCCTAGACTGATCCAGGGGTCAGAGCAAAATACTTAGTGTGTTTAGGTTAGATATCTTACCCTATACTCTCTCTGATTTTCTTACTTTCATTCTTTCTATATTTTATAAATAAATTGCTAAAAAATCATTTTGGAATTGATTATATTCCTGTTGACCCTACTCTTAAATAGTCTAGTCCAACCTTTTATATTGACTCCTTACATTCTGGCCCTTAGACCTATTACGTTTTGAATTTGAATTTTCCCATTTCTTTTGCCCTTTTATTGTGTCCTCCCCACCCCTGTTCTCTTCCACTCATTTTGGAAAGGTTCTATCAATTCTTTTGGAAGTAAGTGAACTAAAAGTTATAAGTAAATGTTAAATAGGACCTAGAGCCTAGTCCTCAAAGAATTTGCAATGTAATATGGAAAATGAGACATTAACAGAAATATCTATAGTAAAAAATAGATCAGTGAATGCCAAAATTAAGACATGACTGAGGTGCTAAGACAGTTATTGGAAAGGATAAGCAATAATGCTATAAAGGAGTGAAATCTTTGTAGAATAAATTCAAGGCTATTGTGTTATATATACATATTATAGCATAATACATATATGTATATATATAATTATATGTGTATATACACATATTTTACATAAATGTAAGCATATGTATATATTTATATATTATATTTATTTTTCATGTCACTTAAAAAAAGAAAACAAAGCAATCATGTCTATAACTATCTAATAGTTTTCTTTCTCTTTGTAAAATAAAATTTTAAATAAAACAGTAATTTTCTGGTTTTCTCAGGAAAGTTTTCATGGAGGGAGCATTTGGGATAGCACATAGTAAATACCTAGATGTTTGTTGACTAAAAGACTTCACGTATGGGCAAGTAGTGGTGAGATGTTCATTCCATTTCATATGAAAGAAGAGAATGTTTCAGGAATAGAGTTTAGCTTTGTTGCAGGAGAAAGTAGAGGTAAAGAAGGAATGAATAGGAAATGCAACTCAAAAAATAGGTTGTAGCTAGATCATTAATGTCCTCAAATATAAGATTAAAGAATTGTAACCTTAATCAGCAAGCAATAGAGAAGCCATTGACAGTTTCTGAACAGGGAAGTGACATGTTTAAGGATGTGTTTGGGGAATATTCATAATAATTTGCAAGATAGATTAGAATTGGGATAGAATAGAAGTAAGGGAGTAAGGAAGTAAGAATGGAAGTAAGGGAAAGAAAGTAAGTTAGGAGATTATTGCTCTTTGAGCTGGCAGACTCATACTTTTGCATTTATATCTCATTGCTTAGTATACTTCCTGGTACAGAATAATTAAGTAAGAGAGGGCTTTCTCTTTCAATTGTTATTGTTTTGTGATGATCTGGACTAGTTCAATGGAATATCTACATCAAGAAACAATATAAACTCAGTGGGCTTTTCCATGGATAATTTAAAGATAACTAAGGCCCTCCAACCTTTTAAAAAAACAACAACATAAATGATAAAGTTGAAGGAATGCAAGGGTCAAAATAATCTAATGCAATTGTCTGAATTGCAGATGATATATAGTCTCTCACTGCTTCTACTATTTCTGACTTTTCTCTACGAGTATTTAAAATGTACTAAACTCTATCTCATATTATAATTATTTGCATCATAACTCCCTTATAAGCCCTATATGGACAGGGGCTAGGATAGTGCATTCATTTTTTAAAAATCTCCTTTAGACCATAGTATAATACTTATCTGCTGCAGTCAGGGTCCAGTCTCACTTGCCACTCCAGGGTTCCCGACAGGTGGTGAAAGATCAGTCAAAATAAATAACAAATGGAAGACAGCTTAATCATAATGGCCATGAGATTGCTTTGCATCTCAGCTGCTCCCGTATCCCAATGTCTGATCTTTATTTTTATACCCATTTTCTTGACATGAAGATACACCAAATCAAAGAGAGATGATTAGAAAAGTGATAGATTAACTTTTAACAAATCATTTGATTAACATTCTATATTTTTGTATTGTGATTACAGACAGAATACAAGATAAATGATTTTGTCACAGGTGGCTTACTAGGGAGTTTGAGTTACTGATTTTTGTAATTGAGTCACTGAGGCATATTGAAGCTTAGTGTACCTATACTGTACCTGTACATATTGTATGGGCCTCTATGATTGATTTATGTGCTGGCTTCATGAGAAAGTTTTGGGCTTGGCCTGTGGCTGCGGTTTCACTGGGAATTATGCACCTAAGTAAAAGTTAACCCTTGATAGTCTTTTGGGATTGGGTTTGAGGGTCTGATCTTTTGGTGATGTTTTGGGGAATAAGGCTACATGTGTAGCATTATTGCATTATTTCTTTTGAGACTAGGGGGAATAATAATCATATCAATTCATAGGTAAGGGGCATTGATGAAAGAAATCATGAAAGGGGGATAGAGTGGGCAGTCACATCTTGCCAAGGACCACTGTGTTGTCTCCCCAGCTACCACATGTGACTCTGTCAAGATGTCATGGACTGATGGCCCCCAGCACTTATCAACTAAGAAAGGTGTACTATTTTTTTTTTGTTTAATCAAATTAAGTATATTATCTCAAGATGACTTTGCAGGAAGCATTTTGAGTTAGAGGAGCATCAAAATAGTGCTTTGAATTTTAGTATATTCTCCAACATACCAAAACCTATGGGATACAAAAAAAGCAGTAATTAGAGGAAAATGTGTACTTCTAAATATGTTTTATCAATAAAATATAGGAAAAATAGATCAATGATTTGGATGTGATTTTAAAAAGAACTAGAAAAAGAACAACTTAAAAATTCCAACTAAATACCAAATTTCAAATTCTAAAAATCATGGGCAATACTACTATAATTGAATGTAAGAGAATTATTGAATTAATAAATAAAAGTAGGAGTTGGTTTTAAGAAAATATAATCAAAATAGGCAAACCGTTGGATACTCTGATTAAAAAAAGAGAAGAAAACAAAATATCTAGCATTAAAAATGAAAAGGATGAATATGCCACCAATGAAGATAAAATTAAAACAATTGCTAGGAATTATTTTACTCAATTATATGCCAAACTTAACAATGTAAATGAAATGGAAGAATACCTCAAAATACAAACTGCCTAGACTATCAGAGGAGGAAATAGAATATTTAAATAAGCCTAGTTTAGAAAAAAGAAATTGAACAGACTATAAAGAAACTTCCTAAAAATAAGCATTAGGACCAGATGGATTTACCAGTGAATCTTATCAAACATTTAAAGATCAATTTTTTTCACTATTAAGTTATTTGAAATGATAGATAAAAGAAATGTGATGCAGATACCTAAACAGAGAAAGAAAATTAAAAGATAATTTAATTAATGAATATAGATGCAGAAATCCTAAATAAAATATTAGCTCAGAAACTACAACAAAATACTACAAAGATTATACATTGGGATGAAACAGGATTCATATCAGGAAAACAGACATAATTAAATATAAGGAAAACTATCAATATAGTTTATTATATTAATAACAAAAGTAACAAAAATTATACAATTATACCGATAGGTACAAAAAAGCCTTTGACAAAATACAATGCTCATTCTTATTTAAAAAACACTGGAAAATATAGGTATAAGTGGATTTCTTCTTAAAATGAAATGAAAAATCTACCTAAACCACCAGTAAGTATTATTTGTAATAAAGATTAACTGGAAACCTTCCCAGTAAGATCAGGAGTGAAGTGAGAATGTCCATTATCACAATATTATTTAATATAGTATTAAAAATGCTAGCAATAGCAATGAGAGAAGAAAAAGAAATTGAAGGAATCAGAATGAGCAAAGAGATTATAAAATTATCTCTTTTGCAGATGATATGATGGCATATGTGGAAAATCCAAGAGATTCAGAAAAATTTGTAATTAAAACTATCAATAATTTTAGTAAAATAGTAGGACAGAAAATAAACCCACATAAATCATTAGCATTTTTATATATCACTAACAAAGTCCTGCAAGAAGAGATAAAAAGACATGCCCCATTTTCAAATAACAACTGGAATAAAATACCTGTAAGTAAATCTGCCAAAATATATCCAGGAACTACATGAACATAACTATAAAACACTTTTTACATAAATAAACTCAGATACAAATATTTGGAGAAATATTATCTGTTCATGGGTGGGTAGATCCAATATAAATAAAATGACTATTCTACCTAATCCACTTATTCAATGCCATCCTAATTAAATTACTAAAAAATATATAATTTGTTGAGCTAGAAAAATATCAAAATTCACTTAGAAGATTAAAAGTTCAAGAATATAAAATCAATTCAGGAAAAAAATGAAAAGGAAGGAGGTCTAAGTATACCAAATTTTAAACTGTATTATAAAGTAGTAATTATCAAAACTATTTGATTTTGGCTAAGAAATAGAAAAACAGAATCAGTGGAATAGAATAGACACACAAAAGCAATAAAAGATTATAGTAACCTTTCATTTGACAAAAGTATAGATCCAAGTTTTGGGGATAAGCACCCCTTATTTGGGAACTAGGACAATTGGAAAATAGTTTGGCAGACCCTAGATATTGTGAGATTTAAAATGGCTGATGTTTTAAACTGTAGTGATTAAAATAGTGGAAGATATAAATTGTGATAGATATAAGAGAGGATGAGTAAATTTGACCACAGAAAATATGTTTCACTACAGTATCTTGGTTTTTAAATCAAATATAAGGTGGTTGCCAGGGAAATATTCCCAATTATTCAAATACCCAAGTCAACTGGGTTTTATAGAGATTTTAAATTAACAATATAATGAGGAATTAGAGAAAGAGAGAAAGAGTAGGAGAGGAATAATTATGAAGGGCCTCAAGCCAATATGGCCTAGACCTGAGTCTTAAGAGAGAGAATCAGTCAGTCAGTCTTTTAACACTCACCACAAGGTCTGCCTAAACAAGGATTCTAGTGACACCAGGCCAACTCCATCTCAGCTGACTTCACCAGAGAGCCTTCCAGCCAGAGACTGTTCCAAAGGGCCTCTCTCCAGAGCCTCCAGAGGGACAGAGTCCCCTTAGAGGAGCTCCAGCGAGACCTCCTTAGATATTGTCCTCCAAGAGCTTCCCTTCTCCAGAGCCTCTCTCAAGAGATTCTTCCCAAGCTATCCTCATCAGAGATCCTCCAAAAGGATTTCTTCAAAAGGATATCTCCTCAAGAGATTCTGCTTTTTCTTATATAGGGGTTTTTCTCCCATGTCACTTCCCCTAAGTCCCTCCATCTACCAATCACTGTAGACACTTTCCAAAGGACTGCCCATCTGAATTCCTGCTAAGTCGACACATCTCCTCAGTAAGTCTGAACCAGTGAAAACACAGCTGAGTCAACTAATCTCATTAAGACAAAACTTACCCTACCCTTTTAAGTGCCTAGCATCTCATTGTATCAATTCTAAAAACAGGCCTGGCTTAAAGAACTCCTTGCCCCACCATAAGCATGGATCCAAGTACTTTCATTGTTTAGCAAGGAGTTTTTTTCCCCTAAAGCAGTCTTAAGTACAGTTGGAGTAGAGGTCCTCCCATTTCTGATCCTGGCAAGATCTCACATCAAAATGGGGAATGTTTCTCAGTAGGGAATTTGTTCCAATTAAGAATTCCCTGATGGGGAAATTTTTAACATTCACAAGTCTAAGAGATTTCAAAATTTACAATATAGACCAATATCTTACATGATTCACTAAGAGAAGATCAAAATGGATACATGATATGGATACATAAAAGGAGATTTAATAAGTATATTAGAACAGGGAACACTACCTATCAGATTTGTGGATAGATAGGAGAGGAATTTATGTGTAAACGATGAAGAATTAAACTGTGTTGTTTCAATTACATTGAATTAAAAAATTTCTGTACAAATAAAGTTAATATTAGAAGGAAAGCAGAAAATTGGGGGAGAATTTTTATAGATAGTTCCTTGGAAAATGGTATAATTTATAAAATATGTGGAGAACTTTGTTAAAGAATATAAGACTATCCTCCAAGTGATAAATAGTTAAAAGGCATAAATAGGCAGTTTTGTGGTCAAGAAATCAAAGTCATGTGTGGCATATAAAAAATGCTCTAAATAACTACTGATTAGAGAAATGCAAATCAAAAAATTTCTAAGACATCTCAACACCTATCAGATTGGCTGAAATAATAAGAGGGCAAAATGACAAATTTTGGAGAGGATGTGGGAAAATGGAGACACTAATACACTGTGGTAGAACTGCAAATTGATCCAGCTATTTTGGAAAGCAATTTAGAATTATAAAAATATGTATATCGTTAGGTCCAGGAATATAATTGCTGGGTCTCTTTCTCATGGAGATCAGGGAAAAAGGAGAAGAATGTAGAACATATAGGTGTATGTTCCAAAATATTTATAGCAACTTTCTGTCATGGAAAAGAACTGGAAATTGAGGTGATGTCCATTATTTGGGGAATGGCTAGACAAATTGTGTCATATATTTGTGATGGAATATTACTATGGTATAAAAAATGATGATTGGGTTAATTAATTAAAAAAACTTGTAAAGACCTATGTGAAGTAATGAAGAGTAGAGCCAAGAGAATATTATATACAGCTATTAGAATTAATATTTGAAGAATAACTTGTGAATGTCCATCTCCAGAGAATGAACTGATAAATAGAAACATGAAAGAAAATCTATTTATACATATCTTTTGATTGGTGATACCTTCTCCAGTGTGATTTCTATGGTGCAGAGATGGAAGAAGCTGAGATACCTAGTAATAAATTATATTAAATAAATAAAATTTTAAAATCAATAAAAAAAAGTCAGGGAGATTAGAGAGAATGCCCAAATTTGGAAAATAATGCTGGGAAAGAGAAAAAAGACCAACAGCATGCCCTACGTTCTTTCAGGGAGTGTGAGGTCCTTTGAAGTTTTACATACTTTTTTTCTAGGGTGAGATGTTTGATACTGAGCCAATGTTTGGAGGGTGCATTACTCCTGAAATATCTAACTTGGGTTCTGCATGCCACTCCTATTCCTATAGATCTCAGGGAAGACTTCATTACCATCATGTCAGAAGCAATATTTTATCAAATTAAAGTGACTTTCAATGGGTCCATGGGTCAGGTTGTTAATTCAATGTTTCTAGTTTCTCTAGATTGACTTTAGAGTCAGGATTGGGATAGATTCTCAACTTTCCATTTCTAGGAATTTGAGAGGAGGCAGTTTATTTTTTTTAAACCCTTACCTTCCATTTTAGAATCAATACCGTGTATTGGTTCTGAGGTGGAAGAGTGGTAAGGGTTAGGCCCCCGGGAGACACAATTTTTAAGTGTTAATTTGAGAGGGTCATAGCCACTGTTTTAAGTAAATTATATTTGTTTGCATTGTGTTAGATTGTTATCAAATTGATAAAGGGATAGCTCCTTCTTTTAAAGGAGAGAACTCAGGTGTTAGAGAGAGGTAGAACAAGATGGGAAGAGGATGAACCTAAAGTAACTGCTACCTTGTCCATGGTTGAAGAACTTGAGGGGTTAGCTACCAAAGGGAGTTTTCTTGGAGTCTTGCTTGATATCAATTACACTTTTGCTCAATACCCACCCAGACATGTTTCTATTGAACTCATCTGAGAAGGTACAGCATGTTCCTATCTGATAGTTAGGCACGGACCCATTACAGAGTGATTAATGGCACTCAGTCTTTCATCCCCTTCTAATTTTTCAGGGGATATAATTGGATGCAAATTGGCCAGTGTTAATCATTAGATATCACTAATTAAAAACAGAAGCTGTAGGTACTGGTATGATTATTGGAAGGAATAAATGAAGCAGATCAGGTAATACTTTTCTTCAGGGACTCATGACTTGTTCCTGTGCCTCATTAAATTGTAACATGTGAAGGTGCCCTGCTGGTACTGACTGTTGGAAAGATGTACTTAGAAGGAACTTAGAAGTAACGTATGAGGTCAGTGTCTGAGAAAAGTCAGGGAGGGGAATGGGGGACAAGGAAAAAAGTATGCCTATGGCTCAAGGACTTTTTTCAATTTAATAAATTAGGAACTTTAAAAAAGAAATGTAATTACTACAAAACCCAGTTTGATTTAATGAAATGCAGGTCAAATAGACATTTGAGGACATTTATGTTTTGACCCAATTTCTGAAGAGAGACCAAAACATGATGGACTGAAAATTTAATGGATGTTTTCTGGAACCAAGGCCTTGAATTTCATAGCTTTTGGGGATGAACTAAAAAGCAATCAGTAGATGGAGTAAGATTTGATGTATTAGGATTATAATTAATCACAAAGAGCCTCCTGATCTAATTAGAAACTTGACTTTTTGGGTGGCTGTGTCACTTACCAATTCATTGATTTGTATTTTCTTTGTAAAACACTCAGCCTGAAATTGAAAGTAAATAAAGAATCTAAGTAAATAGTGATTTTCTTCAGATAAAAAAAAAATAACATGCATAGATCTTACTAATGTCCCTAATTGGCCAAGACAAAGTTAATATTTTTATTTGAGTTGATGTAAACTGGCACAATAATTATCAGTATAATACTGGTACAATACTGTATCTGTTTAATAGTTCATATTGCTGTTCAGTTATTTTAGTCATGTCTGACTCTTCTGTGAGTGAAAAATCTCCTACCCTCTTATATGAGGATTAGATTTTAATGTTAGCAGTAGTATTGAGATAATCATAATTGTAATTCTAAGATAGTTAAATAATGTTAGCATAAGTGATTATTTTAGTAGGCCTTTTGTGATTATTTTAGTATAAGTTTTTAAGGTTTTGAATTAAGTAAATAACTGCTTTAGCATAGATAATTATTGTTAGTAGAGGCCTCAGTTTTGAGCCTTAGCCTTGAAAATTGATAGATTATGCACCCTCAGCAATAATTATACTCTTGAACTTGTGATCTAGTATATGTCACTAGGCCTTACCTGCTTGGAATCATCAAATCCATGCAGTCTGACACAGTCACAGGTGGAAATCAGGGACTGCACGGCAGCCACCAGGAAGGATGGAAATACTCACTTAGACCCCCCTGAGTGACTCTTCTCTTACTAACACCCCCTATTATTGGAATTATTACAAATACTATTCTCATTCAGCCCCAGGAAAACTCTACCTTTATATGTAATGATACACAAATTCCCCTTAGAATATTGCCAAGAGATTCTACTTATAAAATCAGACCTAAGGACTCCTATGTGCCCATTTAGATAAGGGATTATAGGTGGGACCCCTTTTAGGAATAAACCCCCAACAAAACTGTACTGTCCTGCCTTTCATGGAAAGGCTGTTATGTTCCACCACACCTCACTGGATTGTATTAACTCTGTAGGCAAGGCAATATGTCTTGGATACCTTAGTAAAACATTTGAGAATGAAAAATTATTACTGGAATCATACTCAAAACTGGGTTATGTTGATTATACTCTTTGAGACCCCAAAGACGAGGCAACAAAGTTGTGTTAATTGTAACTTTTGAAGTCTGATTGATCATATATTTGGTTAGTTTAATGAATAATCATTCTTAGCTTAACTGCATGTCTGGTACTTCACAGGTTAATGAGAAACTGACCTCTAGTTGAGCTACACTTGTGATGAGAACACATATATCTTTTAAGTTTTGCATTTGTTGTTAGAATCTATAGGAACAAAAATCTATAGGATAATTATAGAATGTCATTCAAACAATTTGTTAAAAGTTAATGTATGACTTATTCCAAGGAAGCATATATGTTGAAAAATGAAACTGTATGCCAAATAGATGTGTAATCATTTGAGGATATAAAAATAAAAATCAGTCCGAGCCAGGGAGGAACAGTTTTGTGATGCTTGGCTGCAGGTGAAAACTTTAACTGTCTCTCATCTTCTTCATTCACTGATGCTGTTACATCACCAAGGATTCCCAATCCCTGAGAGGGCTGATTTCCCCTGAGTCACTGACCCTGGGTTCAAAGCCTGGTGCTATACCCCTTGATTTCTTGGAGTATAGATTCTGAATGAAAGAAGAGATGCAGTCAGACATATAGATGAGATACATGATGACACCCATTTCCCTGCATTGTCTCTGTCTTAAATTATGTCAACTGTAAGGGTGAAAATTATGGCTGAGACTGAATGTATAATTAATTTAGGTCGTCAAGGATTTTATTTATAAAAATCCTAATGAAAAACCAAAATAATAAAATACCCAAGTCAGCTGCCAAATTTTATGGTGATTTAATTGATATAGTGAAGAATATTAAGAAGAAGGAAGAAGGAGTAGGTTTTTTCTCCCCCCACCCCTCCCACCTGATTAGTATTGGGTGGGGAGAGATCAGGAGATAAGGGAGTAAGGGTTTGGAGTATGAAGGAGGAAGGAATCAGCCTGACCTCCAAAGGGGCTCAGCTAAGATGCCTGAACCTGAAATCAGCTCCAGGACAAAACTTACCACCCAACACTGCAAGATGTGGGAACTCTTAGCATGCTGCCAGTCAGAGTCATCTCTCCAGAGAAAGAGGAAGAGACAGGAAGTGGCGTGCCTTATATAGACGTTTTTACATCACTTTTCTGCATCTCATTTGTACCAATGAGGACTTAGCTTGACTTAGGACAGCCCAGAGGTCTGTCCTTTTTACTGCACATGTCTGTTGAAGGCCATTCCTTAGATAATTAAATCTTGAGTTTGATGCAGACCTTCAAAATTTTGTTAAACTAAGAAGGGAGGAGAAATGTAGAGTTTCCAAGACCTGATTCTGTTATTACAAGTATCTCTATTGTTATTGATCAGGAAATAGCTAAATCAAATCTTCTAAATAATGGTCTGATTAGGGTGGGATAGTTTTAAAATTCACACTACACAGAGAATATACAGGCACTAAGTACACATTCTCTGTCCTAATGCTATTCCATTGATTAAAGTTCTGTTCTAATGCCTCATTAGAGTCAATAAATATTTATTAAATACCTACTATATACCAGGCACTGTAAAGGCTATGTAGGAAGTAAGCTAGAGATAGAGTAAATTTCAGGGAGGGGTGTATGGGGTGTTCAGGGAGGGGTAGTATCTCTGGTATGGGGGGCTTGTCATGCCCTCCTAGGGCAGCTCCCCAGCCTCTGACCCTCACCTGACACCCAGCTCTTACTTGTGGCTCCCAGTAGCTGCTAGCATGCGGCAGTGGCTACACCCCCAGCAACGGCTTCGACAGGCTGGCTAAACCTTGTGAGGGTAGCCATTGGGTCATCGACCCCTGGTGAATCAGGGCTTTGCTCACCCAGCATGTGAAGACTGTTTCAGCGGAACAGGTGGAAGAAACCAATAAGAAGTTTCAACGGCTGAGATGGCGATGCAGCAAAGCATTGTGGAGTGCTTAGGGCATGTTGGAGCACAAAGACAACACGGCCATCCAATGCAGCTGAGGAAGTCTCCAGGTATAATGACCTTTAGTGCCACTGGACCCAGGCTTCCAACGCCAAGAGAGTGGGACTGTCTCTGTGCATCGACTTTTCTACTTAAATCTCCTTCACACACAAGTATCTTTGTGCACACTCATCTATCCTGACCCCGTCCACCTTCTTCAAGACCTGCGGCAATGGGGGAGTGGAGATGCAACAGGTGGAGGTGACCACTGGCACTTGTAGTCACGATCCTGCACATAGGCGGCCCACAGGCCAGTGGTCGCTCATCCCTGTGGGCAACAGGAATGTTCGGCAGCATCCTGGGTGACTGAGCAGCCCTCTCTAGGACAGCACTGCTCACCCTAATCAAGGGACGGGACTAGAAAAGGTGTCCCAAACATTGCCTACCCTACAAACACCCGGTCAGCACACTGCGGCTGGCGGGTAATCCCTTTAAGAGGTTGAAATCAAAAGAAACAAAATACAAAGAAACTCCTACTAGGAGCATGGAACATCAGGACATTACTTGACAGAGAGAATACCCCAAGACCTGAGAGAAGAACAGCTCTAATCGGTAAAGAACTGGCTCACTATAACATCAACATCGCAGCCCTAAGCGAAACACACTTACCAGAAGAGGGATCACTCAGCGAACCCACCACTGGATACACCTTCTGGAAAGGTAGAGCCTCAAATGAAGACAGAATCCATGGTGTTGGCCTGGCCATCAAGACCAGTTTGCTCAAACAGCTGCCAGACTTGCCTGTGGGCATCAGCGAGAGGCTCATGAAGATCCGTTTGCCTCTCAGTAAAGACTGGTATGCCACTATCATCAGCGCATATGCCCCAACACTGACCAGCACAGAGGAGACCATCGAGCAGATTTACTTTGACCTGAGTGCCATCCTGCATTCAGTGCCCACAAATAACAAGCTGATACTACTGGGAGACTTCAACGCCCGTGTTGGCCAGGACCATGAAAGATGGAAAGGAGTGCTCGGCAAACATGGTGTGGGCAAAATGAACAACAACAGCCTACTGCTACTCAGCAAATGCTCAGAGTTTGAACTCACCATCACGAACACTGTGTTCATAATGGCGAACAAATATAAAACAACGTGGATGCTCCCACGATCAAAACAGTGGCACCTCATTGACTACATCATTGTATGCTGGCGATACATCCAGGACATACAGATCGCCAGAGCCATGAGAGGAGCTAAATGCTGGACAGACCACCAATTGGTTAGAGCGACTCTTCAAATGCGCATTGCGCCTTGCCATCCAAAATGCGCCAGACAGTTCGAGCATTTTACAACGTGAGTCGTCTTAGAGATCCATCTTATTTGCAAACATTCTAGTCCTGCCTGGATGACAAGCTGTCTGCCAAGGGACCACTCACTGGAAGCTCGGAGAAATGGAACCAGTTCAGAGACGCAGTGAAGGAAACATCAAATGCAGTCCTAGGCCCCAAACAATGCAACCACCAGGACTGGTTTGACGAGAACAACACTGCTATTGAAGATCTATTGAGCAAAAAGAACAAAGCCTTTATGGAGTGGCAAAATAACCGAAACTCTGCTCCTAAAAAGGACAGATTCAAGTCTCTCCAAGCCACGGCGCAGCGTGAGATCAGGAAGATGCAAGACCGATGGTGGGAAAAAAAGGCAGAAGAAATCCAGTGCTTTGCTGATATGAAAAACTACAAACAATTTTTCAGTGCCCTCAAGACTGTCTATGGGCCATTAAAACCCACCACCACTCCCTTGCTATCCTCTGATGGTGACACTCTCATAAAAGATAAAAAAGGCATCAGCAACAGGTGGAAAGAACACTTCAGTCAGCTTCTCAACCGACCCTCTTCTGTCGACCAAAGCGCCCTTGACCAGATCCCCCAAAACCGCACCATTGAACAACTTAACGTCCCTTCTTCAATAGAGGAAGTCCAAAAAGCCATTAAACAAATGAGTGCAGGCAAGGCACCCGGTAAAGACGGGATTCCAACCGAGGTGTACAAGGCCTTAAATGGAAAGGTGCTCCAGGCATTCCATATAGTGCTGACCAGCATATGGGAAGAGGAAGACATGCCCCCAGAACTCAGAGATGCCTCCATCGTAGCCCTATACAAGAACAAAGGCTCATGAGCAACCTGTGACAACTACAGAGGCATCTCACTACTCTCCACTGCTGGAAAGATCCTCACCCGTGTTATACTCAACAGACTCCTGTCATCTGTTTCAGAGCAGAACCTGCCTGAATCACAATGTGGCTTCCGACCAGATCGTAGCACCATCGACATGGTCTTCACGGTGAGGGAAATGCAGGAAAAATGCCTTGAGCAGAACCTGAGTCTCTACATTTTCTTCATAGACCTGACAAAGGCGTTCGACACAGTGAACAGGGACGCATTGTGGGTGATCCTTAGCAAGCTCGTTTGCCCAGCAAAATTCGTCAAACTGATCCAGCTCTTTCATGTTGATATGACAGGGGAAGTCCTATCTGGTGGAGAGACTTCTGATCACTTCAACATCTCCAATGGCGTGAAACAAGGCTGTGTCCTCGCTCCGGTACTATTCAACCTATTTTTCACCCAAGTATTACGACATGCTGTGATGGATCTAGACCTGGGCGTCTACATCAAATACCGACTGGATGGCTCACTATTCGACCTTCGCTGCCTGACTGCAAAAACAAAGACAACAGAGAGATTCATCCTGGAAGCTCTCTTCGCAAATGACTGTGCTCTTATGGCCCACCAAGAAAATCGTCTCCAAACCATTGTGGACAGGTTCTCCACCGCAACAAAACTGTTTGGCCTGACTATAAGCCTCAGCAAAACAGAGGTGCTGTTCCAACCTGCACCAGGAAGGCCAACGAACCAGCCGTGCATTACAATCGACGGCACGCAGCTTTCTAACGTCAACACTTTCAAGTACCTGGGCAGCACCATCGCCAACGACGGGTCCCTAGACCATGAGATTAATGCCAGGATCCAAAAGGCCAGCCAGACACTTGGGCGGCTGCACTCCAAAGTCCTCCAACATAGAGGTGTAAGCACTGCGACGAAGCTCAAAGTGTACAACGCAGTGGTCCTCAGCTTGCTCCTGTACAGTTGTGAGACACGGACACTGTACCGGAAGCACATGAAACAGCTGGAGCAATTCCACCAACGCTCCCTCCTGTCAGTCATGAGGATCCGATGGCAGGACCGTATCACCAATCAGGAAGTCCTTGACAGAGCCAACTCCACCAGCATCCAAGTAATGGTCCTCAAAGCCCAGCTACGATGGTCTGGACACGTCATCTGCATGGACCCTCAGCGAATACCAAGACAGGTATTCTATGGTGAGCTGTCAGCTGGACTCAGGAAACAAGGCTGACCAAAGAAAAGATTCAAGGATCAGCTAAAGTCCAACTTGAAGTGGGCTGGCATTACACCAAAGCAACTAGAACTTGCTGCCTCTGACAGAAGCAGCTGTTGAGCCCACATTCACCATGCCGCCACCACCTTTGAAGATGAGTGACGTCGACGTCTTGCCGCTGCACGTGAACGCCAACACCAGGCCACAACCGCACTTCCCATAACAACTAGAGTCCCATGCCCCATGTGCCACAAGCTCTATGCCTCAGCCTTTGGACTCCAAAGCCACATGAGGGAACACCGTAGATGAAACTGCACAAAGACAATAGTCATTCTCGATCACCGAGAGACTACCACTAACTAACTAACTAACTAACTAACTAACTAACTAAATTTCAGGGATTAGCTTTAGGAGAAAAAGAAGGGAATTTGGATATAGGCACTGGGAGAAGATTCTGAGGAGAGAAGGATTGTGGGAGTTTTGAACTGTTAACTGTGATTACTCTTCTTCCTTAATTTCCACTGAACTGGAAGAAGGAATTTTTGCTCTCTGTCCTGATTTGCAGCAAGCTGAAGGAGGTTTTTTGCTTTGACAGATTTTCCCTTGATAGTCTTAAATCTTGTGGAGAGGTTAATTTCTCCTTGGTTGAGAGTCTTCTTTAGAGTGAACTGTTTCCCCTAAGTACAGAGATCATCTGCCAGTGATCCATCTGCCAGAAATCCTCTTGGGTCAAGGAAATCCAAAGATTGTCATCTGGGACTTTGGGTTATACAGTACAGTCAACCCCAGGCTTTGGATAAGGGCTCAAATTCACCTGTGATTCCTTTCCTTTTCCTCTTTTGTTAATCCATACTAAATAGATTAGTTTAGAGTAAGATAGTTGTTTGGGTTTCTTTAGATAAGACCTGAGAAACATAGGCAGGACCCAGAGAAGAGAAAAAAAGAGTTCTCCTTTTGCTGGAGGCATAGAAGTTGGGTGGAGCCTACTGTAATAATGGTAAATTCTCACTATATTTTGATGTTACTGTAGTGCAATCCAAAAGGGAGACTGTAGAGAAGGAAACAGAGTGTGGAAGCGATAGGAACCTAGATGAACTGGCTCTTACTCTCTTGCACCTCCCCTGAGTGAGGCTGTTAAGGGGAGTGCTGCACAGGTAATAGGGGATCCCCTGATGTGAGAGGGTGATGGAGAGTTGAAGGAAGGTCTCCCCTATCAGATGGACCAGGGGATAACCCTAGATCTACTGGCACAAAGAGGACCTGAGAACAAACCTCCCCCATGTCCTTGACTCAGTGGGGGAGGGAGTCCTGGTTGCTCTCTGATAAGGCTGAGTTCTTAAGGTTCTCTTCTCAAAGTTCCCAGACTAAATCATTTGAAAGAAATCTGACTTCGGTGTAAAAGTTTTAATGACTTTGGATATAAGGCAGGTAGGGGAGATGGAAAGAGGGATTCAGTTTTTCACTCAAATGGCCATCCAGCTAATTTGAGTTTCTCCACCCCATCCCAACTAATTTTCCCAAACTATTTATAATCTATTTAAGTTATGAAATGACAGAACTGAGGAGCGCTGGGCTTTCTTTGACTGTGAGTCCATGACTCTATCATTCTGAGGAATCTGATCCTTTCCTAAAGTGTTCCTTGAGGTATCAGATTGTCAATATCACTTGGCAGATGAAACTTCTGGATATTGAATTGGCAAATCTCCTTTATGGCTCTAGGTGAGATCCCTAGCAAGGAAATTGCTTCCTGCTTGATCCAGGTCTCAGCTCAAAAAGCCCAGAATTCCTTATGGATCTTTCTCAAGTCTCCTCTTCTTACCCAGCATCCTCTGTTTCCAACTGTTGCTGCTGTCACTCAAACTCTTCTCACAAAACTCCATCTTTCCCTCTTGCAACCTGTCCTTCCACTAGTTTTAAAAGTGTTGGGACCTTACTTATCATTTTCCTTACTCTCACTATAAAATAATTTTTTCCCCCTAGAAGCCAAGGGGTTTGTGCTTTACTGGCCCTGGGGAGGTTTCTAGATGGGTTGCATCATCTCACATCCTTCTAGGACAGTTCCCCATTTCAATTGGTGAGCCAGGTACATACAAATATACAAATACAAAAAAAAAAAAGATAGTCCATGTCCTCCAGGAGCTTACATTCTATTGAAGGAAGACAGAACACACAAGAAAACTGAAAAGTAGGGGCAAGGGAAGATACCTGATGCAAGGGCATGGTGGATAAGTTAGTTAGAGAAATCCCAAAGATAGACAGCCAGATGAGAAAAGAGATCATATTTAGTTTCTTAAGAATATACTTGTAGGGGGGGCAGCTGGATAGCTCAGTGGATTAAGAGCCAGTCCTAGAGACGGGAGGTCCTAGGTTCAAATCTGGCCTCAGCCACTTCCTAGCTGTGTGACCCTGGGCAAGTCACTTGACCCCCATTGCCTAGTCCTTACCACTCTTCTGCCTTGGAGCCAATACACAGTATTGACTCCAAGACAGAAGGTAAGGGTTTAAAAAAAAAAAAAAGAATATAGTTGTAGGAACACATTTTTACAGATCCTGTAAAAAAAAAAAAAGACTTTGTCCAACAATGTTTCAATCTAGTATGTGTGGTCATTTGAGAACTAATACAAGGTTGGAAAGATTTAATACCAGAAAGCTATCCAGTGAGTAATAATTTTTCTGAACCAGAGTGCTTCCTTGAGCCTTTAAGTTATAAATGAGTTCTTGATATGGATTAGTGAAGGTACTTTCCACACCATGGGTGGTTTTCAAAACTGATGAAATCACAAGCCTATACTTTCCTTCCCTCCTCCACCTATTGGATACAGAAATAAATCAGCAATTGCAGTTCTGTGTTGTAGTCACCTAAAGTTTCAGTTTCCAAGTGAGCTACCATTAATAAGGCAGTTTGGTTCAATCAAATCATGGTTTTTAGTTTTGTGCCCATCAGAGTACATCAAAGGCACACCTTCACAGTCTTTGCCAGCTAAGCTAGATATCTTATCTGTGACTGTGTATATAAATATGTGTGTGTGTGTGCGTGTGTGTGTGTGTGTGTGTGTGTGTGTGTGTGTGTGTGTGTATTTTAGGGACTTGCTTAGAACAAACAGAAATTGAATGAGTTTGTCTAAGGATGCAAAATCAGTTAAGAGATGAGATTCGAACGCAGGTTTATCTGACTCTAAGCCCCAAATTCTATTTCCTCGGATTTTTCATTCAGTGGCCTTAGATGACAGAATGGTGCTTCATAATGCTATCTGAAGCGTAAGAAACATGTTAAATCAATGTACCAATACATTCCCTTTCCAATTAAATAAAAAAATTGCATAATAAATATGACATTGAGAAATAAAGCCTGCTAAACATGCAAATAATGTCTTTTTCTGTGTGCTTTGATAACCAAGATTAATTCCCTCACAGATACTTATAGGGTCTCCTTTAGGTAAACATAGCTGCACACTACAAGTATCTTGTAAAACCTATACTGTTGCCATGAACATCAATTAGGTAAATCTAATAGTGACAACCCAATGACATAGTAAAGATTAACGATCCTTTGATTTCAAAGACAAGACATTTTAAAGTCGTATTGATTGGATCACTGTAAATGTCCCAGGAAACAATGTAAACAGCTTTCTTGCTAATGCATTATTCTGCCATGTTGTAGGACTGTGGCTATGCTATTATATTAATGAAAGCACAGTGTCAGTGTCCCCTAAAGTAATTGGCTTTTGGAAAGCTTGACACTCAATTACAAAATTGGGATTTTTTGACTAGGGCAAGTTGGAAATTAAATGTTTGTTTTCAGAAACCCAGATAACTCCTGTTCTCTTTTGCTGAGTGTGAGGAGTTTAACAATTGTAGGAAAACAGAAGAATGTTGGTTGATGTGTGAAAAACAGAGGAAGAATTTTTCTAAAAGTGTTGAAGGAATGCTAAGAAATATGAGAGGAAAGTCATTCTTTAGAAGAGAAACTGGTTCCTATAAGGAATTATTAAAGTGAAATGGATCTGTTTAATCAAAAAATTTTACCCAAGTAAAGCAATTACAAATACCCTATGGATAGTGTCACTGAGGTATTCTGGGATGATGAGCAAATATCAGAACAACCATTTGAATATAGAGTATTTTATAAAAACTTATATTAATATTTTCAAGACTAATAAGAGTCATTAATCCAACAAAACAAATAACATTTTTTTCAAAATAGATCATTCTTTTTATGATTTTTCTTTTATAAGTTATTTCTTGATCATTCCCCTCACCTGAATCTTACCTCAATAAAGAATTAAATTGTCCTTTTCAGCAAAGAAAAAGAATTAAGCAAAATGAGTCCATTGATCACTCTGATGAGTTAACAAATGAACAAAAAAGGATTAATCAAGTATACTCCATACCACAGATTGTGCTAAGAACTAGGGATGTTAAATAATAAAAAAAAGAGAGACATCCTTTAGCATCTAATAATGAGATGGTCCATTTTCTTGCCATGGTCAATACCTCCACATGTGCACTTGATTCCTTTATTCCCACCTATCTTTTCCAGTGCAACCTCAATCTTTCCTCCCTCAACTCCTCCTCTCCACCCCCACCATTTTTATCTTTCTCTGTCTCTCTGCCTCACTCACTGTCTCTCTCTGTCTCTGTTTCTGTCTGTCTGCTTGTCTCTCTCCCCACCCTCCCCTACTTTTCCTCTCTCCCTCTCTCCTTCAACCAACTATTTCCCTAAAGTCATGTTGGTAAAGCCACGGCACTGGTGCCAGGACAGCATGGAGGGGGCTGTTCTGTTGTTCCTCTCCACAGCACCTGAGACATGTTTTGCATGACCTGTTCCCCAGTCCCATCACCCAATGTGAGCACTTTCTCTTTCTACTATTTGGGGGGGGGGTAGTGGGGGAAGGGGGACAGTGCTCACAGACAGCTTGAAGTTGCAGTTTAGGTTTCAGGGTCATTAAAGCCTAAAAGTATCGACCTATATCTTTCCTCACCTTCTTAGTCAAACTCCTAGAAAAAGGCTGTCTACTTTTACTGCCTCCACTTCCTTTAACTCACAATTCAATCCTGTGTGATCTGGCTTCTGACTACATCAGTCAAGTGAAACTTTCAAATGATCAGCAATCTCTTAATTGACAAATTTGATTGTCCTTTCTCAAGTAGCATATAGTCTCTGTACTTACTCTCCCCAAAGCATGCTTAGATTAATGAGCGGAATCCTCCAAGTAAGGAGCTGTTCTTCTCCTTGGAGTTCTAAGGGGAGCTCTGAAAGGACAGGGATTTTTCTACTAATATTTTTTTCTCACAAGAAACATAGCTGGTGGCAGATGGCAGGTGGTGGGTCATTGCCACTTTGGGATGCTACCCCTTCCCCACCCAGATGCTTAGAATAGTTAGTGATCTAAAGATGATTTTGTTAATATGAATTTTGGGTATGAACACTCAGTTTTGGCATAGTAGCCAATTATTAAGGTTTTTCCATTAATATTCATTAGGTTGAGCAGAAATAGAGAGTATCTGTGAATGCTCAGTTAGGGAAGGAAAGATTTCTTCCATCATGCATTTCTGGAATTGCTTATCAGTCTTCCATGTAGCCATTGTACATGCTATAAGGACTGAATTTTCATTGAATACCCTTAATATTCTGAGTCTTCAATAGTCTTGACCTATCAACTGAATTATTTCATGGTATACTATTATCTCACCCTAGATAGTGTCTCCTCTATGGATTGATGACTTCACTTTCCTGGTTCCTCTCTTACCTATCTTCTCTATCTCTTTTGTTCTATGCCATACCCCCTACAATTGTGAGTGTTTTCCAAGTCTCTGCACTAGTCTATCCTCTCTTCTAATGATCTCATCAGCTACCTTGAGTTTAATTTCTGTTTCTATGCAAAGCACTCACAGATTTAGGTTTTCCTTTCTAATCTCTCTACTGAGGTTCACTCCTAAACCACTAATTATCTTTTGGATATTTCTGACTGGATGTTCCTTAGATATCTCAAACAACATATTCCAAAGTTAACTCATTGATTTCCCCCTACTTTTTTTTAAACATTATTTTATTTGGTCATTTCCAAACATTATTCATTGGAAACAAAGATCATTTTCTTTTCCTCCCCCCCTCTCCCATTATCTCTCCCATAGCCGACTCATGATTCCCTGGGTATCACATGTGTTCTTGATTCGAACCCATTTCTGTGTTGTTGGTATTTGCATTAGAGTGTTCATTTAGAGTCTTTCCTCAGTCGTATCCCCTCCACCCCTGTAGTCAAGCAGTTGCTTTTCCTCGGTGTTTTTACTCCCACAGTTTATCCTCTGCTTGTGGATAGTGTTTTTTTTTAGATCCCTGCAGATTGTTCAGGGACATTGCATTGACCCTAATGGAGAAGTCCCTTACCTTCGATTGTACCACAGTGTATCAGTCTCTGTGTATAATGACTTCCTGTTTCTGCTCCTTTCGCTCTGCATCACTTCCTGTAGGTTGTTCCAGACTCCATGGAATTCCTCCACTTTATTATTCCTATTATCACAATAGTATTCCATCACCAACATATACCACAATTTGTTCAGCCATTCCTCAATTGAAGGGCATCCCCTCATTTTCCAATTTTTGGCCACCACAGGGAGTGCAGTTATGAATATTTTTGTACACGTCTTTTTTCTTATTATCTCTTTGGGGTACAAACCCAGCAGTGCTATGGCTGGATCAAAGGGCAGACAGTCTTTTATCGTCCTTGGGCATAGTTCCAAATTGCCCTCCAGAATGGTTGGATCAATTCACAACTCCACCAGCAATGAATTAGTGTCCCTACTTTGCCGCATCCCCTCCAGCATTCATTACTTTCTATAGCTGTCATGTTAGCCAATCTGCTAGGTGTGAAATGATACCTCAGAGTTTTTTTGATTTGCATCTCTCTGATTATAAGAGATGTAGAACACTTTTTCATGTGCATATTAATAGTTTTGATTTCTTTGGCTGAGAACTGCCTGTTCATGTCCCTTGCCCATTTATCAATTGGAGAATGGCTTGATTTTTTTTGTACAATTGATTTAGCTCTTTGTAAATTTGAGTAATTAAACCTTTGTCAGAGGTTTTTATGAAGATTGCTTCCCAATTTGTTGCTTTCCTTCTGATTTTAGTTACATTGGTTTTGTTTGTACAAAAACTTTTTAATTTGATGTATTCCAAATTATTTATTTTTCATTTTGTGACTCTTTCTAAGTCTTGCTTGGTTTTAAAATCTTTCCCTTCCCAAAGGTCTGACATGTATACTATTCTGTGTTCACCTAATTTTCTTATAGTTTCCTTCTTTATGTTTAAGTCTTTCACCCATTTTGAATTTATCTTGGTGTAGGGTGTGAGGTGTTGATCTAAAACTAATATTTCCCACACTGTCCTCCAATTTTCCCAGCAGTTTTTATGAAATACTGTATTTTTGTCCCAAAAGCTAGGTTCTCTGGGTTTGTCGTATACTGTCCTGCTGATGTCACTTACCCTGAGTCTATTCCACCAATCATCCTTTCTGTCTCTTAGCCAGTACCAAATTGTTTTGATGACCACTGCTTTATAATATAGTCTGAGATCTGGGACTGCAAGGCCCCCTTCCTTTGTATTTTTTTTTCATTATTTCCCTAGATATCCTTGATCTTTTGTTCTTCCAAATGAACTTTGTTATGGTTTTTTCTAAATCAGTAAAAAAAAAATTTGGAAGTTCAATGAGTATGGCACCAAATAGATAAATGAGTTTGGGTAGGATGGTTATTTTTATTAGATTGGCTTGTCCTACCCATGAGCAGTTAATGTTTTTCCAATTGTTCAAGTCTAGTTTTAGTTGTATGGAGAGTGTTTTGTAGTTGTATTCAACTGTGTTCCTGTGTTTGTCTCGGGAGATAGATTCCTAGGTATTTTATTTTGTCTAAGGTGATTTTGAATGGGATTTCTCTTTCTAGTTTTTGCTGCTGAGCTGTGTTGGAAATATATAGAAATGCTGATGACTTATGTGGATTTATTTTGTATCCTGCAACTTTGCTAAAGTTGTTGATTATTTCGATTAGCTTTTTGGTTGAATTTCTAGGATTCTTTAAGTAGACCATCATGTCATCCACAAAGAGTGATAACTTGGTCTCCTCCTTGCCTATTTTAATGCCTTCAATTTCTTTTTCTTCTCTAATTGCTACTTCTAGTGTTTCTAGTACAATGGCAAATAATAGAGGTGATAATGGGCCAGGTATATAACCTTAGCATTACTTTCACATCTTCATTTCTCTTGCTATACATATTAAATTTGTTAGGAAATTTTGCCATTTTGCCATCTTCTCTTCCAAATGATAACTGGTCTCTACTCACATGATTACTACTATTACTATTGTATTAGTGGGGAAATTGAGAAGGAACCAAAGTTGCCAGATACTTCGGGGAATAAATATGAGGTAGCACCTCTTCTTTCTCCTCTTCCCCCAAGCAGTGCTGTTAATGATGGAGTCTGGTCTGACTAGAGCTGAAAGGGTAAGTAAATTTCCCCCTACCCACTTCTTTAGATGGTATTCTTTGAAATTTCCTTCCTAACTCATTTGAATATAATTGAGTCTCTAGTAAAAATCTAGATGCTATTTATTTGAGTAAAAAAGGTTGAATTATAATGAGGACAGAGGGAAAGAGGAAATCCCTAGCTATTTCCCTATATCATTTTAGGGGTTTGAGACTGGGAGTCTTCTTTAGAACAAGCTTTGGGTTTCCCCTAAGGGAGAAGTTTTATCCTAAAGGTATAACCAGTGAAAGATAAAATCTTCTGTTGCTCAGGCAAAAGGTTTAAGAGATGTGTATAATCTTCACAACAGAGGGTTAGTTCCCTCTCCCTTCAGATCATGGAGAAAAGACTTTGACTTCTCAACTGCTGCCTTTTTTAGCTTGGCTGGAAAGTTCCATACCATTGCCAATCCCCTTCCTCCCATGGCTGCTGGATTCCATCTCATCTTTTCCTGAGACAGTCTTTCAAATTTAGTCTTTCCATTCCTTCTGGTCTTTCCTCTTAATACACTATTCAGTCCCTCTTCACTTCTTGGCTAGATTAGTGCAATAAATTAATTATTGCTCTGCCTGACTCAAGTCTCTCTTTAATCCACTGTATCCTTCACATTTCTGACAAATTGATTTTCTTTAACTGCACATATGACCATGTGACTCATCTAAACACTCCATTCTAGTGGCTCCCTATTATTTCTAGGATAGAATATGAACTCTTCTGTTTATTTTTTAAAGTCCTGAACAACATGGTCCCAACACTGTGTGATCCAAATAAACTATTCCTCACATACACCACCTGTTTTCCATTTATGGAATGTACTCCCTACTCATTTCTGCCTCATAGACTCCCTCTTTTCCTTCAAGAAGTACTAATGGCTTCAAGAAGAAACTAACTCATTCTTCTACATGAAACCTTTCCTAATCCAACTGTTAGATCCTTTCCTCTCAAATCACCTCATATTTAATTATTTTGCTCATATATTCATACACACACATACGAATCTCTATACTTAGATGTGATGGTCAACTTATCATTCTCCAGACTTTTCCTTTTGTTCCCTAGTTAGCAACCTTGTGTAAAGACATCTAAAAGATCTCAATAGTCTGTGATGATAGGTGGAAATGAACTAAAATATAGTGACAAAAATGCAGAGACCTACTTAGCAACAAAAACATCAGCTGCACAATTACAAAGTGGGGGAAACCTTCCTTAAGAGCTTTTCATATGAGAAAGACTTTGAAGTTTTAGAGGATTACTAACTCAAAATGGCTGGAAGTGTGACAAGTTTTGTTTAAAAAGTTAAACTAAAATGATTTTAACCTCAGGTCATATTACTAGAAGTATAAGAACCAGGAGAAGTACATGATAGTTCTATTGTAATTTCTGATTATTAGGATTATATCAGTAATATAAACTTTCATTCTGGGGAACAAATTATTGTCAAATGTTGTTTTCCTCAGAAGAAATCAAAGTTATTTATAGTTATTTGAAAAATGCTTTAAATCACTACTGATTAAAGAAATGCAAATTAAAATCACTCTTATGTATGAGCTCTCACCTATCAGATTGACTAATATGACATAAAAGGAAAATGACAAATGTTACAGGGGATGTGGAAAAATTGGGACACTGATGCACTTTCAGTGGCATTGTGAACTGATCTGACCATTCCAGAGAACAAATTGGGGCAATGCCCAAAGAGGTATCAAACTGCATATCCATTGAACCAAAATATGACTATAAGTCTGTATCCTAAAGAAATTAAAGAAAAAGGAAAAGGAGTTGTATGTGCAAAAATGTTTCTAGTAACTCTTTTTGTGGTGGCAAATAAATGGAAACTGAGAGGAAGCCCATCAACTGGGGGATGGCTGAACAATTGTTTAATATATGAAATATATTATATTATAAAAATATATGAAATACTTTTGTTCTATAAGAAATGACCAACAGGATTATTTCAGAAAAACCTAGTAAGATTTACTTGAACTGATGGAAAGTGAATTGAGAAGATCCAGGAGATTATTGTCCATAGTAACAGCAGTAATATGATGATCACTTGCAAATGACTTAGCTATTTTCAACAATACAAAGATCCAAGAGAATTCTGTAGGATTTATGATGAAAAATGCTCTCTACCTCCAGAGAAAGAACTGAGGGATTCTGAATGCAGATTTAAGCATACTTAAACAAAAATACAAAACTCTTTCTTCTTCTTTTGGTTGTTTTCTTTACGTGGCTAATATGTAAATGTTGTACATCACTGAACATGTATATTAAAGTACTAGCCTTTTCAAGGAAAGGGGATGTAGAGAGCAAGGGAGGGAAGGAAAGAATTTGGAACTCAAAATTTTAAAAAGTCAATTTTTTTTGTTTACATGTAATTGAGAAAAAATAAAATTAAAAATTGTTTTCTTCTAATATAATGTAAGTTGTTAGATGACTTGGGGTTTTTGTGTCTTTGTGTCCCCAGCACCTGGCACGGTGTCTCTCATTTAATACATGTCTATTGTATTCATCAATGAAATGAGACAATGCTTGAGTACAGAAAGTTCAGAGAAAGGCAAACAGTATACTAAACTCCTTCAACAACATGATATATGTTGAGTTGTGGATGCTTAGCCTAGAGAGGAAGAGACTTAGGAATCTTTATGTATCCCTTTACTTTAAAAACCAAAATGCCTGAAGCCAGATTCCATTGTGTAACTTAAATTTAGGTATAGAACCAGTGGATGAAAGTAACATGGATATTTTAGCTCACATTTTCTGTTAGAATTATCCAGAAATGGAATAAGGTGCTGGTGAGCTTTTGCTGCTGGAGAAATTCCAGCACAAACTAGGGGAAATAAAGGGGAAAGCTCACCTTTATTTCATTCTTTCTACTGAAGGGAATTAATTCATAATTTCTTATGAACTTCATCACAATACTTTGGGGAAAGTCTTTAATTTTTCCATTCAACTCAATTCAACAGTCATAGAGTTGAGTTCATTTCAGGAATCCCTTACTAAATCCGGTGCAATAAATTTTACTAGGTGCTGGGGATACCAGAAGAGAAGTGAAAAGCATTCCCTACTTCTGAGGAGTTTCCATTTCACTAGTCATGTCTACAAATAAGCAAAAATGTAAACACAAAATGTATAGGCAGTTGTGGGCCAGTGGTTAAGAGCACTGGGCCTGGAGTCAGGAAGAGCTGCATTCAAGTCAATCCTCATACACTTACTGTCTATTTCTTTTATGTTTTAAAAATTAAATGTAGAAAAATTTTTCAACAATTGTTTTCTGACATTTTGTGATCTAATTTCTCTCTCTTTCTCTCCTCCCCAAGACAGTAAATAATCTAATTTCGATTATACCAGTGCTCTTCATCAGTACTACATATTTCCATATTCCCTCTGTCTTGGAAAAAAAAAAGAGATTTTGTACATTCAATAAAAAACTCTTAAAGGAAATAAAGTAAAAAATGGGCACGTTTCTATCAGATTCTGACAATTCCTTCTGTGGCTGTGTAATAATGATAATAATAAATGTGTTAATAAGGAGGATGCTATTGTATATACTTTGCTAGATGTTTACTAAGTATTTCAGTTCTCCTCCTTGAAAGAAAGCCCATGAGTGAACTAAAGTTCACTGGGCTCATTACACAAACTGTCTTGGAGACTATTATATATATATATATATATATATATATATATAAATCATCTATTTATTTGCATTATATAGTTAAATACAAGGATTAATATAACAGGATGCCTTGCCTCTAAGGGAATTAAATTCTCCACCCACTTCCTTTCACCTCAAGGTGAATTCCTTCTTGGTCTTGGGAATTCACCCAAGCTACTCTTCCAAACCCCTCATTAATAACTAAACCCCCAACCGCTATCTAACATGGCCAACTAAATCCTTGTGTATAAGTAAAATTACATATATTAAAGTTGTCTCCAAATATACAAAGACAGTGAAAATGTCCAAGGCTCACTGAGCAGAGTGTGGCTCTGAGGTAAGACTCAGAGTTCTAGCAAGCAGCTCTTCTGGTCCTTCTTCCTCCAAACAAAAGTTGTCATAAAAAGCAGCTATAAACCAGTCTTCTTCCTGATGTTTCCCACAGTGAGAAAAGGAAAAGCCCTCAAGATCTTTCAAGAGTTTCTCTTCCTTTCACCTCAGAAGTAGGACAAAGATCAGAGAGAGAGAGCAGAGCTGGCTAATCCCCACAGTCGTCAAGGATTAACTGACACAGAACTCATCCTGTCCTTCCAATTCCAAGCCTTGCCCAGAATTTCTTTTGTCTCAGTCACTCTTCAGCTTCTGAGACAACCTTACAAAATTCTTTAACTCATCAAAGCCTTATCAACATATTCCTAATACGTCTCTATAGCTGTGGATAACATTTTTCATTGTGAATCAACCTCTTCAGGCTACCTTGAATCCGTGTATTGCTGATATCAACATGCAATCTAGAAGCCCCCAAATTTATAGCCTAGTAAGAGTCAATGGGCCCCGGTTTACTTAGCTTGAAGGTGAAAGCCCCAGGTTTGACACCCTCACAGGAGAGTTACTCACTGAAGGGATGGACAACTCAGGTTGGATTTACCTGAATCTCAGACAAACAGACTTTAAAGGAATTTAGGTGGGGAGGGCTAATCCCATCAGAGGTTAAGTATCTCTTTGTCCCAGTGGTTTCTCCAACTTGGGCCAAAATCCTTTATCAAGTAGCCCAGCCTTAAGCCCTATATTCCCCTTCTGTGTCCATTGCCCCTCACTGTTATTTCTGTCTGGGACTCCTCAGTTTTCTTTGTTACTATTGTAAAGTGAATCAACACTAACCCTAACCCTCTCATCCTAGGTCCCCAAGTTCCCCTAGAAAGGTATTTAAGCTTCCCACTTTAATGGCTCCTTGGAGTTGTCAATCTATCTAGTTTAGCTCTCCCAGGGATCAGTGACCAGAGCAACCAGAATTCCAATCCTTGAAGCTCTGAGTGGGTGTGTAGCATAGCTCTGTGGGGAAGACTAATTTTGCACTGAACCCCTTTCCTTAATTAGTCTTTTTTTCTAACTAATACTTCTGTGTTTTTCCCCAGTCAACAGTGATAACAGTTTAGTTTTTCACAGTTGATCATTGTACAATATTTCTGATTATAGCATCATTTCTGGTACAATGTTAAATTTTGATTTCCAAATTCTCTCCTTCCTTCTCTTCCTCTCAGAGTAATTTTAATTTCATTTCTCTAATTAATAGTGGTTAGTGGTTAGAGCATTTTATATGACTATAGATAATTTTGATTTCCTTATTTGAGAATTGATTCTTTATATCCTTTAATCACTTATCATTTGGTGAATGACTTAAAGTCTTAATCAGTTTTCTTCAAAGATCTCTCATATGAAACTTTTCTAAAGTTTTATTTACCTCCTTAACTTTCCTTCCTTCCTCCCTTTCTCCCTCTGTCTCCCTCTTTCTCCCTTCCTCTCCCCCTCCTCTTCCCTTCCCTTCCTTCCTTCTTTCCTCTGTATTGATTCTATGGCTGAAGTTAAAAAAAAAGTTCTGTTGTAGAATAGAATAAAGTGATTCCCTTTTGGGAAAATCCCTTGTGAAAAGTGACTATCAAAAAAAAAAGCTAATTCCAATTTCAATAGTTAAAATTAAATTATGAGAGTATTAGCTTTAGTCGCTTTATTACATCAAAGTAGTGATAATAAAGAGAGGGAAATGTAGGAAAGAGGTAGAGAGTTGCCTAGCTAAATACTCTAATTGCTATTCTGATGGATTGAAGGTCATCACTGACAAAGGCTCCTTCAGGTTCATTCTAGTCAGAAGAGCATGAGAGTCTGTGTGTGCAGTCACTGGGTCTCAGCTTTGGGGGTGGGGGGAAGGAGGGAGGGAATGCCTGTGTGATCAGTTTTCCATCTTGTTGGTTTCAACTTCATTTCTCTGAGGGTCTGTCTATCCCTACACATCTCAATGGTAAACACTGATTGATTATATCAGCACCAAGGGAGGGGAATTCCCCTTCTCACACAACAACAGTAGAATCTTTGCACCACCACCTATGTTAGTTTGCAGTGCAAATGCATTATACCAATATTGGCACCTTTCATACATACTACATACATAGCAATGTCAATGTATTTGTCAAGAACTAACATTCTGCTTGTCTGTGGGAGGATCTCCAAACAATAACTGTATATTATCTGATGTATGAATGAATGGATGCAGAGTTCATAGGGAATGCCTTAAAAAAAAGAAACCATGTTACAAATTGGGAGACCCCTCAGACATCATCTTGGCAGACATCATCTCTGTCACTGTACCTACAAGAAATTGTGCCAAAGGAAAGTAGGTCACTTATTCATGAGAATTTTACATCCAGGTTAGTCCCTTAGAGAGTTCTCATGTAATCCCAATTTGGACTGAAAAGAGTACCATGCCATGAGGTTCTCTCTTTTCTCTTTGATGTTAAACTCCAGGTTTTGGACCCTACATTTAATTGCCCCTCTTCCTTTTTCTATAGGTGATTTGCCTGGAATCTGCAATAATAAATCCCTATCTTACTGTGTCTGATGATTTGAAGAGTGCTAAGTCTGTTCCTGCCATGTAGGTCCTGCTTGGACGCCAAGAGAGATTTGCCTTTTCTCTCACAGTAGGTACCCAGAACTTCACCTCAGGAAAATGCTTCTGGGAAGTGGAGGTGAAAGATGAGACAAGATGAGAAGGGATTTCTATACAAAACCAGTGAGCTCAAAGGGAAACCTCTCCAATTTACCTGAGGATGTATGTCCCCAATGGAGATTTCAAAGTTGGAAATTAGTTCTAATAGCCAAAGAAATTGATTGTCACATAGAAATTCCTTTCTCTGTTTGAGATGAAGACATGCCTATTTCTACATTTTAAAAGTTATTTTGAATCATGTGTGACTCTTCATGGTCCCTTCTTTGGGACTTTCTTGGCAAAGACATTGGAGTTGTTTGACAGTTCATTCCCCAATTCATTTTACAGATGACAAAAGTGACACAAACAGGGTTAGGTGACTTTCCCAGGATCACATGGCTAGCAAGTGCCTGAGTGTTGATTTTTAACTCAGATATTCTTAACTCCAAGCCAGGCACCCTATCTACTCTACCACCTAGGTGCTCTTGTATATACATATGTCCATGTAAATATTTAAGTGTATATACATGTGTTCATATTCATAAATATATACTACAAATGTAATGTAGAATAACACATTGATTCAAGACCTTTATGATACAGAAAATCTTCACTGTCACTAAAGAGTAGAAGTCTTAGTCAGCTTGACACTGACCTGAAAACTATGACATTCCATTCCTTAGAGCCTGAGTCAAGACTTCTCTTTCTTTTCCTGAAAGGAACTCACTAGTCAGAGCTGAAAGAAGTATGATTAAGGCTTTCTTACAGCCCAATTCTTCACATTTCTTTATTTTTTGTTTCCCTGCTGTGGGCATTCCCTCCAAAGTTGCAGATGACAATCCATGACCTTTGTATGTGGTTCTTGTCTATATCCTCCCCTGAGTTCTAATGGAGTATTTCACCCACTATACTAGAAGGATTCTTCAGATTCTGTTGTACTTTGGAGGGTACTAATTTGACAGCTTATCTTCTTTTTCATACCTATACTTGCCTGAATCCAGGTATTCTTTCATAAATCACATTTTTTTTTAGATATTATGACCTGCTCACACAATGCAGAGGATGCGCCCTTTTATAGTCTCTAGGCCATATTCATTTTCAAGGTTATATGCATATTACCTATACATATCTTTGCCAAAGTGAAGCCTATGATGAAGATTCGGGGTAGAGTACATGGTGATAGACAATTCCTCCAAATGGTGTTGTCTTCTTGATGATTCAGGAGAGCAATGATGACTTATTTTACATCCTGAAATACTTCAGGACTGCTGGGGGCAGCTGGGTAGCTCAGTGGATTAGAGCCAGGCCTAGAGATGGGAGGTCCTAGGTTAAAATCTGGCCTCAGAATCTTCCCAGCTGTGTGATCCTGGGCAAGTCACTTAACCCCTACTGCCCAGCCCTTACCACTCTTCTGCCTTGGAACCAATACACAGTATTGACTCCAAGAAGAAAGGTAATATTTAAAAAAAGAAAAAGACTGATATAACAATATTCTTAACAACCGAAATTATTTTATTATAACAATCAACATGGGGGGTGGAAACATTGTGAATATAAAATTACATATTTGGGATAATATTTGTCCTTACCTATATCTATAGCTATCACTCTATCTACTATCACCTCCTGCCTCCTTTTCTTTACTCTGTCTCTCCCTTATACTCCTGGATCACTGACCTACATTCCCCCTCTTCTCCCTTATTCTCCATTAATCTCTCCTTTCCTTCCTTTTCCCCTTCATATTCCCTTTTAGAAATTCCTCTTCACTCTACCTCAATGTTTTATTATTTCTCTTCCACACATTCTACATTTCCTCCTTACCCCCTTTTCCCCTTCTTCTCTGTTTCTGCTCTGGGACTCTTCAGGTAGCCTAAATTTCTATAGATTTGAATGTTCAACCTCTTTCATCAATCACATGAGATTAAAAATGAAATGCAAATGAATTTTTTCCAGGGAGTTCAGGTCTGATGGAATGGTCCTGACTGGCAGCAGGAATAAGGCTGGGCATTCGTGCTGCTTCCCTGGCTCCCACCTTCCCAGAGAAAAACATATGTTTCCCCAGGCCATAGTAAGCCCAAGACAGACAGACACATAGACAGACAAATAAAGGAGTGCTAGTTAGTAGAAAAGAGAGCCTAGAGACAATGAAAAGAAATGGTTCAGGCTGCTATTATTTAAAAGATATTTTATTTTCCCTATTACACCATGCATTTTTCAAAAATAGAAGATTCAAATCATCTCTCTCCCTCACTTTCTTCTTCCCTCTCACAGATGATGAGCAATTTGATCTGGGTTATACATGCATTATCATGCAGAGCATGCTCACATATTGGTCATTTTTGTTGAGGAGAATATCCATATAAAACAAAATGTGTGTGAAAAAGTGTGAAAAAATCGTGTTCTATGATCTGTATTGTCAATCCCAGAGTTCTATCCCTGGAGGAGAATAGCTTTCTTTGTCATAAATCCTGCAGAATTCTCCTGAATCAGCATTTTGCTGAGAGTAGTCAGCTTTCACACTGGAGCTCCATGCAATATTGCTGTTCCAAGTTACTATGTTCCCATGTTTCTCCTTACTTCACTCTGCATCAGCTCATGTAAGTCTGTCCACTGGCTGCTGTTCTCATCCCCAGCTCCAGATCATCTGAGCCAGTGCCAGGACAGGACTGTGATGAAAGAGCGAGCTGGCATTTCTCCCTCTAAATCACTGCAGCCCAAGCTGGGATTAATACTTTCCCTTTTCATTCCCTAGAGATTACTGGTCCCAGAACCAAGCCAGGAGCTGCCCATCACTAGTTCCTTTAGTTTAGAAAATGTCACCATTAGAAAAGCTGATCTGAGATCATCAGGCACTTAGACCACAGAATTCAGTTGACACTCTAATGGCTTCCACTCCAAAGGATGTCCTAAGATCCCTTTTAGATCAAAGTACTGCTGGGCCTGAAGTGAGATATTCGCCTACAAGAGGACCACACTGGACACAAGGATGTTCCACTAAACCAGTTAAACATTTACCCAAAGTCACTGTGTTAATAAATAGGCTATATTAAATATGGGATGTGCAAGTAAGGAACCAGAAAAATGCTGAGGAAGGAGAGGTAGGAGACTGAGGCAAGACAACTCCCAAGATGAATTTTATTGACAACTTCTCTTTTTAGACTCCTGTTTTCCTTGTGTAGATCTTTTCTCTCCTTTCCAGGAAGCCATGAAAACAAAAAAGGCATTTAAAACAAGATTAATTGTCTCAATAATATTCAAAAAAAAATTGAACCATTTCTGCCAAGTTCCCAATGACCTGATGAACTTGGAGCCAAGATAGCTTTGGCCTCCATACCTAAGTGTGAACACCATTGTGAATAATAGCTCATTACTCTAAAAAACAGGTCAAAGGGGAGAACTCAGGCCCATGGTAGAAACTGGAAGCACTGTGAACACAGAGCACTTCTCACCTTTTGTGGGGACACTAAAGGAAAACCCTTTCCCAGCAGATTTCCCAAAGATTCCCAGCAACTCAGTCAAAAAAGTTTGTCTGATAGAGTTCCAGTGGAAAAGCAAATATTATCTCTCCCAAGAGGAATATCTGAGAAGGAAGAAATCAGAGGAAAGTTTCCATTTGAACTTAGAGGCCTGAGTTTGGAAGAGTCTAGGTGTGAACACCACAGTTCTGTGTCAAATACAAAGGTGAGAACTCACCCCTAGGGTAGAGAGGTGAAGAACTTACTGAAACACAGGAGTTGTCACCTTTTGTGGGTGGAGTCCAGGGAGGGGCTCATCAAAGGAACTCCTATAAAAAGACTCAGTTCTTCCAAAAGCTTAGTTCTAAAATCTTTTGGTGTTGGAGCTCAAGGGAAAGAACGAGCATAATTCATCCGGAGAGGCATTCTAGAGAATAGAATCAAAGGTAAGTTGCTTTTGGTAAAAAATATCTTTTTCTCTATCTCTAAAAAGGCTTTATTAGTCTAGTAAATAAATCAGAAATTAGAGAGACTGAAGGAAAAAAAAATACCTGAGTTTAATTTCTGAGTTAGGGACCCAATAGTGGGGTAATGAAATAATGATTTCAGATTTAACTTGTTAATATGACCTTTTTAGACAACCAAATATGTGATTGTACTGAATCTCTGAAATAAGATCAGTTAAAAGAAAAGTTCTTTTGTGAGAAAGACCAAAAACTAATTTGTGATTCTTGTTTATTAACCCAAGAGCACGAGGATCTCCAGTACCTTCCTTTGCAAATGGCTACTGACAAATGCAAGGTAAGATTGTACCAATCCCTGGAGTCAAATGGCTTCTGTTCATTGACTTCTTTGTGACCACTTGGGGCCACTGGCACATGGACCCACAGCTTAACCTACAGGGCACAAGGACTATGTAGGGGCCTCACATCTAGGACTTCACTGACACTTACACAACTGATTTATTTTACTGGTCTTTGCAGATCCTTCTTGGTCTCAGGGTTCTCATTTTTAAATTGCTAATAATAAGAGCCCCTGCTTTTTACAGTTATTGTGAAGTTCCAATGGAAAACAGACATATAGAACTTTAATAGCCTCACAGGGTTTTAGGAAGGCTACCTCTTAGTAGACAATAATCATAAAACATGTGGCCTCTTGACTCCAAAACAGGTTTGACCAAGCCTTTTTTGTCTTACAGAATAAACTTAAGGAGACACGGAATATATTACAGGAAAAGGAGGAGGAATTTAAAAAGGCAATGGATGAATTGAGAGAATTAGAGAAAGCTCTTAAGGTTAGTATCTGCTTCTTTTTTTGGTAAATTATAAGGAAAATTGTTACTTGAAGGTCCTTCTCAGAAATAAAATTGGTAATGAAAACAGCAGGGAGAGTGTTTTTGCAAAGAATCAGACTCAGATTATTGATCAAAGAATGAAATATATTTTGGAAAAAATAATTACATGCCTGATGCTAGTAAAAATAAGTTTCTTTTTATGTAAGTTGTTAATATATATATATATATATATATATATATATATATATATATATATATATATAAAGAAATACTTTCCACATAGGAATTAGTTATTTTGGGGGAGAAAATGATCTCTGTTATATTTTTGAGGACATTTCCTTTATACATTATGTCTCTCTTCTCTCTCATTTCCACTATTAAGTACTTTTTTTTCAGAAAAAGACCTTCAAGAGACAGTATATCTCATAAAGCATAAGTATATATACATATATCTATATATGTAAAGTATATATCATAAAGTATATTCTCATGAAGGAGAAGATTTGGGCCCAGCTGCCAGAAAAGTTATGTCTGGCTTCAGAGTCCATGAATCTCCTTAGATGGCAAAAATAGTTTTGATAAGGAGCACAAATATTTGACATGTACCATATTCTATTATAAACTTTTCTCTTCTTTCCTTTATTCTAATTTTTCCTGGGACAGATGAACTCAGATTATTATGAACAGTTAATTAGATCTGAATACAAAAAAATGCATGAGTTCTTACATAATGAAGAAGAAAAATGCATTGGACAGTTGGCCTGGGAAATCATAAATAACCGGGAAAGAATTGTGGAGAAGAAGACCAAATTCTCAAAACAAATCCAAAATTTGCAAAGAGGGATACTAGAAATAGAGGAGAGGTTGGATGAGGCACCCTTGGAAATGCTCCAGGTGAGTGTGTGAAACTGATGTGTACTATTGCTGTAGAAATGAGGAGCAGGAGGTTCAGGCCCTTTCCAAAGAACATGAAGAAAAGGGTTTCAGAACTATTTGCAAGGATGGACCAGTTCAGATTTTCATCTGATTCCTGAAGTGCCCTTGTTTGTTGAGGAGCAGGGCTGGGGAGTAGTCATATGTAGCACAGCGATTCTCAAATGCTCTGTATTTCCATACTCAGGTTGGGTTGAATTTTTACTTCTGTAATCATATGAACATGCTTGAATCTACCAATTCTCCCAGAGTGATGACATACCTCATTCCTTGGTGAAAAGTGGGTGGGATACTTCATCCCTTGTAGGCTCTTTTCAGAAGCAATAGTTAATAGTTCAGAATAATAGTTAATAGACCAGCAAATGTTTTCCAACTTCCTCATTTGCTCCTCTCCTTCAGAGAAAGCAAAAGTTTCACTCTGATACATGAGTTTTCTGTGAAGGAGAGAAGGGCACAATGTCACTCCTCTCATAATGGAGTCATTTCTCCAAGCTCAGGAGGCAACCAGAGGTATGAGGCCAAAGAGCAACCAGAGATCACTCTCACCAGTTCTGCACAAATTTGAATTGTGCCCATATGTTAATGTACTTGGAAAAGAGCTCTAAGGGAGTGACAGAACTGTGAGGAGGTGTGTCTGGGTTCTCTGAGAAAGATAATATTAATGAATCAGACCAAGGAGCAAAACACTAACTCTGTCTCTTTATTTTCTTTCCCCAGGATATGAAAGGCATCCTGGAAAGGTAAGGCTTCTTTCTTTGGTCTACTAAGTCAGAAAAATCTATGAAGGAGACTGGCTTTTTGAAGGGGGTAATTAGGGTCTAATCTTCTGAAATATAATGAAGCATTTGATCCAGGAAGTATTTTGGAGATTTTTGTAGAACAAATATAACTGAGTGCATCCTGTTTTTTAGGAATGAGGAGCTGCTACTACAAAAAACACAGCAGTTTGACTTTATTTGGAAATCTCACCGGATGACTGGTTTAAAAGAAATTCTCAGGAGCTATGAAAGTAAGTCATGTATACCTTTCTTAGTTGACATTCAGGCACCTCTCAGGAGCTCCCATATTGTTTCCAGTGTATTTCCTAAGTGTTTGCTATGAACCAGTCCAAATGACACCTGCTACACCATAAAGATCATTTCTACCCTCTACCCTCACAAGAGTAATGAAGAAGTGTGTTTCAGTTTTCCCCTTTGTTATCTCAACAGGCATGGGTGATCCTACTTTTTCACTTATTAGCTCAGTTATTTTCCATTTATACTAGATAATGTGCATTTGGGGTGACTTTTAACTTCCTCCTGGTGAAGGGTATTTTGGAAACCTGTAGTTATTCTTTGCTATGAGAATTCTTTAGTACAGTCTTTCTCTTCCATTGTATTCATTTTCCTGTTAGGTAGCTTGTGAACCTTTCTGGAAAGGAACCAACTTTGGTTCTTGGGTTTTTCTAATGCTTTATTCCAAGGTCTGAGACTATACTGGAAAGCTAGGTTTAGTCAAAATTTCACCTGCCTGAGTTTTCTCTGTAGACTCGGTGAGAAAATAAATGTGTAGGAAAAGGAGCCAATATAGAAGAATATTCCTGAGAAGAAGCATCTTTGCCTCTGAGAATCATAAAAAAAGGTTCTTTCATAGAGAGGATTGTATTAAAAAAAAAAAACAGAAACCTCACTCCAGGCAAAGAAGAAATCCCAGCTTCCTCTGAGCATTAGATGTAAGAGATGACAGGGAAGGAAAGGGAAATATTTCACTGGGTATTCCTATGGAATAATGCCATGACATTTCTTCAACACTAAGATGGTCAGGTAACATGCTTCTCACAAATATTTCAATGAGATACATCCTATTGCTTTCCTATTGTTCAGGTTGTGGCTGAATCTTATTTCAGTTCCCGAAGCTCCATCACCTTGCACCAATACCCCATCTCCCAAACTGGTATAGTAATGGAACTTCTTTATGTTCCTAAATGTGCTTTGTGTACCTATGTTGTTCCTGTTCCAATCCATCCTTCCTGGGAATTGATGAACCTTGGATCTTATTTAGATGTCACAGGTCTTTCTAACATTCAAAATATATACACAATGAAGTCTAAACACTGGCACCAAGTCTTGCTACCCAGATGCCATCCTTCTTTCTCAGCATTCTCTAACTTCTTTCCTCCAACTCCATTTCTGGGATTTTCAAGTAATCATCCAGTTCTTCATTGACTCCCTGCCTCCTTTTCTCCCTTTCTCTGTCTCATCCTCCCTCTCTCACTTTCTTCATTTGTTTCCTTCCATATCTACCTCCTTCCTATAAATGTTCCTTCATTCCTCTCTCCTACCATCCAAATTTGTAATTTTTTAATGTGTTTAGTCCACTATCTTGATTAGGTATCCATGTAAGTCTCAAGTAGCTTCAAATCATCTCTTTGAGGACAGGGATCTCTGGAAGAACAGAAAAGAGTGAATCCCTCCTTTAGGTGGTCTTTGTAAAAATTGATTTGTACAAAAATGTCCTTTTCACCAAGGACCCAATGCTTATATTTCCCATCTGTGTTAGTACATACTGTCAATGATCATCCCAATACAATAACTCCTTCATTGATACTACATATCTTCTAAGGCAGGACTTTCTACTCAAACCTTGTAACTGCTTAATTAAAGTCATTTTCTGATATTCAACAAATAACTTAAGACATAGATAACTGTTATTTTAATTGGACATAATATTTATTTCTTTGTATTCTACCTGCATTTTAAATATTAGGAAACCAAAGTATTAGAAAACTAAGATACTTTCTGTGATAAATTTCAGAGGCAAAGGCAGTTCCTTCAAGAGTTCTTATTTAATTTCAAATGGGATTTAGTATCCCAAAGTTTCAGATTGTTTATGATCAGGGAACTTTTTGGGGGGGGGGGGGGAAGATGCTTTTAACCTCCAATATCTGGCCAGCATCCAAGGCTAATTATTGTATTTCATTTTCTATAGCGGATATCATACTGGGTCCTGAAAGAGACAGTCTTCATCTTATTGTACCTGAATGTTTTAAGGAGTTAAAGTATGAATTTGGCCTACAAGACCAGCCTGACAAGGAAAAAACACTTGACTATCTTGCTACTGTGCTGGGGACTGAGACCTTTACCAGTGGCAAATACTACTGGGAAGTAGATGTGGAAGGTCAGACAGAATGGGTACTTGGAATCTGTGAGGATTCAGTCAGCAAAAATGAGAATCTCTCCATATTATCCAAGGATGTAAGAGCCATGATAGGTTCAAAAGTTAATGATGAAATGCTTTTTTGGATTCCAGAAGATTGCTTTATTTCCATAGCTATACCTAAAGTTGGTGTTTTCCTTAACTATGAGGAGGGTGAGGTTTCATTTTATGATATTGAAGACAAGTCTATTCTCTTAAGATCCCCAAAGTCAGCTTTTCAAGGGCCAGTTCGCCCTTTCTTCTCTACTTCGCTTGTTAATAAAGTAAGTACCTCTTAATCACCCATTACCTACCCCAGCAACTGTCAGAAGACGCATGCTACTGAATGAGAAATACATGAAATGACAATGAACATCTTTCTATTAATTTGAACTTGTTGAAGTGATGATTTTCAAACCCAATGAAAATAAAGTCTATTTTGTTCATATTTGGTATGCCTCCCTTCACATCAGTGCCCGGTATGCGTCACCTCACTGTCATTTCCCAGAGTATCAGCAATTCTCGACCAAACCAGTCAACGCAAACAAAGTTAGTATTTTCTTAAAACCAATGGAATTGCATATGCTATACAAACACTGTATATTTCTAAGATGGAAACATTTTATACATGTGAGTGGGTGTTTTACCCAGGTTATCTTCCATGTGGATTTCATGTTAAATTCTTTGAGTCATTATTGATCTCATCAAAGAAGTCCTGTTTGATACCATTGCTTAAAACCTCTAGAACAATGCCATTAGTGGTCTAATTTTCTGGGGTACAAATCATTGGGGAAAAACTTCATCTACATCTTGGACTCTACAGTGGACCTTCATGACAAGCTTACCTTTAGCAAGAATATGCCTTGAATATGACTATTTCCCAGAGGGCTATGGGAAAATGAATTGTGGGTATAAGTTGCAACACCTAACCTATAAGGAATTACAAAGGATAACATATCTTTGTGTAGTAGAGGAGTGAAAAAAGTAGACTGGCAACTAGCAACATCAAAAACAGGACAAGTTGAAGAATTTTCCTATCACAATAAGTGGATCACCTCAGACTAAAATTATAGGAAAATATAGACAAGAATCACAAAAAATACTCATGCTTAAATGTGTAGTGATCTCCATTTTCAGAAAAAAACTACTCATTTCACTGAAACCACAAGTGAATAAATATAATATAATATATAATTTCATCAAGAAATTATCAACAATTGTCAACAATGTGACAAGGAAATCACTTTAAAAGACTGATATATATTAATTTAAGGTCGCCAAGGAATCCAGCTATGTAATTCCTAAATGAAAACTCAAGTCAGCAGTCAACCTTTTATGGAGTTTTTAATTTACAAACAGGAGGAAGAAGGGTATTAGAGAGAGAGGGAGAGAGAGAGAGGGAGGGAAAGGGAGAGGGAGATCGAGAGGGAGAGGGAGAGAGGGAATAGGGCTTAAATACCCCCTCTGTTTAGGCTGGACCAAAAGGCCCAAGCCCTTAGATAGCTGAGGCAAAGAAAAGAGATCAGTCCCTATCACTCACATGACCAAAATGGAGAAACAGTCTCAGGGGCCTCCACCTCCAGCCTCCTTCAGAGCAAGCCCTCCTCTCAGACCTCTCCAGGAGCTCTCCCTCCAGGACCTCTCTCCTCTCAGACTCCTTCAGAGCAAAACTTTTCAGAGCACAACCTCTCCCACCCCCCAGTCTTCATACCCCGCTATCTTTAAGGAAACCATCTAAGTTCCCTCCCCTCAGTTCTCACATCTACCAATCACTGTCCATGTCTTCCCTGTGCCAATGGTGGCTCTAGCTTAACCCAGGACCGCCCAGAGGTCTGCCCCTTTGCACATGTCTGTTGAATGTCATATTCTCAAATAATTAAATTTTGATCTATGCTGCAGCCCTTCCTAAATCATGTTAGGCTGAGTAGGGTGGAGATTGTAAGTTCCAAGACCTGGTTCTGTCATTCCAAGTATCTCTATTGTATCAATTCTAAATTAATCATGATTCAAAGAACTTCCTGTTCTATGCTTAAGCATAGGTCAAAGCCCTTTCCATTGTTCAGCAAAAGGTTTTTGTCCTAAAAGCAGTCCCAAGTAGGGAGGAGAAGGATCCTCCCATGCCAAGGGGGTTCACACTCCAAATAGAGTTCTTACTATCAGTAGGAAATTTTTTCCAAGTATGAAACTTTCCAATGGTGAAATTTCCAACATTCACAAGTCTAAGAAATTTTAAGTTTTACAATCCCCCCTGATGATCATTGGGAGACTAGTCTCCCCATTGATCATTTAACATAATCATTTTGTAGTTCTAAATGCACTTCTAACTATAGATATACACAATATTCAATTTTCTAAGAGAAATTAGAATAGTGATAGAGGAAATAGAAAAGAAAAGAAAGCAAAACCAATGTTTTGCTAGGCGCATTGACAGAAAGCCAAATTAGGGGCAGTCCCTTTTGGCATAAATGTGTACAATTACAATAAATGTTCAATCAAAAGTTCAGTCCAATCAATCATATCCAAAGTTCATTCTTGATCTTCTTGATGAAGTGTAGTGTAAGTATAATTTTGATGAATAAATATAATATAATATATAATTTTATAGCCAAAGATGCCTTCTTACATTCTCACCCCAGCCAGTACCTTTCAGGAAATAAAAGAATTGTAATGAGGTCTCATGAATCACTACTATCTTTAATCTGGTTCTGAAAAGGGAAGGGACCTTATCTCATTAGAATAAGGGATCAGTTGTGTGGAATGCTGTAACTGGAATCTGGAAGACCTCACTTGGAATCTGGCCTGAGATATTAATTGTATGACTCTGAAAAAGTCACTTCAACTGTCATTGCCTTAGTTTTCCCAACTGTAAAATTGGAATAGTAATACCTATTTCTAAGGGTTGTTGAGAGTACCCTATGGGATAATATATGTAAATTTCTTAGTAGCACAGTACCTGGCACAAAGTAAGCAATATATAATGCTTATACCTTTCTCCTTCCCTTCTCCTTTAGTGACTTAGAAGGTTTCCCCTCTTAGAAAGTTATTAGTGTAAACACAATGTCTTCTGTAATAAACCAAGATATTTTATTCTATTTCATTTTTATTTGTTAGAATATCAGAATACTATTAACAGCTCTATTAACAAAAATGTCATATCAAAGCTAGTGTGCTTCTCTGTTTCCATCACTACTTTTCTATATATATTTGAAGAAGCATCAAAATGGTTCTTTGCTTGCTGGGAGCCATCAGGCCATGACAAAGTAACTTATGGTAACTAAGGAGACCACAGAGTGGCCCTTGGCAAGATGTGATTGCCCATTCAGTCCCCACTGCATGACCTATGGAATTGAAGTGATTACTATTCCTCCTACTCTCAGAAGGAATAATGCAAGAGTAAAATACCTATACCCCAATTCTCTAAAACATCACCAAAAACATCAGATCTTCAAACCCAATCCCAAAAGGCTACCATGGCTTAACTCTTACTTAGGTACATAACTCCCAGTAAAACCATAGCTACAAGCCAAGCCCAGAACTTTCCCACTCACAGAAACTTGTTCTCATAAAGCCAGAATACAAATCAATCATAAAGGTCCATACAAAACATGCAGGTACACCAAGCTTCATCATCCCTCAGTGACTTGATTATTCCCATTGAGAAACTCCCTAGTAAACACTGAAAAATGATCAGTCTAATATTAAATCTGAATTGTCTTCCCAGTACCTCTCAACCTCAATGATATGATTGTTCAATTGTCTTTAAGAACATCTGATTGATTATTTCTTTTCATTAAAAGTAATAAGTAAATTTCCTTGATTGTTTGTAAGCTCAAAATAAAGCCACCTGTGATGAAATAATTTATCTTGTGTGAAACCTTTATTCTATCAAGAATCTATAATCACAATACAAGAATATAGAAGGTCATTCAAGTGAATTGTTAAAAGTTAATGAATCACTTTTCCAATTATCTCTATTTAGACATGAGTGTTAGGTGTGACAGTTAAATTAGTTTCTAGTAATAAAAATATTATATTTTATGAGGTTTATTCAAGATTATTAGAAAACAGGGATACAAAATAATAAACCACGTGCCTAGGGCTGATAAGCCTTATTCACACCTTACTCACTACATCTTGCAATGTCTGAGTAGAGGAAGAGAGCTCTTGGGAGGCAGAGAACCCATTAAATACTAATTAAATACTCCACTCAGGTGGAGTCTCAGGTGAGATTATAGGGAATTCTGGAAAATACCAAGGACATCTGGGGATTGAAGTCTGGGGTTCGAATCTCCATTTTTACATACCCTTCTGTGATCACATTGGGAAACCAGTTTCCCCAAAAGGATCATGGAAACATAATCAACTTAAAGATTACAATAATTTGTGGGTGAAAGGAAAAGAGAACAAAATCAATGATTGCTAGGCACATTGACAAAAAGCCAGTTAGGGGGAAGTCCCCTTTGGCATAAGAGTATACATACAAGTAAATTTTCAATCAACCACACCCAAAGTTCATTCTTGATCTTCTCGTGTACACCTTGTGGTCTGTGGAGGCATCTTCATGGTGTCTTCTCCAAATAGTTCAGTTTCTGGATTCGGAGAGGTAGCTTGTTTCTTAACCTAAAATTTCTCTCTCAAGGAATTTAAACTTTGCAATTTTAAAATAATAATAAATTTTACATTTTTACATACCCCTCCTGAAGAGAGTGATTGAAAAACACGGGGATCATTTAGGGATGTATGGGTGAGTTATGAAGTATATGAATCAATTGGCAAGAGAAATTAAAAACATAAAAAAATCCAAATAAAAAATAATTTCTGGATAAAATATGGACTATCAAAGTCTAATGTGTAAAAATTCCAAGTAAAGGAAAAATAAATCTATAACAGGTCCTTGAATCAGGGCCCAATTAAAATGACATAACCAAGTAAGCATTTACCCAGTCAGTAGCCAGGACTACGGAAAGTTGCCATATTATGAAAGACAGAAAAGGGACTAGATTATATGAGCCATGTGGGAGCCAAATTTGAAATACTCATCTGTAAGTATTTTCAAGAAGAGTGTGGTTACAAGGAAGGCCTATGTCTTAACGTATGTTAAGTGTCGCAACCTTGATTCTCACACTAGGTTCAAGTCCTTTTTATTGGCTTAGAAGTGCATCAGTCCTACCTGGATTGGCTTTTTATTTTTTGACCTGTGTGCTCTTCTGGCACAATTCAGGTTTAGCTTTGTGCTTCTTTGGCCCTGTGCAATGGCTCTTTTGTATCTTGTCTTGGAATCAGATAGAATCATTAAGCAAAGGCCCATAATTTTTTAAAACAATCAATGGCATCATTTTTATAGTCTCAAGCTTTTGGGGCATGCATTGGCATTATAGCAAATATATTTTAAACTTATATTACTGCTAAATTTAAAAAGTTATAGAAAATCTTAATACTGGTGACATGTGCTTCAAATATAAAAAGGAGAGAAAAAAAGACTTCAATAATATATTGTACATGCAAGAAAAATATAATAATCAAAGAGTTATAAAATTAAAAATATAGCTTTTAATCATTGACACACTATGTCAGCTAAGAAAAATATAGAATACAATGTTTTCTCACCAAAAATGAGATCCATTTCTTCTTCATGCCTGGCAATGAAGCACTGTGAGTACAAGCAAATGAATTTCACAAGGTAAGTATTTTTTATAAAGAACAGTAGTACAACTATGTAGGTATCATTATCCCCCAAATTATCAATAGCTCAGTTAAATACAATAACAAACAAACCCACTATCACATTTCACATAAGTTGCTGTATGACATTTTTAAAAGCCTATGAACTGATGGATATTTGTCACAATTTTTATAGACATAGCAAATCTTTCAACCTTGGCAATATATTTGAACAAAGTAAAACTTATTTTGACTGATCATTTGCCACCTATTGGGGGGAACCCCTGGAGTCACGAGTGAGGCTGGAACTTGCCCGTGGCACTTGTTCTCTTCCTCCTGCCTTCTTTCTTCACCCCTCCTACTCTTCTCTGCATTTCTTCTTGCTACCTAACTTTCTGCATCCTCTTTCCCCTCCCTTTTCATCTTTCCACTTCTCTTCCCAACTTCTGCCCCTACTACTCCTGCTTCTACCTTGAAGTTACTAAGCAAAGTCAAACACCCCAAAATCTGAATCCAGAATTTCCCATCTTCTTCTTCAAGATAAAAACAGAATGCAATAAGCTTTTTCTCAGACAAGTACAGGTTGTGCTGGGGAGATACATGGGCTAATCAGCTGGGGAGGAAATTCAACCTCTATTTTTCAGGGCCAGAAACTTGTTCAACAAAGAATTAGTGAGCCTCTGGTTATGTTCCATCTCTGTCCAACTTTGGAAGAAAAAATCTGCAGATGTGAACACAAATTCCTAATAGTTATACTGGGGGCTATCCATACTCTCTTAACAGAGTCCATGATGCCCTGGGTATCAAAGTGACCATTTTATGAACAGATTGGCAAATTTGGTGATAGAAACTTCTAGGGAACAGGAATTTTCCTTCAGATGACACCCATACTCCATTAATCTGTTTTGCTTTGAATTTTTGATTCCATTTTTCCACTTCCTTTTCATTATAGGAAAGTGATAAATTTAAGTCATCATGGTTGTTAATGTAAAATTAATTCAGGCCCTTCTATGGCTGCTATCATTGCAGCAGCATCTGCTCAATCATTTCCCCTAGACACAAGGTCAATGCCACCCGCATGAGCAGAGCAATGAACTATAGACAGGGCTTCAGTCAGTTGGAGAGAAGAAAGAATTTCATTAATAATTTCTGCATTAGCTATAGATTTTTAGCTGAGGTTAAAAATCCTCTTTGGAGCCAAAAGCATATCTAGAATCCACATAAGTTGTTGCCTTTTTATCCATGGCAGTTATACAGGAGTGTTTCAGAGCTATGAGTTCTGCACCTTGAGTGCTAATATTAGAGGGCAGTGAAACTGAACACTCAGTGGCAAATTCTGTGACTACAGCAGCTCCAGTGTAACAAATGTCATCTCTCATAAAAGAGGAACCACCAGTAAATAAGACCAGATCTAGATTGTCTCCGGGAGTGTCCAAGAGATTTTCTTGAGGCTTTTCTGCCACGGATACTAGTATTTCACAACTGTGTAATGGTTCTCCTGAAGTTGGTAAATCTGGAAGCAAGGTGGCAGGGTTAAGCATTGTACAGTGTTTCTAGGTAATGTTTTCACTATTTAACAAGGTTATTTCAAACCTTGTAATTCACTGATCTGAGAATGCCTGTATTCTATGCCTTAGCAACAATGATACTACCTCATGTGGGTACATAATTGTTAATGGACATCCCGATAGTAGATCAACAGTTTTTGTCATTAGTAAGGCTGTATCAGCTACTCCTCTAAGATATGGTGGGGCTCCTGATGCTATTGGGTCCAGTTAGGCAGAATAATAAGCAATTGGGTGCTGAGAATGCCTCAAAGTCTGAGTTAAAACACCTGAAGCTACCTCTCTTTGCTCATGTACATACAAATTAAATGGCTTGTTGTAATCTGGGATGTCTAGAGCTAGGGCAGACAGAATAGCCTTTTTTAGATCTTATATAACTGTCAGGTGTTCTGGTAGGGGCTCAGAGACAGAATCCCCCATTAGTACTATAAGGGGTTTAGTAATTTCCCCATAGGAAGGAATCCATTGTCTATAAAACCATGTTGTTCCTAAAATTGCTTTGAACTGTTTCTTAGTGGTAGGAGCTCTTACATTTTGAATATTTTCAATTTGCTTGGGAGAAATGGAAAGGGCACCCACAGTCAGGATGAAACCCAAATATTCTACTTTGGGGAGACACCACTGAACCTTATCCCTGAGATCTTATGTACTCTTTTGTGCAATTCCAAAAGAAGGTGTTTACTATCTTCCTGACATGCTTCTGCATCTGTTGAAGCCAAGAGTAGATCATCTATGTATTTGATTAATTTGCTATTTTTAAATGTTATATTATCTGTGTCTCGGCTCAAAATTTGTTCAAATAAACTTGGGCTATCCACATAACCCTGTGGCAGATGACTCCATGTATCACTAGAGCCTTTCCAGGTGAAAGCAAAGATATGCCGGGAGTTCTCATGTATGGGAATGGGAAAAAAAAAAGCTGAGGAAAAGTCCACTACTGTAATTATGTAGCTGTGCTAGGAATAGAATAAATAATTGTATATATGTTGGAAACTATGGAGTGTCTTTTTATAACATGCTTGTTCACAGCCTTCCAATACTGTACGAATCTATAGAGGTGCTTGCCATTGGGCCCCCTTTTTGGTTTTTTAACTGGCAGGATGGGCATATTGTATTCAGATTTACAAGGGATTATTATTCCCTGTTCAATTAATGAGTTAATTAGTGGTATAATTCCCTAAATTGCCTCTTTTGATAGGGGATACTGAAGAATGGAAGAAGGTAGGCTAGATTTAGTTTTAATCTGCACAGGAATAGCTGATTTAAGTATGCCTACATCAGAAGACAATGTGGCCCAAAGAGACTCCAGTATATCTGTAGGTATTTCAAAGGTGGAAGGATTTTTTTTTTTTGCCTCCTGGCTCTCTGAGAGAAGTACAGGGAGTAATTTTAAAGATTCCTCTGGTACTTCCAATGATAAGGAGCCATCTGGGGCACAAATTATTGTGGCTTGTAGTTTGCATAGTAAATCCCTCCCCAGCAAGTTTGTAGGAGATCCAGGCATTAAAAGAAAATAATGTTCAACAGTTTGGGGTCCTAGGCATACCATGCGAGGAGAAAGTTTTGGGGAATTTAAAGGTATTCCTGATACACCTGCTACAATTAGAGAGCCAATAGAGTCACATTTTGCATCTTGTTTGATTACTAAAACTGACCTAGACGCCCCAGTGTCCAAAAGAGAATCATAGTATGAATTTTCCACCTTTAAAGTGACATGAGGGTCCTTATTATGCAGGGGTGGGGGGAATGTATAGGGATTACTGGCATTAAAATATCAGGGTCTGGAAAATCAAAGGTTTCACTCTTTGATTCTAAGGCCCTCACCCAGCCTTCACACCTTCATAAAGGTGCTTGGGCAGTTTTCTAGGATACCCCATGCTGATGAGCATTTTCACCTGGAGTATAGCATGGATGAGCTCCATTTTTTATATATTGTTTTTGGGCATCGTGTTGGGTATTATCATTTTCCTCATTTAGAGCACTGTCATTATTTTGACTGACATTATGATTCCTATATTTATTATAGTTATTTCTATCAGTTCTAAAGTTGTGATTTCTATGATCATAATCATTGTCATTTCTATAGTTATTATTTCTAAAATTATTATTATTCCTTTTTTCCCATAGCCAGCTTTTACAGACCATTGTTCCATGGCCTCTCTTCCCACAGAAAAGCCATGTTAATGATTTATCTGTGGATTCCTGTAAAGGGCTATGGTCTCTCCTTGATATTTCAATTGTCCCTTTAACATTTCAATTTCTTTCTTTAAGTCTTCCACTGACGTATTGTGTTCCTCAGCTCTTTTTACATGACCCTTATAAACACAGGCTGCTACTCTCATCAATTCTTTGAAGTCCATAGAGTCCCAATTAGGACAGCTAGCTTTAAAAGTAGTCTTTTATGACTGAACAATAATTCTCAATGAATTGCCTACATATTTGCCTAATGTCCCTTTCTGATGTAAAAAATAGACTCGAATACAGGACTACAATCCCCATGAGCCTTTGCTCCACTTCCCCAGAATGCCTTGTAATCTCACCTGGGCCGAGATCGAGAAGATATTTAAGCAAAGGCTTTTGAAGGGCTCGGGCTTTTTGGACTTCCGTTTTTGGAGCAGAGGCGTCTCTTCCATGATGTGAGGTTATTTTGTCTAGGCCTCTGGCCTAGGCACATGTTTCTTACTTGTATATTCTTAATCTTTAACCTTTAATAAACCTCTAAAAATATATATATTCCTTGCAGAGAGAAACTAATTTCTACCTGCCTCAGTCTCCCCCTCTCCCCTAAATTTTAATCTTTACACTCTGGACAAATCAAGTTCCATATATATATTTCCTACATCAATAAGTCTGTCCATAAACTTTGACGGGGCTTTCATCAATTTCTTGTCGGGTTCTTTCAAATTTTGAGCATTTTTCAGGTCTATCAGAGCATGCTCTCATGGATGTCAATAATGCTTCTCTGGCCTGATTTAGTTTTGTGTGATCTAGTTCAATATTGGGGTTTGTAGTGATTAAAATAGTGGAAGACATAAACTGTGGCAGATACAAGATTGGTTGGCTTAAATCATGACCTCAAAGATATGTTTTATATACTAAAAATAAACTGGTCAGCAGGGAAAAATTCCCAAATATGAAAATATATCCAAGTCAGCTGTGTTTTATAGAGATTTTAATTAATACAAAATTAAGGAATAAATGAAAGAGAGAGAGTAAGAGAAAATAATAGGAAAAGGACTAGACCAGCTTAGGCCAGCCTTAAGAGAGAGAGATCAGTCAGTTTTTTTATCCACTCACCACAAGATTTTGTCCAAGCAAGATTCTAGTGTTGAGTGAGACCCCAGGCCAGCTCCATCTCAGCTGACTCCACCAGCTGAATGCCCTCAGCTGTTTCCCAGCTGAATGATCTCCAGTTCTATCTGAGCTCCTATTTAAAGGGAATTTTCTCCTATGTCACCTCCCCTAAGTTCTCACATCTACCAATCACAGTAGACATTTTCCAAAGGACAGACCATTTTTTTTTTTGGACAGACCATTCTTAATTCACACCTGAGTAGATTTTAAACCATTGATTAAGTTCACACCTGAAAAAATCTCGAAGTAAGTTCTCACATCTTTCCTACTTGTAAATTCACAAGTTGTCTGACCTTTATAGGTACTTAGCACCCTTTTGTATTAGATCTAAAAATAGGCACAGCTTAAGAACTTTTGCCTTACTATAAGTATGGGTTTAAGTATTTTTCATTGTTCAGCAAGGAGTTTCTTCTCCTAAAGCAGGCTTAAGTAGGGGTGGAGTAGAGATCTCACATTCCTGGTCAAGTACCTTCTCATTGTTTAAATGGGGAATGGTCTTAACCAAATCTTATGAAGTAGGGTCTAAGAATTTTTAAGATTCACAGGTTCCAATGTGGATCTTCAGTTGGCCAATAATTTGCTCCTCTTCCTTGCTTCAGATTAGCTAGAGAGATGACATTATTTTTCTCTCTCTTTGTCAGAAATTTTTCTAATAAATTTTCAACATCCCTCCAAGTGGGGTCAAAAGTTCTGAATATGTTCTCTAATTTTTTTTAAATTAATATTTGTTCCTCCTCAAATGATGGAAGATATTCCTTGAATTTATTTAAATATTCAAGGTTAAAGTATGGTGTCTTATAGATATCAAGTTCCCATCTTTATTAAAAGTGGGTACTTCCCTTAAAGGAAATATACTATCTGAATTATTTGGTACTCCTGTCTCTAGGCTTCTTGTTCCATTCTATATGGGGTAGGTGTGAGAAAGGGAAGGGTTGGGCACACTGATTGGGAGGGTTTGTTGTTGTCCCATAGTGCCAGAAGGATTAGTGGTAGAAAGAGTATGGGAATTGAATTGGGAAGGGTGGGAAGGAGGGGCGAAGGAAGCAGGGTCAGTAGCTGGGGTAAAGGATACAGAGGTGTTAGGGTAGGAGGCATGAGTAGGCTGTGAACTTAGATGTGAACTAAGGGTGGAAGGGGTGGGGAAGGAAGCATGGACATGGTATGAACTTATATGTGAACTTAGGGTGGAAGCATTGGCAGGAGGAGGGACATGGGCTGAGGGTGTGGGGCTGGGGCATGGGCAGGGGGAGAAGTGGGTTGGTTAGGAGTGGGGGGGAGCTAGGGCAGAGGGGGCAGGGCAGGGGGAGGTGTGGGTTGGGTATGGGAGGGGGTGTTTTGAGAACTAGGAGCCAAATTGTGTAGAGCAGGGTGGGACAGGGATTCTGATAATGATAGAGTATGGAGAGATAAATCACTCCTATTCTGGGATGTTCTTAATTCTCTTTTAATGTTTTTTATAGAAGCTATGATCTCCCCCAAACTTTCCTCTATAAGCTTAAGCCGGGTATTTCGTTCCACACATTGCTGAATAATAGAAGGAACAATTGGTTTGGCTGGGAAATATGTTTTCAAAGGAGATACAATTTTATGGTTACAACAATTAAATCCCAAGGGGGAGTAGTATGTCAATTAGACTTTCCAATAAGTTCCATGGGATGAGCCATTTCAGAGAGTCAAGGAATACTATATTTACAAATTTGGTCATGGATCTGATAAGCCAGCTATTAAGTAAGTTGTGAACTGGCTGTAACCACATATTTCTAAAGTAAACACATGGGGAGCAGGACAAGGCCAAAACTTTCTCCAGGTTTTGTAGCTAAACAGCTTCCCCAGTCTTGCTGGTTTTGGTTTAAAAAAAAAAAAAGAAAATCAGCTGTATTCTATCTAATTTAAGGAGAGAGAGAGAAAAAAATCCAAATTTACTTACCTCTACAGCTGATCAAAATTAGCTATTAAAAGCTGAACTTAGGGATAGTCACAGTAAAGAAGAAAAAGTTTAGGAAAGTTAAGAAGATTGAGGGTATTTCATCACAACTGAGGTGGTCAGCCAAAACAATAAAGATAATTTTAGTGTTTTGACTTAAAATCTAAATTAATTGGTTGCCATGGGGTATTCCAAATAATAAAATACCCAAGTCATCTGGAAATTATGGTGATTTTAATTAACAGAGAAAGAAGGAATTAAGGAGAAGAGAGAGGGCGAGGAAAGAGTTAATTTAAACTGCTCTGGCTCAGGCTGAGCCAGGCAGGAGTTAAAGGCCTTGGCCAAAGGGGCCTCCCTGAGCCCAAGGGAAAAGGAAGTCAGTCTTATCACTCACCATGAGACTGTCTCAAGGAAGCTCTTCCAGGCTGAGTTCTAGGATCAAACTGGTGCCCAGGCTACTCACAGGAAGTGATCAGCCAGATCCACCTCTCCAGGGAAAGACCGTGAAGTGATGTGCCCTATGTAGATGGTTTTACATCATTTTCCTGCATCTCATCTATACCAATGGTAGCTTATCTTGACTTAGAACAGCCCAGGGGTTTGTCAGCTGTTTCTACACATGTCTGTTGAAGGCCATCCTCCTAGATACTTAATTCTTGAGTATGGGTGCAGACATTCCTGACCTTGTTAAACTAAGTAGGGTGGAGCAATGTAAAGTACTACAAGACATTCTGTTAAAGAGAGTGTCTTCATTGTTACAATCAGGAGATAGCTAAATCAAATCTTCTAAAGTACAGTCTGAGTAGGGTGGAGTAGTAGTTTTTAAAGTTCATAGTGCAAACATCATGAAACCTTCCCTGTTTGAAAATAGCCATTCTTCTCCCCAGATCAGATGAGGATGTCTTGTCATTGTCTTGTATTGTCTTGTCACTTCACCTTTAGACTAATATGGGATTTACAAAATGAACTAACCAATCAGTTTTGTAATTGTGTAATTGTTTCTAAATAAGGTCTATATGATGTTATGCCCTGAGATATGTCATCAACCTTGTAAGGAAATATTCATTTTGTTATATAAACCAGGTCTCTACCTCTGGGCATTGTCACTTGCTGGAGTCAATGTAAAACATGCAAGAGAAAGTTTTTATTGCAGGACTTGGTCATCTTCCAATAAAATCTAACTTTCTACCTTGACTTGAAGAAATTTGGCTTTTTGACTTTATTTACCTAAATTGTCTATATGGAGTCTGTAGGTTTCTATTTCACAACAATATCAGAGACACAACTCTACTCTTCAATCCTCAAAATAAAGCATTTCAAGGGCCCGTTTGTCCTTATTTCTCTCCTTGTCTTCTTAATGAAGGAAGTACCCCTTAATCACACATTACCTGCCCCAGGAATAGTCAGTAGACAGACATCAGTGATATGTAAATCTTAAAACTACTCAGACTCTACTTCAGAAGATTAGATTAAGCTATTCCCCATTTTTAACAATGGAAGTAGTTGATCAGGAATGTATTGAGAACTTTTAAAATTACTCCACTCTACTCAGACAATGCCTTAGGGGAAGATAAAGTTGTAAACTCCTGATTGAACAATGAAAAATCCCTAACTCATACTTATAGTAAAGCTAGAACCTTAAACTTGGTCTATATACATATCTATATACATATATCTATATCTATATACAGATCTAATACAAAAGGGTGCTAAGTGCCTATAAAGGTTAAATTAGTACCTAAAAGGTCAAGCAACTTACAAAAAGCAAGCTTAACAAAAGAGGTGTGAAGTACTCAGAGGATTTTATCTAACCAGAGAAGGTGAGAACAAAAGAAGATGAGAACTGAGAATGGGCAGTCCTGGGGAAAAGTGTGATTGGTAGATGTGAAAATTTAGGGGAGGTGACATAAGAGAATTTCTTTAAAAGGAGAAGTCAGTTCAGGTAATGGAGGGGGGATTGGAAGTCAGGTCGGGAATAGTTGGAGTTTGGATTTGAAGTGAGGACTGGAGCTTGCTTGGAGACAATCTTGTGGTGAGTGATAAAGACTGACTCGCTCTCCCTTAGGCTCAGGCCTAGGCCATTTTGGCAACCACATTTTGGTCTTTACAGTTGCTAATTGATATCTGAAAATTAATGAGAACAGACTAAAATGACTCTGACATGTTAAAGTTACTTTTCTATAATTTGAACTCATTTAATGGTCACTGAAATTATGTATGTAAGAAAGCCAATGAAAATGAAGTATTTTGTTTATACTTGTTATAAACATTGTTATACTTCATATCAATGCCCAGGGTACATAACTTCACTGCCATTTCACTAACAGCTGTAATATTTAAAATTATGAGGCTGCTAGTAGCCTTGTAACTTTACTAAATCAAAATAGTAGTAGTAGTAGTATTAAAGGGAGGTAAAGATAGGATAAACTTAGCTTTCTACTCTATTAGCCACCATGATGGGCCTATGCATAACTTTGACAATAGTTCATCCAGCCTCCATGCCCAGCAAGAAGACTTCTACTTTCTGCTGGGTCTCCCCTTATAAGCAGTTTTTTCCACCTACTCACTCTCACATGTCACATCTCAGGAACCAATCATAGTTTCTTAATTTGCCTGGGCTACCCAGGAGGGAGAAGTGTCTGAGGAATCAGTTTCCTGCCTATTTGGTTCCTTCATTCCTTAACTTCCTTTCTCTGAGGGCTTATATATACCTGAATTTACTCAGTGGTCTTTGACCTCCTGGTTACTGAGAGATTATGTTAAAAAAAGCAATATAATGGAGAAAGAGATTTTCTTCCAACACAACTTCAGAAATACTCTAAAAAAAACTATCAACATTTAAAAAATATAATTTGGTGAGTTATAAAATAAAATATTTAGACAAAAAACTGTTCCAATATAGGTTCAAAACTTTTCAAAACTAACTGTTTAACTCTTCAATCAGTTCAAACTGTTTGGATACTTTTGATAGAGGTAATCAAAAATATCCTCAGTGATGAAGTGAAGCTCAAATGTGAACTTCCATTCAGGACCAAGTGCAAGGATGCTAAAGAGAGTATTATTACAAAAATAAAGCATTTATTGTAATATATAAGGATAAATAAAGGATTTCTAATTCTAAGGGATTCTAAATCCAACCAAATAAACTCCCAAGTTCTGTAAGGAACCACTTTTCCCTGATCTGACTAACCCAAATTTATACTATCTAAATAAAACTACTGCTATTATCCTTCTAAATCTTAACTTTGCCTTCAAATTATAAAATACTAAAGGCTAGCTGGTTGAGTCTCAACAAGAATCAAATTAAGACTCAGTCCAAACCAAAGACCAGATCTTTCTTTGGTTACATGGAGTTCTGTGCTATTTTCTGGAGAATGGACAGGTATCACAGGAGCTAACACACTAGGATCAGGAAAACTCAACACTTGTTCCTGTTCCTCATTCTCTAATTCCTCATTTATTCCTCTTGCACTAATTTCCCATTTTAAAAAGTCTCTTTGTCATTTTCATTAGTTTTATTCCATTGCTCATACTCCCTAGTCCATTTTCTCCATATTATATATATATATATATATATATATATATATATATATATATATATATTTAAACCCTTACCTTCCGTCTTGGAGTCAATACTGTGTATTGGCTCCAAGGCAGAAGAATGGTAAGGGCTAGGCTATAGGGGTCAAGTGACTTGCCCAGGGTCACACAGCTGGGATATGTTTGAGGTCAGATTTGAACCTAGGACCTCCCATCTCTAGGCCTGGCTCTCAATTCACTGAGGTACCCAGCTGCCCCCTCATATACTATATTTTTAACTGCATAGGCCTTGGCACACCTTCATAATGAAGTTGCACCTTTTTGCATATCAAGTTTTTGGGGATTCCCACCAGCTACTTGGGAATATTTTGGACAAGCACCTGCCTTGATATATTCTTGCATGGTATTCAGGTCTGGCGCTTGTTGTGAATTATGGTAGCATCCAGTATCAAAAGAATTTGGGTAGTTTGGTCTCCCACACTGGAATGAATTATTAAATTCATTATTAAACCCATAATTTCTATATCCATTTTGCCTGAATCCATTAAAGTGATTAAATCTATTGCCTCAGTTTCCCCTGAAGCTTTTCCCAAAGAATTGTCCCCTAAATCTGCACTGTCTCATAAGATGACCAGGCCTGTTACAAAGAAAACATCTTGGGATTTGTCTGTATTATCTGGGGTTTTAATTATTTCTGAGTTGTCTATAAGTTCTTGGTGAAGCTACTGTTTTTTCCTACACTTCATTGGAATTCAGTTTTTGTTTAAGCTCTCTGATTTCTTTGGTTAAGTTATCAATTATATCATTTTTCTCTTCTGATTGCCTATCTTTCTCATATTGGAAAACATAGTTAGCAATCCTCCGAATTTCATCAAGACCCATGTCAAACCAATTTGGACAGTTACTCCAAAAATAATTTTGGACCGCAGAGCATGCATTTTTTGCAAACTGCCTGCAAATGTGATTTACATTCTCATCTGTTAAAATATCCAGCCCAATCCATTTTTCTGCACAGTGTTACAGAAGATAAATCAAGGTCCATATATGTATTTCCTACATCAATAAGTCTGTCCATAAACTGGGAGGGGGTTTCATCAATATCTTATCGGGTTCTTTCAAATTTTGACCATTTTTCAGGTCTATCTGAATAAGCTCTCATGGCTATCAATAATGATTCTCTGGCCTGGTTTAGTTTTGTGTGATCTAGTTCAACATTGGGGTTCCAATGTGGATCTTCAGTTGGCCAATAATGTCCTTTTCTACTTCATTTTTGATTAGCCAGAGAGACGATATTATTTTTCTCTCTCTTTGTCAAAAATGTCTCTAACAAATTCTCAACATCCATCCAAGTGGGGGCAAAAGTTCTGAATATGTTCTCTAATTTTTTTTTATAATTAATATTGGTTCTTCCTCAAATGATGGAAGATTTTCCTTAAATTTATTTAAATCTTCAGCGCTAAAAGGTGTATGATGTCTTACAGATACCAAGTTCCCATTTTTATTAAAAGTGGGTACTTCCCTTAAGGGAAATAACCTATATGAATTATTTGGTACTCCTGTTTCTAGGCTTCTTAATCCATTCTCAATGGGGTAGGTATGAGAATGAGAAGAGTTGGGTTCACTGAGGGAGAAGGTTTGTTGTTGTCCCATAGTGCCAGAAAGAGCAGAAGGGTGAAAGGATACAGAGGTGTTAGGGTTGGAGGAATGAGTAGGGTTTGAACTTAAAGCGGAGGCATTAGGATGCTCAGTATGGGTGGGGTGTGAACTCAGGTTTGAGGTGGTAGGGTTGGAAGCATGGGTGGGGTGAGAACTTAGAGTGGAGGGTGTGGGATTGGAAGCATGGGCAGGTTGTGAACTCAGAGTGGAGGGAGTGGGATCGGAAGCATGGGCAGGGAGAAGAGTGAGTTGGTTAGAAGTAGGGTTTCCTGAGGCTGAGGGGGCAGGGAGAGGGGTGGGTTGGTTAGGTGCAGGGTTTTCTGAGGCCGAGGGGACAGGGAGGGGTGGGTTGGTCAGGAGGGTTAGTGTCCAGAACAGGGTGGGACAGAGATTCTGATAATGTTCTTAACTCTCTTTTAATGTTCCTCATAAAAGCTATGATCTCCCCCAAACTTTCCTCCCTAAGCTCAAGCCGAGTATTTAGTTCTGCATTTTGTTGAGTAGTAGAAGGAACACTTGGTTGGTTTGACTGAGAAGTGGGTTTTTAAAGGAAATACAATATTACAGCTATAACAATCAAAAACTCAAGGGAAAGTAGTATGTTGATTAGATTTTGCCATAAGTTTCATGGGATGAGAAATCTCAGAGAGGCAAGGAATTCTGTATTTACAAGTTTGGTCATGGAGCTGATGAGCCAGTTGTTAAGTAAGTTACAAACCAATGCTTGTACTAAAAAATGAACAAAGTATTTACTGAAAAGCCAGTTGTTAACTAAGTTCTGAACTGGCTGTAAATCCATATTTCTAAAGTAACACGTGGGAAGCAGGACAAGGTCAAAAGCTTTTCCCAGGTTTTTCAATCCTAATTTAGGCAGTTGTTCCCTAAAGGAAGGAGATTGAGAAACAGCTCTCCTATCCAGGACCTTAGGGCCCTGTTGTTAAGATTTAAAATAGCTGTGTTCTATTTAATTTAAGGAGAAATTAAAATGTTTTTACTCACCCACTCTTGCAGCTGTGTTTTGAAGCTGAGTTAGCATGTTTAAAAAGACTGACAGACAGAGCAAGTAATAGAGAAAGGAAAGAGATTTCACAGAAATTTTTGAGGGTTTTTCGTCACAAACCAATGTGGTCAGCCATAAACTGTTACAGATAAAAGAGTGGTTGCCTTAAACTGTGACCATGAAAATATGGTTTCAAGACTTTGAATTACCAAAATTGTAAAGATAATTTTTAGTGTCATGATTTTATATTAAAAATAAAGTGGTCACCATGGGAAAAATTCCCAAATATGAAATATCCAAGTCAGCTGGGTTTTATGGAGATTTAATTAATACAAATTAAAGGAATTAAAGAAAGGGAGAGAGACAGAGTAAGAGGAAATAATAGGAAAAGGGTTTGGGCCTAGACCAATGGCCTAGGCCTTTCTCCTTAAGAGAGAAAACTAAGTCAGTCTTTAATCAACTCACCACAAGATCCTTTCAAGCAAAACTCTAGTGTTCAGAGAGACCCTCCAGTTTAGCTCAGAAAGCTGCACTCAGTTCAGAGCCCCAGCAGCCTCCTCTGACTCCTGACCTCCAATTCAGCTTTGGTAAGCTGAATTTCCTCAGAGGCCTAAACCCCTTCCTTTTAAGAAAATTTTCTCCTATGTCACCTCCCCTAAATTTCTATGTCTACCAATCACTGTAGACGTTTTCCAAGGGACTGACCATTCTTAATTCACACCAGAGTAGACTAAAACTTTTGAATAATTCACACCTGAGTAGACTAATCTTGTCCTTTGCAAGTTGCCTGATTAATTTGATCTTCATAGGTACTTAGCACCCCTTTGTATTAGATCTAAAAATAGACTTAGCTTAAGGGTTCTTGCTTCACTTTAAGTATTGGTTGGGGACTTTTCATTGTTCAATCAGGAGTTTACAACTTTATCTTTCCCTAAAGTATGTCTAAATATGGGTGGAGTAATGTTAGAGTTCCCACATTCCTGACCAAAGTCCCTTCATTGTTTTAAAATGGGGAATGGTCCTAACCAAATGTTCTAAGGTAGAGTCTGGGAATTTTTAAGATTCACAAGTCTGAGAAATTTTAAGATTCACAACAGTCAATAATCCTATCAAGGAAAGTGGAGGGAATCTCTTCTACTTCCTGCTTTAGGCACTCAAATTTAGACCAGGTTCCTGGGCATCTGGAATTTTGCCTCATAGTTTCAATTATTGCCTCCCTGGCTATAGTTAAGTCTCTGTATCCCACAAAAGAGTTATATTCCTAACCAGGATCCCAAGTTGGCCAATCAGCAATTAGGGGGTTATTATTAGTCTCTTGTATAATCTGCTTTTTTCTCTTTTATGTTAATAATTCATCCAAAAGGATGTCAAAGTCCAAATAAGAAGAACTGTAAAGCTTAATACAATGCTTGAACTACTTTACAACACCCATGGGTTCTTCTTATGATGGAGTATTTTTCTTTTTTTGGGGGGGGTGGGGATCAGAGAATCCATTTTATTGAACATATAAGTTCAATATTTATACAGTTCCTATACTCTGTGATCACAAGAAAATGATATATCAAGAAGAATGTACATGTCAAAAACATATATCCTTCAGTGCCAATTAGAGTACACAGTTGTCACCTGCATTGAGGAGTAAATACACTTTATCAATAGTAATCTTCAAAGTCCTCTTTTGTTTGTTATTGCTGGCATAAAGATTTCTTTATTTTTTCCCCATTAGTCAAGAAAGTTCAGGAAAAAAGGAAGATTTTTAGAGAAAGATAATGAGATCTATTTTGGACATGTTGATTTGAACATGTCTGCAGGATATTCAGTTCAAGATCAATAGAGAGTGAACTAAAGTTGTTGATTTGTTGTTGTTCAGTCATTTCATACATGTCAAAATCCCATTTGGGGTTTTCTTTTTTTTTTTTTAACCCTTACCTTCTAAGACAGAAAAGCAGTAAGGACTAGGAAATAGGAGTTAAATGACTTGCCCAAGGTCACACAGCTAAGAAATGTCTGAGGTCAGATTTGAACCCAGGACCTCTAATTTCTAGGCTTGGCTTTCAATCTACTGAGACACCCAGATGCCCCTTCCCCCGTTTGGAGTTTTCTTTTTTTCCTTTCTTTTATTTTATTTTCCTTTTAAACATTATTTATTTGGTCATTTTCAAACATTATTCATTGGAAAAAAGGATCATTTTCTTTTTCTTACCCGCCCCGTCCCACAACCCCTCCCATAGCCAATGTGTGATTCCACTGGGTGTCACATGTGTCCTTGATCCAAACCCACTTCCATGTTGTTGGTATTTGCATTAGGGTGTTCATTTAGAGTCTCTACTCAATCATATACTGTAAATCTTGAGATCTCTCAGACTTGTGAATGTTAAAAATTTTCCCATCAGGGAATTCTTAATTGGAACAAATTCCCTACTGAGAAACATTCCCCATTTTGATGTGAGAACTTGCCAGGATCAGAAATGGGAGGACCTCTATTCCACCCATACTTAAGAATGCTTTAGGGCAAAAAAACTCCTTGCTAAACAAAGAAAGTACTTGGATCCATGCTTATGGTGGGGCAAGGAGTTCTTTGAGCCAGGCCTGTTTTTAGAATTGATACAATGAGATGCTAGGTACCTAAAAGGGTAGGGCAAGTTTTGTCTTAATGAGATTAGTTGACTCAGCTGTGTTTTCACTGGTTCAGACTTACTGAGGAGATTTGTTGACTTAGCAGGAATTCAGATGGGCAGTCCTTTGGAAAGTGTCTACAGTGATTGGTAGATGTAAGGACTTAGGGGAGGTGACATGGGAGAAAAACCCCTATATAAGAAAAAGCAGAATCGCTTGATGATATATATATATCCTTTTGGAGAAATCCTTTTGGAGGATCTCTGATGAGGATCGCTTGGGAGCTCTCTCTGGTGAAGTCAGCTGAAATGGAGCTGGCCTGGTGTCACTAAAATCCTTGTTTAGTCAGACCTTGCAGTGACTGTTAAAAAACTGACTGATTTCTCTCTTAAGGCTCAGGTCTAGGCCATATTGGCTTGAGGCCCTTCATAATTATTCCTTTCCTACTCTTTCTCCCTTTCTCTAATTCCTCATTATATTATTAATTAAAAATCTCCATAAAACCCAGTTGACTTGGGTATTTGAATAATTGGGAATATTTCCCTGGTGACCACCTTATATTTGATTTAAAAACCAAGACACTGTAGTGAAACATATTTTCTGTGGTCAAATTTACTCACCCTCTCTTATATCTATCACAATTTATATCTTCCACTATTTTAATCACTACAGTTTAAGACCTCAATCATTTTAAATCTCACAATACCCTCAACCCCTTTAGTCAAGCAGTTGCCTTTCCTCAGTGTTTTTACTCCCACAGTTTGTACTCTGTTTGTGGATAGTGTTTTTTCTCATAGATCCCTGCAGATTGTTCAGGTACATTGAATTGACACAAATGGAGAAGTCCATTACGTATGATTGTACCACAGTGTATCAGTCTCTGTGTACAATGTTCTCCTGGTTCTGCTCCTTTGACTCTGTATCACTTCCTGGAGGTTGTTCCAGTCCCCATGGAATTCCTCCACTTTATTATTCCTTTTAGCACAATAGTATTCCATCACCAACATGTACTACAATTTGTTCAGCCATTCCCCAATTGAAGGGTATTTCCTCATTTTCCAATTTTTTTGCCACCACAAAGAGCACAGCATTGAATATTCTTGTACAAGCCTTTTTCCTTATTATCTCTTTGGGGTATAAACCCAGCAGTGCTATGGCTGGATCAAAGGGCAGACAATTTTTTATCACCCTTAGGGCATAGTTCCAAATTGCCCTCCAGAATGGTTGGATCAGTTCACAACTCCACCAGCAATGAATTAATGTCCCAACTTTGTCATGTCCCCTCAAGTATTCATGACTTTCCTTTGCTTTTATGTTAGTCAATCTGCTAGGTGTGAGATGATACCTCAAAGTTGTTTTGTTTTGAATTTCTCTGATTATAAGAGATTTAGAACACTTTTTCATGTGCTTATTAATAGTTTTGATTTCTTTAACTGAAAACCGCCTATTCCTGTCCCTAGCCCATTTATCAATTGAAGAATGGCTTTATTTTTTGTACAATTGATTTTCTGCATCTCTTGAGATATATATATATATATATATATATATATATATATATGTAAATATATATACAAACATGTAAATGTATTTATGCATGCATATATCTATATACCTATTTATGTCTTGTCTTTTCATCCTATACAGTTTGTCACAGTTCCCTCTAAGTGTAATTCTTCTAGCTGCCCAGGTGATAACAACAGTTTTTAAGAGTTACCAATGACCTCTTTTCTTATAGGGATTGTTTTTAAAAAAATTAAAAGAAGGAAGGGACAGATGTGTTCCAAAGGATGCTTAGACTCTTGGTATGGAGAGAGAGGGAAAGAGAGGAGAAGGAGATGTAACGGGTTGACTCAGAGGGAGGAGAGGAAGTTTGAAGATTTACTCCTTTCTGACTTCCCTCCTTAGCTAAAACTGCTCTCCCCAATTCACTCTTGTCCCTCTTGTCCCCCCTCCACTACTCAAGACCCAAAGGGTCTCTCCTAGATCTGTTCACTTACACTCAAACTCCCTAGTAAGCCACCTGTGACAAAATAATTTATATTGTATTCTGTCTGTAATCACAATAGAAAAATATAGAATGTTAATCAAGTGATTTGTTAAAAGTTAATATATCACTTTTCCAATTATCTCTCTTTGATTTTGTATACCTGCATGCTAAGAATATCGATATAAAAATAAATCCTAAGCCTGGAAATGTCGGAGCAGCTCCGAGATGCAAAGAAGTACCATGGCCATAATGATTAAGCTGTCTTCCATTTGCTATTTATTTTATTTTTTTGACTGATCATTCGCCACCTGTCGGGAACCCTGGAGACTCGAGTGGGGCTGGACCCTGAACGTGGTATCCGTATACCTAGGAAATTTTAAGGTTACCAACAAAGGAAGAAGAAAAGGAAGAGGAAGAGAAAAAGAAAGAGGAGGAAGAAGGAAGGAGGAGGAGGAATGCCTGTGCTAATGAAATCACAAGTGAACAAATGTGAATTTTTATTTTATATGATAACAGTGCCCTCTTAGGCTCTGACCAGTCAGTGACCTTCAGGAAATAAAAAAGTATGTCTGATGAGGACTCCTGAAATGCTACTATCTTGAATTTAATTCTGAGAAGGCAAGACCTCTCACCCCATTAGGGTGAGGGAGTAGCTAACTGATGCACTGGGTAGAGGGTTATGTTTGGAGTTAGAAAAACCTTAATTTTTGTTACCTTTGTAAAGTCAATCAACTTTCCCTCTCATCTTCAGTCCCCTTGTTCCCCTAGAAAGGTATTTAAACTTCCCATTTTAATGCCTCTTTGAAGTTGTCATCTAGAGTGGTGGAACTCTCAGGAGTTTGGTGACTGGAACTGCCAGAGTCTGGGGACTCTGTATGTTAATATCTCACAGCTCTTTGAGGAGACCTAAATTTTAGTGCTAAACTCCTTTTCTAAATTAAAGAGTGACTTTTTCTCACTATTTAATAGTTCTGTGTTTTTTTCCCAGTTACCACCTGAATCAATGTAAGTCTTCCTGTATTAGTATAAGTGAAAAAGTATTATGCCCATATTAGCAGTTCTTATATTAGACTACAAAATACAATCTCTGTTTTTGGCAAGACCTAAGATCTCCTTGTTCATGCTAAGCCCCTATACAACAACTGTTAAATATTCAATATAAGAAAGAATGAATGCAAAGTTCAAAAGGAATGCCTTAAAACATAGCATGCATATGTCACAAATTGGAAAATGCCTCAGAGATTTAGGCCAACACCACCTTTGTCATTTTACCTACAATAAAATTGTATCAAAGGAAAAGATCACTTATCCAAGTGAAGTTTACAGGCAGGTTAATCTCTTACAGAGTTCTTGTGTGATCACAATTTGGAGTGAAAATTGTCCAATGGAATGAGGTTCCTCTCCTTATCTTTTATATTAAATCTCAGACTTTAAACTCTACATTTAATTATGCCTCTTCCCTTTTCTAAAAATTGTATAATTCTGGAATCTGAAAAAGTCAATCCCCACAACATTTTATCTAATGATTTGAAGAGTGTTAAGTCTATTGATGCACTGTAGGTCCTGCCTTAGAACAAGAGAGACTTACCTATGCTCTCACTTAAGGAGGAAAAGGAAGAGGAAGAAGAAGGAGGAGTGTCTTGGACACTATACCCCCAGAAACTCAGGCAAACTATTATCAGGGAAATTCCTCTGCTCCCTTAGGCCCTCAGGACTCCCAACCCAAAACACCTGACCTTGAAGATTACCCTCCTTTGATTGCCCCTATTGAATTGAGAAGGACAAGGAGACACACATCATTCATTCATCCTCCAAATCAGGAGAACCACTCCCTGCCCTTGGGCTAACCTCCTCTCCTCAACCCCTTGCCCCAGAATCATGTCCCCACTGCTGTAGAATAATATAAAAACCCCAGAATGGAGACATTCTGGGTGCAACCTCTCAGGTTGCTCCCCTCATGCTGTCTTGCTGGCCAAAAATTCAACATTACTAATAAATCTCTCTTTACTTTTAAGTTTTGGAGTCTTGAATTCTGGCAAAAGGTATCCTTCCTGTTGTGGGGTTCAGATGTGTACCCCTGGGGTTCAGGAAGGATACCTTTTGCAAGAATGCAAAACTCCAAAACTTAGCTTAGAAAACAAAAAGAGACATTTATTAATTTAGGGAGTAAGGTTGAGAATGGCCAGGAGGATATCAAGGTGGAACAGCAAGATGGGGAGCAGTTCTTGGGAGGATAGCATGAATGGAAAGGCTGTTCTCTATGAGGACAGCATGGATGGAAAATCTGTCCTCCAGATAACATCAGTTCTGGGGATTTTATACTCTTTACAACAGATGCTATGTCATGGTGTAGACATGAGTGCTAATCCCTCTGGCATTTGGTGGGGTGAGGTGGACATCTGACTGGGGTCTGCCTGGAGGCATAAAGATTCATCTTTGTCCATCTTAAATCTAGAGGACAATCAAAGAGGATAAACATCTCAGGACCCTAGGGGGGTGTCATTGGGTGTTTCTAGGTTCAGAGTCAGGAGGATGCAAGAGAGCGAGGGAGTTTCCCTGATAATAGTTCACCTGGGTTTCTGGGGGTATGGTGCCCATGCCACTTCCCAAACCCTAGGGGCACACCTCAACACCCCATGACAGGAAGAATGATTGTGTTAATGAAATCACAATTGAACAAATATGAATTATTATTTTATATGACAAGAATGCCTTCTTGGGCTCTGACCAGTCAGTCACATTCAGGTATGTCTGATGAGGACTCCTGAAATGCCACTATCTTGAATTTAATTCTGAGAAGGCAAGAGCCTTCATCCTATTAGGATGAGGGAGTAGCTAGCTGATGCATTGGATAGAGGGTTATGTTTGAAGTTAGAAAAACCTTAATTGGAATCTAATCTGAGACAGTTACTAGTTGTCAAGCCATGGGAAGCCCCAGTATGTGTTCCTCTAGGTTGTACCATGGAAGTGAATGCCTGTAGGTGGGAACATAAATTCTTATAAGTCAATTGATTGCTCTAATGATGTGTAGTAGAATCAGGTCTGGATCAATCCTCTCATCTCCAAAAATAAACATACAAACACATAAATTAATAAGCCCCATTATGAATATTATGACCTATTATTATGGGGGGAAATGGTTAGAACTCAGTACCTTGGCAGAGAATGGTAGCATTTTTAGAACAGGAGTCCTACCATTTTGGGGGGAAGTAAATGAAGAAGCTTATTAAGAAAAGAAATTAATAAAGTTCCTAATCACTGTCTTAAATCTTTAAATTTGGTAGAAAATAAATGTACTCAGAAAATCTGAGGATAAGGGATTCACAAATAGTGCACCTTGACTGAATGTTTGAATAAGTATATACCACTTTAAATGATATTTACATTTGCATTTACATGCATATACTACTGAGTATCCTGAATCTTCTAGAGTTGATCATGATTTTTCAGGGCAAAAGATAGTACCATGGGAATGAACATCAATATTAGAAGTGATAATAATAATAAGTATTTGTTAAGCACACACTATGAATGGGATTATTCTTACTCTCAAAGATCTTGAAATCTAATAGTACAAATGACAAGAAGCCAGATAATTATATGAAAAAAATAAACACAGGAAAAATGAATATGAACTTCCATACTAAGTAACCCATCCAGAAATCAAATGACATTTCAGAATACCTGGAAGTTCTCATATTATTACATGGATTGATAACCCCATTCTGTGACCCTTCTCTGAGCTTCTGTTGCTCATAATTTTCCTTTATGCCGTGGTCAGGGTCCAGCTCCACTTGCAACTCCAGGGTTCCCAACTGGTGGCGAATGATCAGTCAAAATAAATAACATAAAATAAATAACAAATGGAAGACAGCTTAATCATTACAGCCATGGGACTGCTTTGCATCTCCAAGCTGCTCCACATTCCCAGGCTTGGGATTTATTTTTATATCCATATTCTTGGCATGCAGATACATAAAATCAAAGAGAGGTAATTGGAAAAGTGATACATTAACTTTTAACAAATCACTTGATAAACATTCTATATTCTTGTATTGTGATTACAGACAGAATAAAGGTTGCACACAAGATAAATGATTTTTGTCACAGGTGGCTTAATTTTCTCATTACTCTGTGTAAACCTCAAATTTCCTTAGACTTATAATTGTTGAAAATTTCACCATTGGGATATTTCATACTTGGAAAATTTCTTACTGATAGTCTATTGGAATGGGAACTCCATTGGCATGGGAGGTTCCTTCTCTTCCCTTCTTAAGATTACTTTAGGACAGAAACCCTTTGCTGAACAATGGAAAGGACTTTGACCTATGCTTGAGCATAGAACAGGAATTTCTTTGAGTCTTGATTGATTTTAGAATTGATACAATGGAGATACTTGGAATAAATCTCCACCCTATTCAGTCCTAATAGGATTGAGTAAGGGCTGCAGCCTAGATCAAAATTTAATTATTTCTAAATCTCTACCATACTCAAGTTAACAGGATTTAGAAAGAGCTGGAACAAAGGAGTAAAGATTTAATCATTTGAAAAATATGACCTTCAACAGACATGTGCAAAAGCCAGAAACCTCTGGGCGGTCCTGGGTTAAGCGAGAGCCTCCATTGACAGGGAAATTGATGAAGAGTGATTGGTAGATGTGAGGACTGAGGGGAGAGGATTGAGTTTTTGGTCGGTGTGGTTCCTGGGCTCTGAGGAAGCTTGCTCTGGAGGAAGCTGAAGGTGGGGGCCTCTGAGACTGTTTCTCCATTTTGGACACGTGAGTAATAGGGACTGATCTCTTTTCTTTGCCCCAGCTATCTAAGGGCTTGGGCCTTTTGGCCCAGCCTAAACAGAAGGGGTATTTAAGCCCTATTCCCTTCTCTCTCTATATATATCTCTAATTCCTTTCTTACTCCTATTGTAATTAAACTCCAAAAAAGGCTGACGGCTGACTTGAGTTTTTCATAGCTGATTCCTTGGCGACCTTAAATTAATATATATCAGTCTTTTAAGGTGATTCCCTTGTAACATTGTGGCTGACCACACGGGAGTCTAAAGAATCCTCTCAATAAAACTTTTTCCTTGCCTTTTTACTATACTGTTTCACCACTTAGTCCTTTTTTTTTAACAAAAAACTTGGCTTAAAGACACAGCTGCTAGAACACGTGAGTATAAAAAACTTTTTCTCTTTTCTCCTTAAGTTAAATTGGAATCAGCAGTTTTTTCTTTTTCTTCCCTTTAATCTTAAGGGACAGCTGGGTAGCTCAGCGGATTGAGAGCCAGCCCTAGAGGCAGAAGGTCCTGGGTTCAAATCGGACCTCAGATACTTCCCAGCTGTGTGACTCTGATAGACAGAAAACAGCTGTTTTTAAATCTCAGCAACAGGACTCTAAAGTCCTGGCTGGAAGAACTGTTTCTAAATATCCTTTCCCTTAAGGAACAACTTCCTGGATTAGAAAAAAAAAAAACCCTGTGGAAAGTTTGTTGCTTTGCCCTGCTCCCCACGTGTTTTGTGAAATTACAAAATATACATATAAAAATGAGTACTACATTCTTTGACAATTATATGGCAGCTGAAGAAGTAGGGGCATTGAGGAATGAAGGATACCTCCAAATTTTTATATTAATAGGTACTGTCATTTTTGTACTCCTCAATACTATATTTAGAGATGAAAAAATAAAAAATATTGAGGATAAAATAAAACAAAATGAGGACAAAATAAAACAAAATGAGGATAAAATAAAACAAAATGAGGATAAAATAGAAAATATTGAGGATAAAATAGAAAATGTTGAAGATAAAATAGAAAAAAATGAGGATAAAATAGAAAATATTGAGGATAAAATAGAAAATATTGAGGATAAAATAGAAAAAATTGAGGATAAAATAGAAAAAATTGAGGATACAATAGAAAAAATTGAGGATAAAATAGGAAATATTGAGAATAAAATAGGAAATATTGAGGATAAAATGGGAGATATGGAAGATAAAATAGGAAAAATTGAGGATAAAATGCAAGCCCAATTAGAAGATCTAAAATGTTTCTTACAGGATCAATGGGCAAACACCCACTCTACCAGAAACAGACCTGTTTCTGAACCTTTGAATGAGGAAATTTCCTTCCCTGAAATAGAGATGGAAAACACCTTCCCTATAGCCCAGTTAACAGTCTGCTTCTCTCGTGCAGTGCAAATCTTGTCTGAATTTAATCCCCAAAACCCTTCCCCTGCAATCCCAGCTTCTCATGTTCCTTCTCCTACAGAAAACCAAATTCCAATGCAAGGGAGATCTTGTCCTCCTAGAGAAACCTGTCCTTGTCAAACTGACCCACAGGTGCAAAATTCAACTAGAGGCCTGTTTCCTCTAAGAGAAGTACCTGAAATAGGACGAAATGGGGATGTGGTGACTTTAAGACATAGGATACCATTTACTCCCCAAGAAATAAATGAATTTACACGAAATATCCCCACATATGAACAAGATCCTTTTCTAGTAACAAAAAAGATGGGAGACATATTTTTTCAATATAATCCGTCTTACAAGGACGTTGAGAGCTTACTACAGGCTTTTTTAAGTGAACGTGAAAAAAATAAAATAATTGCTCATGTCAACAAAACCCGGGGGCGTAATGCAGCACATTGGCCATCTCAGGATCCCGAATGGGACTATAATAATCCTGAGGACTATCTACAACTATACCGTTGTAGAGAGGCCATCCTCACGGCCATGAAGGAATGTGCGGACAGCACAGATAAGTGGATGGAACTGGAAAAAATTAAGCAAAAGGAAAACGAAACACCCTCCAGATTTATGGACAGAATTATCGAGTTTGGGGACAGATACTTAGATTGGGACTTAAATAAAGAGAATAGTTTAAGACAAGTTAGAAGAATCTTTGTAAATAATTCTTGCAAAGTAATTAAAAATTATTTTAAAACACAATGCCCAAGATGGTCAGATATGGACCTTGAAGAATTGCGAAAAACAGCTATATATGTTTTTAAGGGAAACGAAGAAAAGGAGAAAGAGAATAATGATGACATGGAGGAAATGAAGAAAAAAATGAGATGTGTAATAGATAGGATAACTAAATTAGAAAGTGGGCATGATAATGAACCAACAACAATTGCCTCTCTCCAGAAATCCAATTATCAATCCATTACTTGCCACTTCTGTGAGAAGAAGGGCCACAAAATGATGGAATGTAGAACCTTTCTTAAGATGTTTGGAAGGAATACACAGTTTAATAATGGTTTTAGAAATAATAACTATAGAAATTATGATAATGGTTATAGAAACCAAAATTCTAGAAATTATAATAATGACTATGGAAATAACTATAATGAATATAGAAATAAGAGCTTTAGAAACCAGAATTATAGAAATAGGAATTGGGAATTTAATGACAATGCTCAAATTGAAGAAAATTTTAATGATAATACTCAACAATATATGAGAAATGGCGCTCGTCCAAAAATTACTCGAGGTACTAATGACCCTCAGAGAGGTGCCCTTCAGGGGGGTGCCCAAGGAATATCCCAAACACAATGATGGTGCCCGGGGGGGGCTGGGGTCATGTCTGCCCCTGCTCTAGGCATCCCAGATTACAACAAGCCATTTACTTTATATGTGCATGAGCGAAGAGGAGTAGCCTCTGGTGTGTTAACTCAGACTTTGGGACCTTCTCAGCGCCCAATTGCTTATTATTCTGCCCAACTAGACCCAGTAGCAGCAGGAGCACCACCATGCCTTAGAGGAGTAGCTGCTACAGCCTTACTAGTAACAAAAACCGTTGATTTAGTATTGGGATGTCCATTAACAATAATGTGCCCACATGAGATTGAAGCATTATTGGTAAAACATAGAACACAGGCATTCTCGGATCAGAGAATTACAAGGTATGAAATAACCTTATTAAATAGTGAAAATATTACCTTGAAACGCTGTTCAACTCTTAACCCTGCCACCTTGCTTCCAGATTTACCTACTTCAGGAGAACCACTACATAACTGTGAAACATTAGTGTCCATGGCAGAAAAGCCTCGAGATAATCTCTTGGACACTCCCTTAGACAATGCAGATCTGATTTTATTTACCGATGGTTCCTCTTTTATGAGGGATGGCATACGTTACACTGGAGCTGCCGTAGTCTCAGAATTTGCCACTGAATAGTCAGCTTCACTACCTTCTAACATTAGCGCTCAAGGAGCAGAACTCATAGCTCTAAAACAAGCTTGTATAATTGCCAAGGATAAAAAGGCAACAATTTATACAGATTCTAGATATGCTTTCGGCATTTGTCACTCAGTCGGGATGCTATGGCTCCAAAGAGGATTTTTAACCTCAGCTGGAAAATCCATAGCTAATGCAGAAATTATTAATGAAGTTCTTTCTGCTCTCAAACTGCCTAAAGCCCTAGCTGTAGTTCATTGCTCTGCCCATACAGGTGGCTCTGACCCTGTCTCTAGAGGAAATGACCGAGCAGATGCCGCTGCAAAACTGGATTAATTTTAACATTAACAACCACTGATAATTTAAATTTATCACTCTCCTATACTGAAAAGGAAGTGGAAAAATGGAAACAAAAATTTAAAGCAAAACAAATTAATGGAGTATGGGTGTCACCTGAAGGAAAACCCCTGCTCCCTAGAAGTTTCTATAACCAAATTTGCCAATCTATTCATAAAAATGGTCATTTTGGCACCCAGGGCATCGTGGACTCTGTCAAGAGAGTATGGATAGCCCCTGGTATAACTACTGTAGCCTCTAAAGTATGTTCAGCCTGCCCTATTTGCCAGGCATATAACCAACATGCATATCGTGGAAAAGCCTTTGGGGGACGTCCTCTGGCTTACACACCTTTTGAACATCTACAGATAGATTTCATAACAATGCCAAAGGCTGGACGTTATAAATTTTGTCTAGTAATTGTAGATCAACTAACCAGATGGCCAGAAGCATTTCCTACGACCCGAGCCACAGCAGATTTTGTTGCAAAGATACTTTTAAAAGAAATTATTCCTCGTTTTGGCCTACCAGCATGTATTGACTCCGATAGAGGGAGTCATTTTACCGATTCTGTCTTAAATCAAATATATTCTTGCTTGGGGATAACTCCAAAATTCCATGTTCCATATCACCCCCAGAGCTCAGGCCAAGTGGAGAGGATGAATAAAGAACTTAAGACTATGATTGGCAAATTATGCACTGAGACCCATTTAAAATGGCCTGAAATTCTCCCTCTGGCCCTATTTTATCTTAGAAGCAGGCCTAGAGGAGACTTACATATTTCACCATTTGAGATGCTTTTTGGACATCCGCCTATACAGGCTAAGCCTTTCTCCCCGGCTTATACATCGCTATTAGGGGGAGATATTACTATTGCTTCCTATATACAGGAGTTACAGCACAAACTACGTGAACTTCATGAATCCGGAGCTGCAGTACAAGCTGGACCATTAGACTTTTCTCTGCATGACCTGAACCCAGGAGATAAAGTTTATATCAAGAATTTCAAGCAAACTGGAGCAACTGAACCTTCCTGGGAAGGACCATTCCAAATATTATTAACTACTCCAACATCTATAAAGATTGGAGAAAGAGACTCTTGGATTCACTGCTCACATGTGAAGAAAGCATCTTCTGCTGAGACTGATTGACTCTATCCTATCATATGAATTGTGACTCTATCTTATCATATGAATTGGAGATAATAATCCATAGACAAATGGATGTTTTTTTTTTCAAGAATATATTGAATTACTGATTTTTTTCCCTTATTTTTTCTTATTTCTTTTTATTTTTTGATCAGAATATTTGATTTTTTTCTCATTTTTTTGTACTGAAGGTACACATAATTAATATTAATATTATTTTTTTCCCTGCAGTAATACAAGTTAATATATATACTCTTGCTATAATATCAATATATGCCTAAAAGCTTTAAACTATGGGAACCTGCCATTTATTGATAAAATATTATAGGACTGTGATTAATGTTTGTGTCTGATTCCAGGAAAAGGGATAAAAACAAGGAGCACAGACTAAACCTGAATAGTGCCAATAGAGCACACATGAAATATTAAAGTGAGACTCAAGGTTGCGACGCTTAACTTATGTTTAAGTCGTAGGACTTCCTTGTATCTACACTCCTTTCGAAGTACTCAAACAAGTACAAAGCTTGACTATCATGCTGGCTCCCTATATCTCTGAAGAAAAAAAAATCAGACAAGGGAATGACATTTCCCCATCAAAATAGAATTCTAATTCTTTTCTTCTTATATTATGGCAACTTCCTGTAGTCTTGGCTACAAATGGCTAAGTGAAATATTACTGCATTCTGTCCTACATACTTGTGGGATAGAAATTACTTTAAACTGGACCTATACAAGGTCTATTTTGAGTTTTTCTTATGTTTTTGATTATTTTTTCTATTCTTTTGATAATTGACACATACAACCCCATAACTGAACATTGCATTCTGAGCTAAACTTGATATATTTTTTTTAATACTTACTTCAGGGGGGATTGTATTTAAATTTAAAATCTAAGAATTTTTGAATTTTTTTTGTTTGAGATTTTATTTTTATAAAAATCCAAGACTTTTGTTTAAGATTTTACTTTTATAAAAAATTCAAAGATTTTGATTTTGTTCAAGAAAAGATCTTCAAGAAAGAAGCTTGAAACTTTTATATCCAGAGAATGAACTGTTGCAGAAAGATGCCAAAAACCTACACTTCATCAAGAAGATCAAGAATGAACTTTGGATGTGATTGATTGGACTGAACTTTTGATTGAACATTTATTGTAACATTTATGCCAAAAGGGACTGCCCCTAATTTGGCTTTCTGTCAATGCGCCTAGCAAACATTGGTTTTGCTTTCTTTTCTTTTCTATTTCCTCTCTCACTATTCTAATTTCTCTTAGAAAATTGAATATTGTGTATATCTTTAGTTAGAAGTGAATTTAGAACTACAAAATGATTATGTTAAATGATCAATGGGGAGACTAGTCTCCCAATGATCATCAGGGGGGATTGTAAACCTCAAATTTCCTTAGACTTATAATTGTTGAAAATTTCACCATTGGGATATTTCATACTTGGAAAATTTCTTACTGATAGTCTATTGGAATGGGAACTCCATTGGCATGGGAGGTTCCTTCTCTTCCCTTCTTAAGATTACTTTAGGACAGAAACCCTTTGCTGAACAATGGAAAGGACTTTGACCTATGCTTGAGCATAGAACAGGAATTTCTTTGAGTCTTGATTGATTTTAGAATTGATACAATGGAGATACTTGGAATAAATCTCCACCCTATTAAGTCCTAATAGGATTGAGTAAGGGCTGCAGCCTAGATCAAAATTTAATTATTTCTAAATCTCTACCATACTCAAGTTAACAGGATTTAGAAAGAGCTGGAACAAAGGAGTAAAGATTTAATCATTTGAAAAATATGACCTTCAACAGACATGTGCAAAAGCCAGAAACCTCTGGGCGGTCCTGGGTTAAGCGAGAGCCTCCATTGACAGGGAAATTGATGAAGAGTGATTGGTAGATGTGAGGACTGAGGGGAGAGGATTGAGTTTTTGGTCGGTGTGGTTCCTGGGCTCTGAGGAAGCTTGCTCTGGAGGAAGCTGAAGGTGGGGGCCTCTGAGACTGTTTCTCCATTTTGGACACGTGAGTAATAGGGACTGATCTCTTTTCTTTGCCCCAGCTATCTAAGGGCTTGGGCCTTTTGGCCCAGCCTAAACAGAAGGGGTATTTAAGCCCTATTCCCTTCTCTCTCTATATATATCTCTAATTCCTTTCTTACTCCTATTGTAATTAAACTCCAAAAAAGGCTGACGGCTGACTTGAGTTTTTCATAGCTGATTCCTTGGCGACCTTAAATTAATATATATCAGTCTTTTAAAGTGATTCCCTTGTAACATCTGTGAGAAGTTTTGAGCTTACAAACAATCAAGGAAAATTACCTATTGCTTTTAATAAAATGGAATAATTAATCAGCAGTTCTTAGAAGACAGTTCAACAATTATATCATAGAGACTGAGGGGTCTGGGAACACAATTCAAATTTAGATTGGTGGCTTCTAGGGAGTTACTGATCTGTGTGATTTAGTAACTGAGGCATAATGAAGCTTAGTGTACCTGTACTGTACCTGTACATATTGTATGGGCTTCTATGATTGATTTGAGTGCTGACTTCATGAGAAAGTTTTGGACTTGGCTTGTAGCTGTGGTTTTGCTGGGAATTATGTACCTAAGTAAAAGTTAACCCACAATAGTCTTTTGGGATTGGGTTTGAGGGTCTGATCTTTTGGTGATGTTTTGGAAAATTAGGGTATAGGTGTTTTGCTCTTGCATTATTTCTTTTGAAACTAGGGGGAATAATAATCATGTCAATTCGTAGGTAAGGGGCATTGCTAAAAGAGGCCATGCAAGGGGGATAGAGTGGGCAATCACATCTCACCAAGGACCACTCTGTGGTCTCCCCACCTACCACAGGTGACTCTGTCAAGGCATGGTAGACTGATGGCCCCCAGCACCTTTAGGCTCCTGCATGACTGCTGAAGCATTTTCCCATTTTCCCATTTTATATCTCTATGAGCATTGATGTTCATACTAATGTCTCTTGTTTACTATGTTGTTTTCCTAAAAATCTAGTTCATTTCAAAGTAGCTCCAACAGTGAATTTATGCTCCTTTTGTCCCACTTCACTAACACTTTTGAATTATTTTATCATCTTTAACCATTTATATATGAGGCACTACTTCAGAGGCATAATGATCTAATTATAAATTATTATTGGTTCTTTTAAATATTCTTATTAATTCTACATATCTCTCTATTTGGAATTATTAATTCATGTCATCTTAGGAGGCTAAGAATATGGATGATAGATATATTTCTATCAGACTTGTTAACAGACCATAGGTATTTCCTGTAATATTGTCATTGAAATCTGGAGTCAGTTATTCTTTTTTATTGGCAATTCTTTAATACTCCATTTCTCTATTATTCCATTAATTTTCCTGTGAGAAAGTAGAGGAAGTTTCATCACATTCTCTTAATTCTTTGGCTATCTTTGGTCCTTTAAGGAACCCATGATAAAATTGGGCTTAGGCAAATGACTCAATCTTTCCTTTTACTTGTGGAAATAATGGCTGTTAAGATTGATTTTATAGGTCAAAGAGTCAATATAGAAGATGAGATTATATAATTATAAGAAAGGTTTTTTTTTTTTTTAATTTGGCAGTGATGGAGCAAACATCATCTCATAGAGAGTCTAACAGGGAGATCAATTCTAGGCAGAGAAGGAAGCTCCATCTTCTTTTGAGAATGAAGAGTTAGAAGACATAGGGGAAGAATGGTGGATATTTCAAAGTATATTGGATTAGAGTTGAAAGAATTGCTCCTTGGGATTGCAGTGAACAATATCTTATTGCTTAGGCAAAGAGGGCTTCTCTAGCTCCACTGGCCCTATCTCCCTCTATTAACATCCAATCTCTCACTTTAGCATAATGATAGCCCTATGGTAATTGCCTAATAAATGTTCTTTTTGTCTCCAAATTATCCTTGTTTCACTTTATCTTTCTAACAACTTGCCTGATGGACCTTTGTTATTGAGATTCCACGATATTTTCTATAAGATCTTTCCCTAGTAATCAGTTCTCTTACTCAATTAAGTATAAACATTGTGAAGGCATCATAAGCATTGATAAATATGATACCTTCCTTCCTAAGGCATATTCTAAAACTACTTGGCTCTAACTTTGTGTCAGGGATTTTCAATGATTGATCTGTACACATGTCTAAAGCTCAATGATACCCTCTAATTTTTCTGTTTTCCCTTTTTCTCTCTCTCTTCTTTCCCCATACATCTTTCTCCCTTTATTTAATTTCCTTCTTATGTTTTATTTCCTTCCTTTCTTCCTTCCTTGCTTCCCTTCATTTTTTCCCCTTCTGTATGTCTCTCATTATTTTCCTTGCTTCTTGGATGTGTTTCCCTTTCTTGTGCCTCCCAACTATGTCTATAACTATTTAATGTTCTTAGTATGTAGCATTTTATATATTACTTTTATGTAGCTGCATATTTCTTAAACCCTCTCTAGTAGAATAGAAGTTTCTTGAAAACAGGAATGGTTTGAAGACTAGACAAGAGTAAATTCCTTTATGAGAGGTTCATGTGAAAAGGAGATATTGAAAAAAAAACTAATGTCACCAAAGCCTGTGTCAATGTGAAATCTAGAAGCCCCCCAAATTGTAGCTTAGTAAGATTCAATGACCCTCAGTTTAGTTATTTTAAAGGTGAAAAGCCCCAGGTTTGACCCTGTCACATGAGAGTTTCTGGCTGAAGGGAAAGTCCAACCTCAGAATCTCAGACTAACAATAGACCTTAAAGTGGGGAGGGCTAATCCCATCAGGTGTTAAGTATCTCTTTTGTCCCAATGGTTTTTCCTCTTAGGTCAAAGTCCTCTATCTAGGTGGCCCAGCCCTTGGTTGGGTCTTTCCCTTTTGTGTCCATTGTAAAGCATCAGCCTCTCTGTTATTCCTATCTGGCACTCCTCATTTTCCTTTGTTACCCTTGTAAAGTCAATCAACTGTTCCTCTCATCCTCAGTCCCCATGTTCCCTTAGAAAGGTATTTAAGCTTCTCATTTTAAGGGCTCCTTGGAGTTGTCAATCTATCTAGGTTAGCTCTCCCAGGGGTCAGTGTCCAGAGCAACTGGAATTCCAATCCCTCAAAGCTCTGAGTGGGTGTATAGTGCAGCTCTGTATTGAGTCCTAATTTTGCACTGAACCACTTTTCTTAATTAAAGAGTATTTTTTTCTGACTATTTAATAGTTCTGTTTTTTCCCAGTCAACAGTGATAATAGTTTAGTTTTTCAGTTAATCATTGTACAATATCTCTGATATGGTGATATCATTTCTAGTACAATGTTAAATTTTGACTTCCAAATTCTCTCCTCTTCCTCTCAGAATCATTTTAATTTATATTTCTCTAATTAACAGTAGTTTAGAGAATTTTTATAAGACTATAGATAATTTTGGTTTCCTTATTTGAGAATTGCTTCTTTATATCCTTTAATTGCTTATCATTTGATGAATGACTTGAAGTCTTAAACAGTTTTCTCCAAAGGTCTCTCATATGAAACTTTTCTTAAATTTTATTTACTTCTTTAATTTCCTTTCCTCCCTTTCTCCCTCTGTGTCTCTCTTCCTCTCTTTCTCCCTCCACCCCTTTCTTCCTTCCTTCCTTCCTTCCTTCCTTCCTTCCTTCCTTCCCTTCTCCCTCCCTCCCTTCCTTCCTTCCTCCTTTCCTTCCTTCCTCCCTTCCTTCCTTCCTTCCTTCCTCCCTCCTTCGTTACTTCGTTACTTCTTCCCTCCTTCCCTCCCTTCCTCCCTCCCTCCCTCCCTCCCTTCCTTCCTTTCTTCCTTCCTTCATGGGAATGTTGAGGTCCCCGCACTAGTATGGTGCATACTTTTCCTTTAGGTATTTGAAAATGTTTTGTCATTTGGTACTGCCATTGTGGAATCTATAAGCCCCCAAACTTGTAACCTAGTGAGATTTGATGACCCACAGTTTAGTTAGCTTAAAGGTGAAAAGCCTCAAGTTTGACCCTGTCACATGAGAGTTTCTCCTTGAGGGGAAAGTCCAACCTTAGAGTCTCAGACTAACAACAGACCTTAAAGTAGTTTAGGTGGGGAGGGCTAATCCCATCAGGTGTTAAGTATCTCTTTTGTCCCAATGGTTTCTCCTCTTAGGCCAAAATCCTTTACCTAGGTGGCCCAGCCCTTGGTTGGGTCTTTCCCTTTTCTGTCCATTGTGGAGCATCAGCCCCTTAATGTTATTCCTATCTGGGACTCCTCATTTTCCTTTGTTACCATTGGAAAGACAATCAACTATCCTTCTCATCCTCAGTCCCCATGATCCCCTAGAAAGGTATTTAAGCTTCCTAGGTTATGGCTCTTTGGAGTTGTCATCTAACTCAGTGGCACTTCCAGAAGTTTGGTGACCAGAACTGCCAGAGTCTGGGACTCTGTGTGGGTTGAGACACAGCTCTGGGAGGAGGCCTAAATTTTAGTGCTAAACTCCTTTCCTTAATCAGAAAGTGTTTTTTTTTCTGACTATTTAATAGTTCCGTGTTTTTTTTTTCTTTCAGTTAACAGTACACACACACATAGATACACACATACTGATATTGCTTCATTGTCTATCATGCCTTTTACCAAGTTGTAATTTCTTTTCTTTCTTTATTTTTTTAAACCCTTACCTTCTGTCTTAGAGTCAATACTGTGTATTGGCTCCAAGGCAGAAGAGTGGTATGGGCTAGGCAATGGGGGTTAAGTGACTTGCCCAGAGTCACACAGCTAGGAAGTGTCTGAGGCTGGATTTGAACCTAGAACCTCCCGTCTCTAGGTTTGACTCTCAATTCACTGAGCCACCTAGCTGCCCCCCCCTTTATCTCTTTTAATTAGAACAATTTTTACTTTTTTTTTTGCTTTAGCTAGAGCATAATGAATTTTGCTCTAGTCCTTTACATTTACTCTGTGTATGTTTCCTTGCTTTAAATTTGTTTCTTATAGATAGCATATTGTGGAATTTTGTTTTTTTTAATCCATTATGCTATCCTTTTCCATTTTTATGGGTGAGTTCCTCCTATTTACATACACCATTATGATTACCATGTTTTCCTCTCCATCTTATTCCCATCACCCTCCTCAAATGTTTTGCGTCTAACCACAACCTCCTTCAATTCACCCTTCCTTTGTCCATCTCCTTCTCTTTTTTTCCCTTCCCTCCTACTTTCCTATTAGATAAGATAGGTTTCTATAGCTGACTGAATATGGATGTTAGTTCCACTTTGGGCTAATTCCAATGAGAGTAATATTTAAGCACTGCCCATCCCCCCTACCCCTTCTTCTCCTCCACTGTGCTGATTATGACATGCCTCTTCATGTGCACTAATTCTACCAATCTATACCTTTTCTGTTTTCCCAGTGTGTTTTTCTTTCTCATCCTTTAAGGGACCTGACACCAATTGACACTTGCCATTGAGATTTCTCATATTTTCATTTTGGCATTATTGACCTCTTCTAAGTTTGTATTCTGATCTTCCTTGCCACTAAAAAGTAACTCTCTAAGGTCCATTGCAGTGTACTCTCCTCTTGTACTTAGGGTAGCTCTAGTTGCTTTTGGGTCCCACAGTGTGCACTTGAAAGATGGGGTGGCTTGTAGCCAGCTGACCTGGCTGGCTTGTTGTGGGGAGGCTTGTAGCATTTATATCTAGCTGGATTCCATTCCCCCTGCTGGAAGTTCCCCTTGTGTGTTGTGCAGTGGACTGATCCCTATCCTGCCAGCTCCTTCCCCTGGGCTGTTTGTGGTGGACTGATTCCTTCTCTGCTAGTACATTACCCAGGACCCATGGGGTGGACTGGTCCTGCTCTGCCAGTACTTTTCCCCAGTCCTTTTGTGGTGGGCTAGACCCTGCTTTGCCAGCTCCCCAGATATCACACATGCTGGCCTGCTTTCCTTTCTCACCCTAGAAAGATCTGGGTTTTTTTTTTTTTATGTTTTTCTTAATTTTAAGGCACTCATTTTTTCCTGTGGATGTTTGGAGATGGGTTTGAGTGAGCTTAGAACATTCCTTACTCTACCATCTTAGCTCCTGGAAGCCAGGAAATTTTCCTGGTATATTTCTTGTCTATGTGACCATGGGCAAGTCACTTAACCTCTGATGGTCTGACAAAAGGGCCCACTGGATCCACTGGAGAAAGAAATGGCAAACCACTCTAGAGTCCTTACTAAGATAACTCCCATGGATAGCTATGGTCCATGGAGTCAGAAAGGCTTTGATGTGACTAAATGACTGAACAACAATAACAAATACACAATAAGTTGAGAAAGGAAAGAAGTTAACCATTAAGGGAATCAGGGAGAGCCTAAACATTTAAATAAGGCATGAATTGTAAAAGTTTGAGGTCAAAAAGGACATCATTTCCAGGATATGAAATAGCACATTCAACATTCCAGAGGTGAGAAATTGAATGCAAAGAAAGTTCTGGGAACAACAAGTAAGTCAGTTTCATTCAATTACAAATTCCGTGAACATGAAGTAAATAAGGAAAGAAGGTCATATTATAAAGGCCTTTAAAGGATGGACTAAAGAATTTGCATTTTATTCAAGTGTCAATAGCAAGTCAGTGAATTTTCTGGGACAGGGAAATGATATAGTCAAACATACTTTAGGAAGATTATTTGGCAGCTATATTGAGAATGAATTAGAAAGAAAGGAGGCTAAAAATCAGAAGTTCAGTTAGGAAGCTACTGCAATTCTCTAGAGCAATGATGGAGAAACTTTTAGTGACTGAGTGTCCAAAATGCAACCCTCACACCACATGTGAGCCTCCCATCTTACCCCAGACAAGGGAGGGAAGAAGCTTTCCCATTGGACTACTGGGCAGAGGGGCAAGTCATGAGAGAAATGTCTTCCTGGCATGTGGAGAGGGAAAGGGGAGCAGTCCCCTCCAGTAGGCATGCCATAGGTTTGCTAACACTGCTCTAGATGAAATGTGACTTGGGCCTGAACTAAAATTGTTGACCTTCTGAGAAATGAAAAGATATGATATAGTTTGTGGTGGTAGAATTAACAAAACTTGGCAAGTGATTGGCTATTGGGTTGAGGTAAAGAAGAAGGAAGAGTCAAGTATGAACCTGCAGACTGAAGCCCTGGATGACTTCCTTCAAGGATGATTATGCTATCTGTAGAAATGAATAATTTTGAAGGAGGTTTTCTTTATTTTTTTTTTAACGCTTACCTTCCATCTTAGAGTCAATACTGTGTATTGGCTCCAAGGCATAAGAGTGGTAAGGGCTAAGGAATAGGGGTTAAGTGACTTGCCCAGGGTCACACAGCTGGGAAGTGTTTGAGGCCAGATTTGAACCTAGGACTTCCCATCTCTAGGCCTGGCTCTCAATCCACTGAGCTACCCAGCTGCCCCCTGAAGGAAGTGTTTCTAATCCTACTGGTTTAGTGAAAGAAGATATTGAGTTCCAATCTGGATATGATGAACATTATTTCCCCATATACTGAGGTTCAGAGAGAGAGAGAGGTTCAATTACTTACTTAAGGTCATTTTGCTTGTAAGTGGAAGACACATTATTTCCAATTTCAATCTTCTTTCTATCTTTCTGTCATTTCTGTCATTCAATCCTCATTCTATCTCTACTGTGAGTTGGGTGGTTATACTAGAGGACCTTTAAGTTCCCCTTCAATACTAAGATTCTCAGATTTTTTCCCCCAGGATATGGTTTACTGCTATTGATTACCATAATATAGTTTTAAAAGTTAATGTTCCTTGGGGGCAGCTGGGTAGCTCAGTGGATTGAGAGCCAGGCCTAGAGACAGGAGGTCCTAGGTTCAAATCTGGCCTCAGCCACTTCCTAGCTGTGCGACCCTGGGCAAGTCACTTGACCCCCATTGCCTACCCTTACCACTCTTCTGCCTTGGAGCCAATACACAGTATTGACTCCAAGACGGAAGGTAAGGGTTTAAAAAAAAAAAGTTAATGTTCCTATCTTAGAATCAGGTCTAGGTTTCCTCATTTGTATAGTGGGGACAATAATGTTTGAACTTTTGAGAGAATTGAGGACAAGAGGTGCATATTTCTTATTTAAACTTATGAAAAACATATCTGTAGTCCTTAGGAAAAATTCTTCTCCTTTACCTTCTGTTGAGAGCCATATTCCCAGAGATAAAAACAAAACAAAACAAAATGAACAAGTTTTTACTGAAATGTAAAGTCGTAGTGCTGATTATATGACTTATTTGACCACTATTCCTCATTGTCATTAAGTAATTCACTCCCCAGTGTGTTTGGGAAAAAGCTATTGATGGGCAGAAGGAAATCACTGATGAGAAATTTAACTCCAGATGTGAAAATCAACACCATTTGCATGCCATTCATAATCGTCTATCTCTTTAGTAAGCCAGCTCTTCTCCAAAGGGCCATTTTTGACCTCCCACAGTTAATTCCTAAATACCACATAGTAACATCATAAAGAAAAACCATCAAAAAGATAAAAATAAAGTGTGTAGAGTAAGATAAACATTTCAGTTTCTTTCTGTGGTCTTTTGACCTTGGTTTTTATAATTCCACAAAGAGCAAACTTTTATGAGTGAAGTTAGCTCCCTTTAGGCCCCTGCCCACCTATACCTGGCATACTTCTTTGTGCAAGTAAGCCTTTTCATCTTCCTTCCTATTCTAGTCACCCACTAGCTTCCTTTCCATTGTTTTAATCTCAAGCAGTTGAACTGAGCCCAGTATTTGGAGATGAAAGTTGCTGGGTGCCTTTCCTCTGGGCACAAACTCTTCTGGTAGAGATTGCAAATAAGAACCCATTGAACTTATGCTAGTATGAATGCCTTAAAGGGAATGAAGACTTCTTTGTTACTACTGGCAAAGTCTTAACAGGCTTGAGTGCATGTAGTTGATGCTAGAAACATTTCTCAGAGTTTTATGGTATTTACATCTCTAAGTAGGAATGATCTCGTCCAGCTTTTTAAACTCTAATAAAAGAAAAAGTCCAAGAGAGAGAGACAAAGGCAATTCTTCAGCGCTCTACGTCTTGTTCAATGGAAATGATTTTTTCTCATAGCAGTATTGGGAAGGGGGTTAGTCTCTCATTTTATATGTAATCTAGGCTTAGAGTCAAGCCCAGGACATTTCTCGTTAAATGTTACTGGAGAGGATTCTGTATGAGGTGGAATTTGTCTGAAGGCTTTGGAGAGGAGGGACATTCTTCATTCCTGTTTTGAGAGAAGACCCAAAATTTCTAGAAATTTCCAAGAAGGCAAACTGGAAATTAGGGACCTATTAAGAACTAATTGTCCCTGACTGCCTCTTTGAAATGTAAGAGTTGGTAAGTATGTGTTGTTTTACCTATATAGGTTGTGCCTGTGTGTCTGTCCACCAAAGTCTTTCTAGATGTATCTGGAATGGACACATATTTAGATTCTCCTCCACTAACCCGTTCTTTTCCAAGGGAGACCTTGACACCTATTAGGAAGGAAGGCAAGAGTCTGACAGAGGCTCTGCTCTCCTCAAAGCCTGCTGGGATAGAATTATATCTATCTCCCCTAAAAACTATTAGCTTAGGGGAGATCATTCTGGGCTCAGTTTAAGTTCTGTCTCTAAGTTCCTGTCTACACAAGGAAGGGGAAAATACCATCTCCCAAATGAAAATATTTTACCTGAAAAACAAGTAGAGACATAAGGATGTAAAGGGTCAGGACAGAATGTTTGGTAAGGAGATAAAAGTCTCACATATTTCCATCCTACTCTGTCCATGCCATTTCTGTCGTCTCTTGGTGGCCACTATATGGCACTGTCCTTCAGTGTCAGATTTTGTGTAGCAGGAATGATGATACAGATGCATTTAGGAATAAAAGGTGTTATAAAGGTTGCCCATTAGGTTTTATTTTCTTTATTATTGTGACTGATTATATTTTGGACATTGGGCTCTCGGAAAAAATTTCTCATTTCATCTCATTTGGTCTGCCTGTGATTAGGAGAGCCATGTAATGATAGTAATCCTCCTCTCATTTTATTTTGATGGTGCTGTCAGTCTCTGAGCATTATAACCACTGAGATTTCGAAATTAGAGCCTGGTCAGATATTCAGATTATATTCAGGTTGAATATAAACCACACTTGTTCCTTGAATTTAGCTTGCATAAAATCTAACTGAAGCCTATAATTTGTGCCATATTTGATTATATATCTATATTTATTTTCCTCTCAAATCATCATCCTACCCATTGCCCACACTCATTTTTAGTGTCTGCAGAGCATGACACATCCTCCTTCACGATTACCTCGCAGGGTTGTTCTGGAGAAAATAGTTAGTATTATTAACATTGTGTCCAAATACACAAGATAAAATTTCAGAAATAATAACTGCCTCATTTCCTTGTTTATTCAAGTCCTTATGAAATAATAGGAACAATGCTTTGAGGGCTAGTATGCACCAGACTGACTGGCTTCAGAAGTCAACAGGTTAAATTGACCAGGTTTTATGGTTTTACCCAGGAGGGGGCCTCTTAGGACTGAGCTTAGAACTATAGAACTGTGGAAAGTCAAAAATCCAGATTAAAGGGGGCAGCTGGGTAGCTCAGTGGATTGAGAACCAGGCCTAGAGACGGGAGGTCCTAGGTTCAAATCTGGCCTCAGACACTTCCTAGCTGTGTGACCCTGGGCAAGTCACTTGACCCCCATTGCCTAGCCCTTACCACTCTTCTGCCTTGGAGCCAATACAGAGTATTGACTCCAAGACAGAAGGTAAGGGTTTAAAAAAAAAATCCAGATTAACTACTGTTTCTTGCACCCCCCAAGGGGAAGAAACAGTAGTTAATCTGGATTCTTCTGATTATTAAGAAAAGTATTAAAACTTGGGTTGCATTATTGAGAAACCATTCCACATTGATGTCAGTTGTTGCTTCTGTCCAGTATCATTTAGCAGGCAGGGAAAGCATGGCTATTCTGAAATTGCTCATCTGTTTAGAAGCTCTAAAATCTAATTTGTTGCTTTCCTGATGCTCTTACGATGATTTGAGCTACATTTTTTTAAAAACATTATTTAATTTGGTCATTTTCATACATTGTTCATTGGAAACAGAACATTTTCTTTTCCTCCTCTCCAAGCCCCGCCACCCCTTCCCTAGCCGACGCGGGCGCGATTTGTCTGGGTATCACATGTGTCCTTGCTCTGAACCCATTTTCTTGTTGTTGCTATTTGCATTAGGGTGCTCATTTAGCGTCTCTCCTCAATCATGTCCCCTCAACCTCTGTAGTCAAGTAGTTGCTTTTCCTTGGTGTTTTTACTCCCTCAGTTTGTCCTCTGCTTGAGGATAGTTTCTTTTTTTTTTTCTCGTAGATCGCTGCAGGTTGTTCAGGGACATTGTAAAGCCATTACTGGAGAAGTCCATTACGTTCTCTTGTACCACAATGTGTCAGTCTGTGTACAGTGTTCTCCTTGTTCTGCTCCTCTCACTCTGCATCACTTCCTGGAGGTTGTTCCAGTCTCCATGGAATTCCTCCACTTTATTATTCCTTTGAGCACAATAGTATTCCATCACCAACATATACCACAATTTGTTCAGCCATTCCCCAATTGATGGGCATCCCCTCATTTTCCAATTTTTGGCTACCACAAAGAGCACAGCTATGAATATTCTTGTACAAGTCTTTTTCCTTATTATCTCTTTGGGGTACAAACCCAGCAGTGCTATGGCTGGATCAAAGGGCAGACAGTCTTTTATCGCCCTTTGGGCATAGTTCCAAATTGCCCTCCAGAATGGTTGGATCAATTCACAACTCCACCCGCAATGTATTAATGTCCCGACTTAGCCACATCCCCTCCAGCATTCATTATTTTCCTTTGCTGTCATGTTGAACAATCTGCTAGGTGTGAGGTGATACCTCAAAGTTGTTTTGATTTACATTTCTCTGATTATAAGAGATCTAGAACACTTTTTCATGTGCTTATTGATAGTCTTGATTTCTTTAAATGAAAATTGCCTATTCATGTCCCTTGCCCATTTTTCAATTGGAGAATGGCTTGATTTTTTGTACAACTGGTTTAGCTCTTTATAGATTTGAGTAATTAGACCTTTGTCAGAGGTTTTTGTTATGAAGATTGTTTCCCAATTTGTTGCTTTCCTTCTAATTTTAGTTACATTGGTTTTGTTTGAGCTACATTTTGAGGAAGACTTTTATTTTTTTAATCAAATTCAGGCCTTAAAAAAGAACTGCTTTCTTGGAATTTGAACTCCAGTATCCATATCTATCTACTGCTGGTTTAAGAGAAGAACAATATAAATAAAAAGGAGCCAATATTCTCTATAATGTCTCTTCAAGTCATGCTTTTTTTAAAAAAATTTTTAAACCCCTTACCTTCTAACTTGGAATCAATATTGTGTATTGTTGCCAAGGTAGAAGAGCAGTAAGGGCTAGGCTATGGGGGGTTAAGTGACTTGCCCAGGATTACACAGTTAGGAAGTGACTGAAGCCAAATTTGAATCTAGGACCTCCTGTTTCTGAGGCTGGCTCTCAATCTACTGAGACACCTAGCTTCTCCCTCTTTTTTTAAAACTACTGATCAGTGATATCCAGTCCAGTTTTATTTAATTTATTGCTTTTTCTTTTCTCTGAAGAGCCTGGTGAGAAGCAAAAGAAAAAAAAATGGCTAAAAGAAAATAATAGGTCAGAATAAAAGGAGAAAATAAATTAAGGGCTATAGAGGGAAAAAAACCCCATAAATTGGATAATCTCCTAGGTAACTGATAGATGATTATTTTCCCCCTTCCTCATAATCAGTGTTGCAGAAAATAGGAATGTATTCTCTTAATTAACTTGGATTTGAGGAGAACTTGGGTTTGAGCCTGGAGAAATGCATCCTGTTTAGTTTGTGGAAAAGCTGACTTGCATTTTCAACTTCATTTTATAGCTTCTTGTTTAATAAAAACATCATATGTTAGTAACCACTCATTTGCTACACTGCAGAAATTGGTCTATTGTTCTGTGTACAGGGTGTCTATCCCTTTGGTGGAAAATGACAATGCCTTTTTAACATTAAGTTTAATCATTTCTTAGCATTTTAATAAGCTGAGTGAAGAAGAGAATTAATTTGCAATAGAGATAGTGTATCCTTTTTATCAGAATTTAATTTAAAATGCAAATGCAAAGCAAAATATGGATGAAAGAGACCTTGGATATCATCAGCAATGGCCTTGGACACTTCCTCAGGGATGTGGGATTATGTTTTATTATTAGTCATGATTAACTGTTTAAAATGGCAGGTGAGATGAAAACCAAATTAGGAATCCTCAAGATTTTACCCCTCAAGACTACTCAACAACATCAATTATAATTATTGCCCATTGAAAGGGCTTCAGCAATGAAGTTTCTTTTTGACATTGGTGACCAGGTGATACCTGGTCAAGTCACAGACTAATAACCTCACCAAATAGAAATTAGTGGAAAGAGAAAGAGTGTCAGGGATTGGGGAGAAGGATCATTAATTTGGAAGATCAAAAAGCTAGAATAGAATAGAAATATGATACCACTCTTCTTATTACAATCACCTTTGTTGTGTTGGTTTCCATGGATCATTTCTAGTCCTAGAAGGATCAGAAAATATTACAAGGATTCTGTTTCTGAGAAAGACAGCTTTGAATGTCTCAACTCCAAATTACATGTTTCTGTTAACTCTTTTCTTTCCATTTTTTTGAATATTGGATTCTTCTCTTCAAATTTTATTTTAAAAATAATTTTGGTAGTCATATTTGAGCTGTTTAAACTCAGAACACTATTGCCTTAAAGTGCAAAATATATGGCCATATAGACAGTTAAGAGAAGTAAGGCTACAGTATTGACTATGCCCCTTGACATGTTGTGTTACGTGAGCAGTTTTGATGTCTTGGCAAAATAAATGCTCTTATGATTTACAAACTACAAATATTCTAAGATACAGTATTTTCAACAATGAATTGGCAAATCATGTTGTCTTGTTAAACAATAGTGTTTTTATAAGGCACTGACATCATAAAATGTTGACCATGATTTTTTTCTCTCACACACACCCATATGCACTTCAATCATACAACTCTAAGAGCATTCCTGATCTGCTAAATATTTGTGCTTAGAGGCAACATTACTGTTGCTAGCCACAACTGGCAAACCTAATCAAATTGATAATGGATACCCATGTGACAGTCTTAAATCTTATGTTAAACCTCTAAGTTTTCAAGAAAGCAACTTATGAACCTGGATCAGTGAATAATAGATGACCTCTTTAATTATATATTGCTGATTATTTTCTTACCTTCCAATCAAACTAAAAGCTCAATTATTTTCCATTACATAAGAATTTACTAACTACCTTCTGTAAACCAGTAAATCAGGCACTGTAAAAAGCTGATGAGCATACAAGAAAATATGAATAATATGTGAATTATATGTATGTGATATTATATGTCATCTAAATATTACATATATACACATATGTTAGAATATATATCTCAAAATAATTTGTACAGTGGCAGAACACCTAGAGGGATTGGGAAAGGCTTTTTATAGTATGTTACAATTGAGTTGACCTTTGAATGGGTCTAGAGAATGCAAGAAGCAGAGCTGTAGAATTAGAGCATCCTAGGTATTGGGCACAATAATCTGTGTGAAGGCACAGAAAGGGGAAAAGATATGCCATTACAGAAGTTGGTAAATGAAATCAGTTTGAGAAGGAATAAATGTGAACCAATTCTAAAAATGATACCCCAAGAGCCTTTCTTGTTGAATTAATAATTTCCAGAAATAACAAATTCAATTAATGATTCTTTAATGAATGTAATAAAATAATTATTTAATGAGCACTTGGTTCTGTGCAGGGCAGAGAATATACAGATCAATGAGATCCAAAACCTTTTTGTAATGAGCTGATATTCAGTTGAAGAGCAGAAATTGGTTTTCCAGACCATGAACTATAGGATCAAAATGATCCTGTAAAATATAGAGTATATCTCTATGACCCCTTATAATCTCACATTTGACAGGAAATTCACTGAAATTAACAAGAGCCATTTAAGCAAATTTTTAAAGGAGAAAGAAACAGCAGATTAAAAAATAAAACTGGACAATATAGAGGATAATAGATAATATTCTTAATGAGAGGAAAAGGACAATAATAGAATAACAGGGGAGATCAACATCAATTTATAGGAGAAAAATAATATTACTTAAATCTTCAAATGTTTATATACAGAATATGAGTAATAAAGTGAACTCAACATATTAACATAAGGGCTGATAATACAATCACAGAGGTATCACTAAGAATAGAATTGAATTTCAATGGAAGTTTTATTGTTTAAAAGACACATATTATAGAAGAGATGGGAGCATATCAGTGTGTGACAAAATGGAATATATCTTATGGCAATCTATGAATTTGAGAATGGAAATATGTAACTTTTGAATAAGGTTGAAAAAATTAAGTGGGAAATATATTATCATAGGAATATACTTCAATCTGACCAGTGAGACAAAGTTCTTGGTTAAAATTTTTCTAATATATATATATATATATATATATATATATATATATATATATAACAAAATTGGACCAGAAGTAGGACAAAATACAAACAGGAAACCTCACCTTTCAGGACATAGGCTATATCTTCATCTGCATTATAAATATATAATATAACATGATACATATATTCATTTGTTAAATAATATTTTCTAGGTACATTATAGATCTTGTGACATTTGTGTGCTGTCTTAAGAACCTAATTACTATTTATATGATTATTTTTATAGGAAAGTGTTAAAATTCCCAATAGTTGACTTTAAAATGATGTCAATTATAACTGAACTAATTTTTCTGAGTTTCAGACTATTTCAACAGATCTGTGTTCTCATCTGTACTGAATTGGGCTTCAGTCATGCAGAACCTAAGTATTCCACTCTCTTTCATCCAACATGTCCATGTCTTCCAATTTCCCTCCTTCCTGAACCTAGGGATTCCATCTACTGCCATAGAGGCCACCCTGTTCTTTCATAGATACCTGCATAGTCCTCAAGCCCTCAACTTCTCTATTTGTTAACCTTGCTTTAACTCCATGACCAAGCTACTTCCTATTCCCATAGTGCTTATTCTTGAGGGTATCCTTGGGCTGGTAATAAACTTTTTCCTAATTATGCTTTCTATGCATCTTTACATTGCCCTTTGGGTCACTTGAATTTCAGCTTATGATAACTCTAAATAAGGTCATTGCTTTCATTTGTCAAATATATTCCATCCTTCTGTGTGTTTTCCCTTTCCTTCTTGTGCCCATTTGTTCCTGTCTATACAGACTCTGTACTCTTACCGCCACTCCTCTTCCCATTATTCTCAAAATTTGTTTTAACTATGCCCAAGGTGAACTGAAATATCCTAATATTACATTTACTTCTTCTCTCTTGCTTGTCTCCAAAACGATACATCCTGCTGTTTATCAAATGGATATACCTACCTCCTGGTGTTGTTTTAAAGGCAAAATTAATTAGTATGTCATTAGAAATTGTATACTATAATTTAGAACAGCTTTAAAAATAAATACAACTTATTGCTATCCCCAAAAGAAATCATGAGTCTGCTTTCCCCATGGGCTGTACTACCAAAAGTACATAAATTAGGAAATTAATTAAAACATTTACTACTCTTGACCAACCTTAACTGACTCTAAGCAAATGGGAAAGTAGCTACCTCATGCTTTAATCTACCCTATGATCCTTCCAGCCTTCCCACAACCTCTCAGAAATATTCCTTTTGAAAGGGGAATCACTTCAGTCATCTGCTTGCTATTCTTGGGAAAGTGACTGAAAACACACACATAGGAAGGGAACTGGGACCTCCCTTTGACCTCTGGTAGCTGTTTAACACCCAACCTCTCCTAAATAATCCCATGCTTCTCTTCCTATCCTGAGTCAGAAATCATTATTACTGCTAGGATTGATAATAAGGAACTCAACACCTAGAACAAAGGCTATATATGGTCTCCTTTATACTGCCAGCTCCTGGAAGCCTGCTTGTGCCAATTGGCTTCTAGCTACATATGTTAAATGCTCTGTGGTCTCCATATTGACAACTTTTCCATCACCAAGTTTTTGAGTCTCATTTTAACCCCCTTTGTGGTGTTTTAGGCCATCTTTCATTTGGATAAGCCTGTTCATCAGACAGGTTGTCTTCAGCAGGGTGCCCTGTCAAAAAGTAATGAATTCCCTGAAAAATGATCAAAAGCAGTTTTCAAGGAAGAAAACTATCCAGGGCCATATAAAATGCCTTTAATCACTAAAAATGAGAGAACGAGAGAAACACAAGTTAAAACAACTTCAATATCTACTCCACACCATCAGATAGTTGAAGATGACAAAAAATAATTCATATTGGAGAGGTTGCAAAAATAGAGACATATTAATGTAGTGTTGATGGAACAATGAATTTGTATACCTTATTAATGAAATGGAAAGCAATTTTGAGCTATGTCCCTAAAATCATTAAATTGTGCTTACTCTTTGACCCATTTACATCATTATTAGGTCTGCTCTACAAAGAGATGTAAGCATATTTATCAATATATTTGTAGCAGGGTTTTTTTTTTTGTAATGGTAAACATTCAAAGTCAATGGGGCACTCATCTATTGGAGGATCTTTGAATGTAATTCAATATTACGGTGCCATAAGAATAATAAAAGAAATGATTTCAGAGAAATCTAGGGAGATTTGTGTAAGATAATGAAAACTAAAGAAGAACCATGAGATTAAATTATACAAAAGGAATGTAATTACAAACAATTTTGAAAGATTTAAGTTAGATCACTGCAATGTTTTAACATATTATCAGAGTACTGATAATGACCACCTCCTGACAGAAAGAGGTCATGGATTCAAGATGCAGAAATGAGATATAGCTTTTTAGGACTTGGCTAATTTAAGGATTTGTTTCTCCTTACTCTGAATACTTGTTAATTTTTTTTTCCATTAGGCAGGAACAAGAAGCAGAGAAAAAACGCTTGCAAGTGAAAAAATGAAATAAAAAACATAATATTGGAGTTTGCCTTATAAAGAAAATATCTTCCAATATTACTTTCTCAAGAATACAATGACAATAATAATTTCTTCATGTGCATAAGCAGGGGTCTTACACTTCCGCTAGTGATAAAGCCTGTTACTGTCTCCCTCCTCAACTCTGCCACATATCTTACCTGACTAAAAAAAGTTACTTGACTGATTGGATTTGCATTTACATTTGGGCTCAAATATTTACTCTGCTATTTAGAATCATGATATCATTTAATGTAAAATCATAGAATCAGAACTCAAAGGCAATTTAAAGATCACTTAATCAAATTTCTTCATTTTACAGATGAGGGAATAGAGTTCCAGAGAAATTAAATGACTTATCCATTATCATAGCTAATAAATATCAGATCTGGGGGTTCAAAACAAGATCCTCAGATACTTACTACGCCACTCTCTTACTTATCTTCAGTCTCTTCTATCTACTGGTTGCTTTCCTACTCCCACTCTCACAACATTTGATTCTTTTGTGCCTACACATTTGCTGCTGAATGAAGTTGGAGAAATTCATGGAATCATTCTGATTTGGATTCATTACACATTTTTATTTTATATAATCTCAACTGGGCCTTCACTGATGAGAGAAAATTCTATTATACCTCCTTTATCAATTGATAATTCCACTGGCAAAAGTCATTGCAGAGTATTGTCAATGATTTCTGACTATTTAGAGACTGAATTTAATGAGTGAGAATCAGTGAAAGCCAATGTGTTCTACTTTTCCTTTTCCTTTCTTTAAGTGTTAAAATCATAAAGACCGTTTCAAAATATATTTATTTAAACATTTTGCAATTATATTTTGTCATTTTTTGAAGTTGTGAGTTCCAAATTCTAATTAATTAATTAATTCTGATCAATTCCCCAAGAAAGGTCTCTTCAAATGGGATTTTTAATATGTCTTTTATTCATTACATTCTTATGGTACAAACTCTAAAAGTGCTGTATCATGGAACCTTTCATGTGCTTCCAGTTATTAATATAAAGCATATACAGTAATAAGGCTAATAGCCCTGTCAGACCGCTTCCTGCTACTCCATGAAGACTATCTGTATGCTTCTACAACATTTCTGTCATGGTTCCAGCTGCTACTGTATTCACCTCATGTTTTTACTATGATCACACCAAATGAACTATAATAGTGATGGTGAACCTTTTAGAACTTTTTAGAGACCAAATGCCCATGTCCCATGTAAAAAATGTAAAAATGTAAAATGTAAAATGTAAATGTAAAAAAATGTAAAAAAAATGCTTTAAGTTTATGGGGGATCTTACCATAGAGATGTGTAGGGATTAATCAGCCCATAGTGACAGGAAGTAGAAACTGGGGAGCCCCCTTTTGAGCTAGCCTCAGTTGAAGGCTGTCAGATATGAAGAGTTAGGAGATGCAGTTGCTGACAATTGGTCTGTGAGTTGCTGACAGTTAGGGCTGGAAGTTGTGAGGAAGTTGACTATTGGGCATGACTTGGTCATTGGGGGTTGGCTGCTGGTAGGGTTGGTCTTTAGTTGCTGGAATGTAAAGGTAGGCCTGAACTTACTGAGAGGGTTTTTGGCTTTAGCCTTTAAAAGACTTTTTGCTTCTGGGATCACTAGAGAGCAGGAAGTCTGCCTCATAGGCAAGGATCTGCTGTCAGTTGGCTACTGACAGTTTTGGCTACTATAGAAAATGGATTGAAAGAGTGAGTGAGTGGTAGCTGTCTAAATTTTTAGGGAGTTAGGAAGTGAATCATTTATAGGTAGTGTAGATTAGATAGACCTGGTGTTTGCCAAGCAAGCAAAAGCTGTCCTCAGAAGACAGTTAGAGGTAGTTATTAGGAATTTTAGGTAGTATTAGGAATTTTAGGTATATTTATTGGATATAAGATTAGTAATCTCTCTTTCCTCTTTTCTATCTTTCCCTCTTTTACTATATTTCTTCACTATTTCTATTTTAATTATACTAAATTGTTAAATGTTAAAAGTTGCTAGTTATTTTTTCTCTGGCTTAAAGGGATATTAATTTACAACTCTACTATATTCTCATTAAAACTTAAATTATTAAAAGCTGCTCTCTTATTTTGTTAAAATGCCTACTTTAAACCTTAGACCCACCCCCCAGAGACTGATTCCCCTTCTCCAGAGGCAATGGATCCCATATAGAGAAGGGTCTACTTTTCAGGATATTGTTGGGGTAAGAAGAAGGGCCATGGGGGGACACAGCAACAATGTAATCAACCACTCTGTCCCGTCAAAGGCAAAGCCAGTCAAGGTTCTGATCTTGAAAACAAAGGAGGAGCCCAAAGGAGGGCTCTGGGGAGTCTCTACACACTCAGAAAATGATTAGGGAGAGGTGATCCCACATGAGCCTCCACCACTGTTTCCTTCCTACATGCCACTCAGGATGGCTGCATGCAGCCTGCAGTATCCAAGTCTCTACCTCATCTCCAGGGGGAGGAGGGTCATGGGAACCTAGGCCAGGCAGGGGAGGGAGAAAAGCATGGGAGTGACCTGAGCTCTCTGCTCAAGGGAGGAAGTAAGCACAGAGGGGTAAGGAGACACAATGGAGAGGGAGAAGGGAGAAACTTGGCCTGGGACAGGAATGGCCTTTATGGCCACAGAGAGATCTCTGCATGCCATCTTTGGCACACATGCCATAGGTTCTCTGTTACAGTTCTAGATATTTTAAGCACTGGTGAAAACAGGACTTCTCTGAGAAGATCAATAATGACTCACAGAGTTTAACATGCATTTCACATAAAAAATAAACAGGTAAAATACACACACTTACATATATAAAGTATGTTCATCTTACAAACATACATTGTTTGTATATCATATGCAATTCCACAGGTTTTAAGAAAATAATAACTTTGTGTGTGTTGACTGGTTTTATAGAGAATTGTCAAAACTCTCAGTGAAATGACAGTGAGGTGAAGCATAGTGGACATTGATATGAAGTGAGTCACACTAGGGTTGACACCAAATATAAACAAAAAAGACTTTATTTTCATTGCTTTTGAAAATCACACATCACACCATCATTTCAATAAGTTCAAATTACTAGAAAGACATTTTCATTGTCATTTCATTTACTTCTCATTCAATGTCTCTAATAGTAATTAGTTTCTGTCTTCTGATTATTGCTGGGGTAGGTAATGAGTGATTAAGAGATTCTTCCTTTATTAACAAGAGAAGTAGAGAAGAAAGGGCGAACAGGCCCTCGAAAAATTGAATTTGGGAAACTAAAGAGAACACATTTGTCTTTGATATCATAAAATGAAATATCACCCTCCTCATAGTTAAGTAAAATGCCTATCTTAGGTGTAGGATTCTTATAAAAGGAATTTGATGTGCCCCAGTAAAGTATACCATCATTAATTTTTAAGCCTATTATAGCTCTAACATACCGAGAATAAATGGAGACATTCTCATTTTTGTTAACTGATTCTTCACAGATGCCAAATACCCATTCTGTCTGATCTTCCACATTTACTTCCCAGTAGTGTGTTCCACTGTCAAAGGTCTGAGCTCCCAACACAGTAACAAAATAATCAAGTCTTTCTTGATTGTCAGGCTGGTCTTGTGAGTCATCTCCATACATTAAACACTTAAACTCTTCGGGCACAATAAGATGAAAACTGTCTGTTTCAGGACCCAATGTGATATTCCCTATAGAAAAAGAAATGGAATAATTAGCCTTGGATGGCAGATGTTGGAGGTTAAAAGCATCTCCCCACCCCAAATAATTCTTAATCCTGAACAATCACAAATATTGGATCTCAAAAATTCATTTGGAATTATATGAGAACTCTTGAGGGGACTGTCCTGCCTTTGCCTCTGAAATTTATGGGGGAAAGTATCTTAGTTTTCTAAAACCTTAGTTTCCTAATATTTAAAATGAAGGTAAAATACCTTCAAATAAAAATTAGATTCATTTAAAAAACAATGATCTATGTTTTAAGATATTCATTAAATATTGGAGAATGACTTTTTAATTAAGAAATTACCATGTTTAAGTACAAAGTCATGCCTTAGAAGATATGTAGTATCTGTGAAGGAGTTATTGTATTGGAATAATCTTTGACAGTATATACTAACACAGGTAGGAAATGTAAGAATTGGGTCCTTGGTGAAAAGGACATTTTTGTACAAACCACTTTTTACCAAGATAAACTAAAGGAGTGATTTATTCTTTTCTGTTCTTCCAGAGATCAGATCCCTGTCCACAAAGAGATGATTGGAAGCTACTTGAGACTTACATAGACACCTAATCAAGATAGTGCACTAAACACATTAAAAAGTTACAAATTTGGATGGTAGGAAAGAGGAAGGGAAGAACATTTATAGGAAGGAGGTAAATATGGAAGGAAACAAAGGAAGAAAGTGAGAGAGGGAGGATGAAACAGAGGGATGAAGAAAAGGAGGCAGGTAGTCAATGAAGAACTGGATGATTACTTGAAAATCCATGAAATTGAGTTGGAGGCAAGAAGTTGGAGAATGGTGACAAAGAAGGAAGGCATTTGGGTAGCATGACATGGTGACAGTGGAATTCATTGTGTGAACTTTGGACATTAGAAAGACCTGTGAAATCTGAATAAGATCCAAGAGTCATCATCAATTCCCAGGAAGGATGAATTGGAACAGGAACAACATATACACAATGCACATTTAGGAACATATTATAGAAGTTCCATTACTATGCCAGTTTGGGAGATGGGGTATTGGTGCAAGGTGATGGAGCTTCCGGAACTGAAACAAGATTAGGCCACAACCTGACGAATAGGGAAGCAATAGGATATTTCTCACTGAAATATGTGGGAAGTATCTTAGTGTTGAAGAAATGGAATACGCAGTGAAATATTTCCCTTTCCTCCCCTATCATCTCTTGCATCTAATGCTCAGAGGAAGCTGGGATTTCTTCCTTGCCTTCCTTGTCTTTGGAGTGAGGTTTCTGTTTCTTTTTAATACAATCTTCTCTATCAAAGAAGTTTTTTTCTATGATTCTCAGAGGTAAAGATGTCTGTTCTCAGGAATATTCCTCTCTATTGGCTCCTTTTCCTACATTTATTTTCTCACCGAGTCTGCAGAGAAAACTCAGGCAGGTGAAATTTTGACTAAACCTAGCTTTCCAGTATAGTCTCAGACCTTGGAATAAAGCATCAGAGAAAGCTCAAGAATCAAAAGTTGGTTCCTTTCCAGAAAGGTTCACAAGCTACCTAACAGGAAAATGAATACAATGGAAGAGAGACTGTACTAAAGAATTCTCATAGTAAAGAATAAGCACTCCAGGTTACCAAAATACCCTTCACCAGCAGGAAGTTAAAAAGTCATCCCAAATACACATTATCTAGTATAAATGGAAAATGACTGAGCTAATAAGTGAAAAAGTAGGATCACTCATGCCTGTTGAGATAACAAAGGGGGAAAACTGGAAAACACTTCTTCAGTAGTCATGTGAGGGTAGAAATGATATTTATGGTGTAGCAGAAGGGGTCATTTGGGCTGGCTCATAGCAGACACTTAGGAAATACACTGGAAACAATATGGGAGCTCCTGGGAGTTGTCTGAATGTCAACTGAGAAAGGTATACTTTGACTTACTTTCATAGCTCTTGATAATTTCTGTTAAACCAATCATTTGGTACATTCTATAAGTAAGGAAAATAACCTCTGGTTCTTGAAGTTGCAGCTCCTCATTCCTAAAAAAAACATGACACACTCAGTTATATTTGTTCTACAGAGATCTCCAAAATACTTTTTGCATCAAATACTTCATTATATTTCAACAGATTAGACCCTAATTACCCCCTTAAAAAAGCCAGACTTCACAGATTCTGATTTTCTGACTTAGTAGAGCAAAGAAGGGAACCTTACCTTTTCAGGATGCCTTTCATGTCCTGAGGGAAGAAAATAAGGAGACAGATTTAGTGTTTTGCTCCTTGGTCTGTTTCTTTAATATTATCTTTCTCAGAGAACCCAAACACACCTCCTCACAGTTCTGTCACAGCTTTAGAGTCCTTCTCCAGGTATTAAGGTATGGGCACAATTCAGGTTTGGGCAGAATTGGTGAGAGTCATCTCTGGTTGTCTCTATAAATCTCTCTCTCTCTCTCTCTCTCTCTCTCTCTCTCAGAGATATCATATATCATCTCATATATATATATGAGAGAGAGATATATTCCATTTTAAAGATAGTTTTCTTGACCTCTTTGAATGGTGGCTATAAAGAGTACCTAATATTATTTTCAAGATCCACTTCATATAATAGCATTTGAGAATCTCCATGCTACATGTTACTACTACCCAGCCCTGCTCATCAAAAAACAATGTGGAAAGGAAACTAGACTAACAGTTGGTGGGGGAAGGGGCAACTGGGAGTGGCAGTTGGGTCTTGTGATTAGCACTTCCTGCCTGCCAGGTTGGACTTCCTTCCTGGTGTTGGAGGAGAGAGGAGCTTGTTCAGCCCAGTCTGGTGTGGTGTGTCTCTTCTTGGTTCAGCCCAAAGATTCAGGCCCAATCACTTCTGAAAGTCAGAACTGTTCTTGTTTGCTTTCTGTCTACTGCTAAGATTCTGAATTAAACTAAGCAAGACTGATATAGAGTAGACAGGAGTGGAAAAAACCCTCTGCCAGCCTCTGGGGCCTGGCCTCAGCTCTGAAGCTGAGGAAAACTCCAATCCCAAATGGTTAATAAACTTTATATTATTTGAATTTGCAGTCAGATAAGTGGACTATCTTTTCTGGGCATAGAGGGAGCTGAACTAAAGTTCAGTCATTCCAGGACAAACAATCCTTATCGGACACCTGCTGCTTCCTCTCAGCAGGGGGAATCTCTCTCCTTTGCTTCACTGAGCAATATTCCCTCTCTCACCTCAACTCATCCATACCCTGCAACAAACCTTCCATTTATTCCCCCAATTTTACCAACCCCCACCATTCATCCTTTCCCAATAAATATTACAACAAGTGCACTTTAAGAATCAAATGAAAAGTCTGAACTGCTCCATTCTTGCAAATAGAAACCCTTCTGTTGGCATTCTTTGGAAAGGCATGAACTTGTTGCTTGTCATTTCTAAAGCAATAATATACATATGTTTCACACACTCACCTGGAGCATTTCCAAGGGTGCCTTGTCCAAACTCTCCTCTATTTCTAATAGCTGTTGTTGCAGATGTTGAAGTTGTTGGAACAGAGAGGCCTCATTCTCCTTGGCTTTTTCCAGTTTGTCTTGTACTTCCTGGTCCAATTTTTGCATGTGTTTATTTTCTTCTATCCATAAGAACTCATGCATTTTTAAGAATTCAGATCTAAGTAAGTTCCTATGATAAGTTGTGTTCTTCTGTCCCAGGAGAAATTAGGATAAAGGAAAGAAGTGAAAAGTTTATAACAGAATGGGGTGCATGTCAAACATTTGTGCTCCTTATTAATTATATTTTTGCTATCTAAGGAGATTCATGGACTCTGAAACCAGACATAGCTTTTCTGGCTGCTGGGCCCAAATCTACTATTTCAGAGTTTATGAAATATACTGTCTTTTGAAGGTTCTTTTCTGAAAAAAGCACTTAAAGATGGAAATCATAGAGAGTAATAATGTATAAAGGAAATGTCCTCAAAAATACAACAGAGATCATTTTCTCACTCAAAATACCCAAATCCCTTATGGAAAATGTTCCTTCATACATGTTTTATCAACTTACATGCAAAGAAAATTCTTTTACTAGCATCAAGTATGAAATTGTTTTCTCAAAAGAGTGTAAATATATTTCCTTCATTGATCAATAATCTGAATTTGATCCTTTGCAAAAACATTCTTCCTGCTATTTTCATCACAAATTTTACTTCTGAGAGGGACTTTTAAGAAACAATTTACCTCATAATTTACTAAGAAAAGAGGTAGATACTAACCTTAAAATATTCCTGTGATGACTTCAATTTGTTGATAGCCTCTTTAAATTCTCTTTCCTTTCCCTTTAACATAATCCATGTCTCCTCAAGTTCCTTCTGCAAGTCAAAAAAAGTTTTGATCAAACCTGTTTTGGACCCAAGAACCCATGCTTTACAATGATTGGCTAATAAGAGGTAGCATTCCTATAATCCTGTGAGGCTATTAAAGTTCTATATGTCTGTTTTCCATAGGAACTTTACAATAATCACAAAAATCAGGGGCTCTTCTTATTATTACCATTTTTAAAATGAGAACACTGAGACCAAGAAGGATCTGCAAAGACCAGTGAAAATAAATCAGTTGTGTAAGTGTCAGTGAAGTCCTAGATGTGAGGCCCCTACATAATCCTTGTGCCCTGTAGGTTAAGCTGTGGATCCATATGCCAGTGGCCCCAAGTGGTCACAAAGAAGTCAATGAACAGAAGCCATTTGACTCCAGGGATTGGTACAATCTTACCTTGCATTTGTCAGCAGCCATTTGCAAGGGAATGTCTTGGTGATCCTCATGCTCTTGGGTTAATAAGCAGGAATCACAAATTAGTTTTTGGTCTTGCTCACAAAAGAGCTTTTCTTTTTCTCCATGTTGATCACAGGTGGTCAGAAGTGGCAGGCTGAACAATAATTTCTGTCTGAGAGCTTTGCCAGAGATGGACAAATCCTGCAGGTTCTCGTTGAGCACAATGTCACTGTATCTAATGACAGCTCTGCACTCAGGACAAGTTAGTGTAGCATCAGCTTGCTCATCACACTGGAAGAGACAGTCTTTGCAAAAATTATGCCCACATTTGAGGGCAGTCACTGGGTTTGTGAAATAGCCCAGACAGATGGAGCAAGTGAGTTCTGCCTTGAGGCTTTCAATCAGTTCTTTGGCCTCCATAATCCTAAGCCTGGAGAGAAAGAGTCAGTGAAAAGTTAGACCAGAGGATTCCTGTGCCATCCGAGACATCTCAGAACTTTTGTGTATTCCAGAGATTCAAAGCGATTGGAGAGACTTCAGCAGAGATGGTTCCATATCTACCACATGTCCTCAATAGAGAACATGGGGAGGCCAAGTGTCAGGCCTGCCTTCAAATGGAGACAGGAAACAAGATTCCTGGAACTCCTCCTTTGTGAGCTAAGGGAGTGTCCTATCTTACCAGAGGGTGTCCTCCCTAGTGATCTTGAAATGACTAAAGAAATGTGTTCTTGACTAGGGCCAGGACTGAACTTGTCCCCAGGACTGAACTTGACCACTCTCCTCCAGGGAAGCAGATGACAGACGATGGGGACTCTGTTTTATTTCTTCTCACTCTCACCTTATTCTTCTGTTCTCCCACAATTAAAGTCCCACAATTAAAATCTTTTGAAGAAAATATCTTTACTTCCTCTTAAATACTAGTAAAAGTCCCTGGCTTGGAATACCTTTTTATTTTATTCCATAATGCAAGAATAATTGATTTTATTTCAGAGTTTCAGTACACTCACATATTTGGTTCTCTAACAAGGAAAATCTGAAATCATTATTTCTGTACCCCTGTATTTTGTCCCTAACTCAGAACTTAAACTCAGCTATTTTTTTCCTGCAGTCTCTCCAATTTCTGATTTTTTACTAGACTAAGAAAGCCTTTTTTTTTTAACCCTTACCTTCCGACTTGGAGTCAATACTGTGTATTGGCTCCAAGGTAGAAGAGTGATAAGGGCTAGGCAATGGGGGTCAAGTGACTTGCCCAGGGTCACACAGCTGGGAAGTGTCTGAGGCTGGATTTGAACCTAGGACCTCCCATCTCTAGGCTTGGCTCTCAATCCACTGAGCCACCCAGCTGCCCACAGAAAGCCTTTTTTAAAGAGTGAAAAAAAGATATTTTTTTCCAACAGTAACTTACCTCTGGTTCTGTCCTCTAGAATGCCTCTCCAGATGAATTATGCTTGTTCTTTCCCTTGAGCTCCAATACCAAAAGATTTTAGAACTAAGCTGTTGGAAGAACTGGGTCTTTTTATAGGAGTTCTTTTGATGAGCCCCTCCCTGGACTCCACCCACAAAAGGTGACAACTCCTGTGTTTCAGTAAGTGCTTCACCTCTCTACCCAAGGGGTGAGTTCTCACCTTTGTATTTGACACAGAACTGTGGTGTTCACACCTAGACCCTTGCAAACTCAAGTTCAGGTCTCTAAGTTCAAATGGAAACTTTCTTCTCATTCCTTCCTTTTCAGATATTCCTCTTGGGAGAGACAATATTAGCTTTTCCACTGGAACTCTATCAGCCAAGGTTTTATGACTGAGTTGTTGGGAATCTTTGGGAAATCTGCTGGGAAAGGGTTTTCCTTTACTCTCCCCCCAAAAAGGTGAGAAGTGCTCTGTGTTCACAGTCCTTCCAGTTTCTGCCATTGGCCTGAGTTCTCCCCTTTGACCTGATTTTTGGAGTAATGAGCTATTAGTCACAATGGAGTTCACACTTAGGCACCGGAGGCCAAAGCTGTCTTGGCTCCAAGTTCACCAGGTCATTGGGAACTTGGTAGAAATGGTTCAATTTTGTTTTGAATATTTTGAGAAAATTAATATTGTTTTTAGATTCCTTCTTTGTTTTCATGGCTCCCTGGAAAGGAGAGGAAAAATCTACACAAGGAGAACAGGAGTCTAAAAACAGAAGTTGTCAATAAAATTAATCTCAGGAGCTCTCAGGCTCCTACTTCTTCCTAGGCATTTTCCTGTTTCCTTGCTTGCACATCCGGTACTTAATATAGCCTATATATTAAGACAGTGACTTTGGGTAAATAATTTCCTTGATTTAATCGAACATTCTTGTGGCCAGTGTGATCTTCTTGTAGCTGAATATCTCACTTCAGGCCCAGGAGTACTTTGATCTAAAAGGGAACTTAGGATGTACTTTGGAGTGGAAGCCATTACAGTGTCAACTGAATTCTGTGGTCTAAGTGCCTGATGATCTCAGATCAGCTTTTCTAATGATGATGTTTTCTAAACTGAAGGAACTAGTATAGTGATGGCATCTCCTGGCTCTTCATCCTGGGATCAGTAAACTAGTGTAAAAAAGACAAATTAAATGGGTGACTAAGGTTTGGCTGAACCCAGTCTGGGGTGATGATGGATTTTCTCAAGCTTAGAGAATTGACTGGCTTTTCTCTGTCCAGGGCCAGTAAGTAACCATAATGACTCTACTATGAGGGTAACAGGATTTTATTATAAGAGGTTAATCAGGATGAGGGAAGGTATGTGTGCTGAGGATTTCCCCAATATTAATAAGTCTACCTTTCTGCCACCATCTGACTTTGTATAAAGTTGCTTCGATCCTCAGCAAAGCTGAGGCTATACTCTCTCCCTCTCTACCTCAGTTCCTCCTCTTGGGTCTGAACAAATCTAGGCTAAGGCCACAAAGGATATAATCTCTAGAAAAAGTTACAGAGGGAAAATGGAGTCAGGTGCCAGGTGTGACCTACAGCCTCCCTCCAAAGCAAACTGAGCAGTTTAGGTCACTCTCACTGGAAATTCCTTCTTCAGATGGGATAATAGAACATAGGACCAAAAGATCTGCAGGAACTAGCTTGATTCACTCAAGAGCAAGTTGAAAGTAGATAGGAGGTCAGAGCTGGGTCCTGGAGATGTTTCCTTCTCCAGAGTCCCTCTCCAACTTGCCAATGGCAGCTACTTTTCTCAGAATCCAGATCCAGGGTTCTGAGGGCTTTTGCTGCATTTGTTGGTTCCTCAGTCGAACATTCCCTTCCTTCCATCAACTCTATATGTTCACACTGTTTCATTATTTCTTTCCCAAATTTCACCTTAGCACAGGAGAACGAAAAGGGAAAATATTAATAACAGCTTGGGCTGCAGTGATTTAGAAGGAGAATTTAGAGTTATCTCTTACTCAAAACATTTCTACGTTCCATGTGAGTCTCTCTCATATAACAAGAAAAAACTTAGAAAAAACGAGATAAAAGAGGAATTCAGACTCCTGCTGCGGTTGCAAGACTGTTAAGATTAAAATTCTCTGGGGATGATATCAATTTAAAGTTATTTATTAAATAGTAAAAAGTAGGTCTGCCATATGGCAGGTTGCCGAGTTAACCTATGCTTACTGCTTAGAAAGACCTGAGTTCATTTTGTCTCTGACATGTAATGATGGACCAAATTTCTCTCTCTTGCAATGAACAGGGAATGGAGGTTTAAAGCAAGGCAGATTAATGGGGTTTGGGTGTTATCAGAAGGAAAATCCTCCCTTCCCAGAAGCTTCTACCTATGCTTAACTGTTCACAGAAGTGGCCACTTTGGTACTAGGGGAGTGTGAACTCCATTACAAGAGTGAGGGTGGCTCTAGGTATTACCCATATTGACTTCTTTGTGTATGCGCCTCTTACCTTACCTGCCAGGCATATAATCAGTATCCTTTCCATGCCAAGGCTTTTGGTGGGTGTCTCCTGACTTACCTTTTGAACTTTTACAAACTGATTTCATTAGTATGCCTAAAGCTGGACAGTCTAAGGTTCATCTTGTCATGGTGGACAAATTTACTGGATGGATAGAAACCTTCCTTGCTACTTATGCCACAGTGACTTTTCTTGCTAAAATGCTATTGATAGAGATTTTCCTCTCATTTGGCTCTACTGTATGCATTGATTCAGATAAGGGAACTCCTCTTACTGAGTCTGTTTTACCAAAGGTTTGTTCTTGTTTGAGAATAATTCCCCAATTTCATACATCCTACTGTTTCCAGAGCTCAAGCCAAGTTGAAAGTATCAATAGAAAACTTGATACCATATCTGGCAAACTATGCCCCTAGACTCATGTCAAGTGGCCTGAGATTCTCCCCTCAGCCCTGTTCTACCTGAGCAGCAGACCTGGAGACTTCCATGTCTCACTATTTGAAATACTTTTTGGACTTCCTCCTGATCAGGTCAAACCTTTCCCCCCTGTAGGCACATCATTACTGTGGGGAGGAGGGAAGGCATCTCTGTGGCTTCTTAAATGTAGAATTTAAAGGTCCCAGGAGACAAGGTGTATATAAAGAATTTCCAGTGAACTGGAGGGACTCAGGCTGCCTAGGAAGACCCCTTTCATATATTTCTGACTATACCAATTGCCATTAAAATTGAAGAAAAAAATTTTGGATTCATTGTTCTCTTGTGAAACTAGTATGTTATACTGATACTGAATAATCTTATATTCTTGTTGTACTAAAACTAATATCAAGCTTTTACAAAGGAAAAAGCATATGTATAAGCATACTGAAAATCATGGTCATGTTAGAGATATGGTAAATTTAATTTTTAAATAATCCACTTGTACTTTGAAAAAACACATATGTTTAATGGTTCCCTAGGTTCAACTTTTGTTTATTGGAATTTGACAAATGATCTTTTTGATCTTTTTTTCCCTCTTGTACAGTGGTCATATTCTTGTAAAACTCTTGGCAGTCAGGCTTTAAACCAGGTTAAAAGTAAGTGACAGGCCTCAACTGTTGATGGGTTAGGGAGGGAGATATCAATCCTAAACATGAGAAGATTACCCATAGTGGGATGGGCTGGACAAAAGCAGGTGCTATGGGGCATGGTGAAAGAAAGAAAGAATGGAATGCAGAAAGAAATGCTGTGTGGAAGGGGGAGGAGCTGTTTGAACTATGAGAACTATACTTCATTAAAGACTTTTGTTGGTGGACTCAGACTAGGTAGTTAGACAGAAGGGTTGGAAATTAGGCAGAGAGAATGAGAATGTAGCTTCAACTTTGCTGAAGGATGAAGTGACCATTGCAGGTCAGAGGGCTTAGGGACAGATAGAGATTTTTTTAAAAACCCCTACCTTCCATCTTGACTCCAAGGCAGATGAGTGGTAAGGACTAGGCAATAGGGGTTAAGTGACTTGCCCAGGGTCACACAGCTGGGAAGTGTCTGCGGCCAGATTTGAACCTAGGACCTCCAGTCTTTAGGCCTGGCTCTCAATCCGCTGAACTACCCAGCTGCCCCCTTAGATAGAGGTTTTAAGGAAATTCCTAACCCATCATCCTTACCCAAATCCTAGTTTTCAAACTTTAATAAATCTACTGTGTCATGTTGCATTTTCAGAGCTTCAGGCCTGAGGCTATCCAACTTGCACTTAGGCCAAGAGAGGCAACTACTACAAATTGATATATTACAAACCTTGTGTAAGGGTTAGATTACCATTTTATAGTTGACCAAGCCAGGCAGGGTCAATTTGAGAACAAGGTTGGAAACCTTGTTGAAGAAAAAAGGCCATTTTCCATCAGTGGAATTTTTGGGCCTAGCCAGACCAGCTGTAACAGTGAAAGTGGCCATATTGGAAAATTTTTTCTTAAGCTCTGGGAGCTAAAATCTCCCTAGCAACCAGACTGAACCAATTAGAATAAACCACTATTTCTGAGGGGAGAAAAATTTAAAGGGCCAGTTTTAAAGAATAATTTTTCTATTTGAGTCTTGAGAACACAAGGAAGGTCCACAAACTAGAAGTAATCATGGGAGTGTTGGCCAGTCTATACCAATTCATCCTCTTGTGTTACAACATACTATTTGTTACCATCCCTGATTTTATTTACTTCCTGATAAACATATATGGAAGTGTTAAGTGGTTGATGTCCCAGTAATATTTGGGTTGTTCTTCACATGATTGCAAATCTATTATTCTGTAAAAAGGATTTTAGGCATGATACAGGAACAAAGGCTGTGAGGAAGGATGACAATGCCTTGAAACTAATGATTTTGGTGTTAAAGGAAGGTGTGGAAAAGATGGAATAGAAACTAACTGGGGAAACTGAGGCACTGAAAATAATAAGACAGAGAACAAAGATAATGATAACCAGTGCAAGGCTGATGAACAGCATGGTGTGAATGAATCAGCTGGTGCTGTTGTTGTTCCATTGCTCCCATTGTGTGACTTGACTTTCCTCCAGTTGGAAGCAGGCATCGTACATATGTAAACTCATAAGCCTTTTAGAGCAGCAGATTTGGACTATCTTAAAAAAAAAAAGAGAGAGAGAATGCCTACATTTTTGGATGAGACTCTCCAATGTGTGAAGGAATCCAAAAGGGCAATGTGGCTGTATGATTTGACATTTGAAGACACTGAACTTTTGCTTTTGGAACTTTTTACAAGGGGGGAAATGATAAATTTGTAAAGGAAACTAGGAACAACCCCAATCTTACCTCATGACCAGAATCAATTCAAGATCTACTAGTTATCTAATATTGATAATCTATGATTTTTAGACCAGGCTAGGAACTCTATTTTGGAAGCAATGAAAATTCACTCCACAAGACCAGATGCCCGGGGGAAATTTGAAAGATTTAAACAAGATCCAGGGGAAAATCCTTCCACATTTCTAGATAGAATCATAGAAATGGGAGAAAATTTACTTAGGTTTGCATATTCATCAGAACAAAATTTATAACATATAAGGAGATAATTTGTAAAAGGGAGCTGTCTGCCGGTTAGGAACTATCTTAGACTATAGAGGCCAGGATGGGAAACTCTTGGTTTGGAGGAATTAAGGAAGAATGCTGTGTATATTTTTTCAGGAGAAAAGGTTAGGAACAATGAAGAAAAGAATGAATTAATCCAAGAATTAAGAACTCAATTAAATGAGGCTAACAAAAGGTAAGAGATGAAGAAATAGAAGTGAAGATGATGGTAACTTTGCAAACTTATCAGCCTAGACAACAATATACACCAAGGGTACAAAGAAATAATCAATTAATTATCCAACCATTCTGGAGGGCATGGAACTATGTCCAAAGGGTGCTAAAATATTGTCTGCCCTTTGATCCAGTCAAAACACTGCTGGGTTTGTACCCCAAAGAGATAATAAGGGAAAAGAATTGTACAAAAATATTCATAGCTGTGCTCTTTGTGATGGCAAAAAATTGGAAAATGAGGCGATGCCCTTCAATTGGGGAATGGCTGAACAAATTGTGGTATATGTTGTTGATGGAATACTATTGTGTTCAAAGGAATAATAAACTGGAGGGATTTCATGGGACCTGGAATGACCTCCATGAATTGATGCAAAGGGAAAGGAGCAGAACCAGGAGAACATTGTACACAGAGACTGATACTGTGAAGATTGGATTTAGCTATCTTCTGATGATAACAATGAAGATACTTAGCTCTTCCTTTATAGTGAAGCTAGAGGTGTAAGCTACAACCTATTTTTAGATTTTAACTACAAAAAGGTGTTCAGTAACTACAAAAGGCAAATTTACCAAAAGAAATGTTAAGTAACCCAAAAAGATATAATCTAATCAGAGGAGGTGAGAACTAAAGAGTGGGCAGTCCTGGAGAAAATCTAACTAAAGAAGGTGAGAACTAAAGAGTGGGCAGACCTGGAAAAAATCTAATCAAAGAAGGTGAGAACTCAAGAGTGGGAAGTCCTGGAAAAAATCTAATCAAAGAAGGTGAGAACTAAAGAATGGGCAGTCCCGGAGAAAAGTGTCTGCTGAGATTTTAGATGTGAAATTTAGGGGAGGTGACATAAGAAAAAAAGATCTTTAAAAAGAGGACCAAAAGGCAGAAAGAGATCATTTGGATTCAGACTTTTGGTCATTCAGATTCAGACATTAGGATAGTCGTATTCAAACATTTGGACATTTGGATAGATTCAGAGATATTCGATTGAGAACTCTGACTCAGAGTCAGACTGGAGGAACTGGAACCCTGGAGGAACTTGGGCAGGAGACCTCAGATTGCTTTTCATTTAGATGGCCATCGTTGGTTAGTGAAAGGCTGACTTAGTGACCCCCACCTTTCTTGAGGCATGAAGCCTCCAGGAAAAGTCCATCATCTTGAGACTCTTTTCCCTTGGCTGGGACTTAGAATTTCTAATTAGTATCAGAGGAAACCAGAGCTCACTCGCTCTCTCTCTCTCTCTCTCTCTCTCTCTCTCTCTCTCTCTCTCTCTCTCTCTCTCTCTCATTCCTTAATATCTTCTCTCTATTGTAAATAAACTACCATAAATTCCATTTACTTTTGTAATTCATTTTGGGATTTAGAAATTAAATCCCTGGCAACCACCTATATAAAAATTCCAACCACAATTAATTTTAACAATACACTGTGGTCCAATCAAATGTAATGAACTTCTCCATTAGTGACAATGCAGTGATCCTGAACAACTTGGAGGGATCTATGAGAAAGAACACTTTCCACACTCAGAAGAAAAACTGTGGGAGTAGAAACACAGAAGAAAAACAACTGCTTGAATACATCCGTTGAGGGGATATAATTGGGGATGTAGACTCTAAATGAACATCCTAATGCAAACATCAACAACATGGAAATAGGTTTTGAACAAGGCCACATGTAATACCCAGTGAAATTGCCCATCAGTTATGGGAAGGGTGGGGTTAGGGGAGGGAGGGAAATAATATTATTCTTGTAACCAAGGAATAATATTATAAATTGACTGAATAAATTAATTTAATTTAAAAAAGTAATAATCAATTAAAATGTTTCCTGTGCAACCATCCAGGGCATTTTGTTAAAGACTGTAGATTGAAAGCCCAGATAAATAAGAAGGGAAATTCTTACTCTAATAATACTGTTTGAGGCTAACATAGTGTTTATTGTAAAAAAAAAATGGTTTTCCATGGTATGCAAGTTTGACTTTGAGTTGGATAATAGATAGAATTGTTGTTGTATTAGATTAGTATTATAAGATTTTGATAGAAATTTGATGTATAAATAGTTATCCTAGTGTTAGGGTTTTGTATTGGTTTGTATTTTGGAGAAGTGATAGGATATATTCAGATATTCTGTATTGTTTGAACTTTGCAAATGTGTTGTGGTGAAACTTTGTAATAATTTTGTAAACCCTACCCTTACCCTTCTTTCCTTGGGGGACAATTGTGTTTTCAGAGCTCCAGGCCTGAGGGTATCCATCTTGCTCTTAGGCCAGAGAGAAGCAGCTACTACAAACTGCTATGTTACAAACCTTGTGTAAGGGTTAGATTACCATCGTATAATGGAGAGCTTAGTCAGTCATCAAAGATGCCATCCTGGGTCATTGACTTTAGTTTTTCCACTGGGCTTCACTGGTTCTGAAAGACAGTGAAGCCATTGTGTAGCACTGCCTCTCTTAAAATCAATTCACATATAAGTCATCAATCACCTCCTGATGTCATTGGTCCTCCTTGAAAATGAAGAATCAATAACAATAACAACAAAACAAGAAAGGAATGGAATTTTAAAATCTGGTTTGTAGATATTTATGCCATTATAAGCTAATTTGAGACTAACTTTATAACTAAAAAGTGATATCTTTACTGTAAATGTCTATATTATGGTTTAAAGTTTTGTTTTGTTTTGTTTTATACTTGCTAAAGCCTCTTCCTAGATTTTTGGAGGTTTGCAACTAGGAATTAAGATTACTCAAAAAACAGAACATGCTTCACTCCCATTCCTAGAAGGTGAAAGATGTATTTACCATTTTAGTAGAAGGTGATTGCACTTGTAGAGAATTAAAAAATAAAAACAACAACAACAAACTATTGGGGATTCATGAGAATTTAATTGTTTAGGTAAATTAGTAGCAAAGTCACCTAAATTGAAATGATTTGAGAAAGTTTTTGAACTTAAGATAAAGATGAAAAAATCTTTTTGGAGAGTATCTATTAGCAATTTCAGTTAGGTAGTGTTCTATCGAGTTATAACATTTACTAAAGGGAAACTAGAAAAAAAAATTTGCAGCATGAGATTATTTGAGTATAGCATACTGAAATTCTGTTCTATTAGGACAATTTGAAGGGTCATCATAGCCTCATGAGCTTCCAAATCCTTATAGCCTCATGAGCTTCCAAAAGAGGATAATAGAAATGTAAGACTTTTACCATGCATCTGAAAAAGCAAAGTGAAAGAAGTGGTCTCTCTAACTAACATTTTCAGTATTGCCATTTGTAATTATAAACCTAGATTTGATTTGATTGAAATTTAACCTGAAATTAAATGATGATGCTATCTCACTTTAAGTAAGATGTGTTCTCTCATTACGATAATTGTGGTCAATAAAACTTATTTATTTATTTATTAGTTTTTAAAACATTATTTTATTTGGTCATTTTCATACATTATTCATTGGAAATGAATCATTTTCTTTTTCTCCCCTCCCACCCCGCCACCCCTTCCCTAGCCAACATGCAATTCGTCTAGGTATCACATGTGTCCTTGCTCTGAACCCATTTCCTTGTTGTTGGTATTATAAAACTTAATTTTAAATACATTTGATATTTGTCATTAAGGTGATATGCTTGGAAAGTGTATGTATCACAAGAGCCCAAGTTCAAATCTAGTCTGATACCCTTAGTAGCTGAGCAAATCACTTCATCTCTGCTTACTTTTTTCTTTGTAAAACTGAGATAATAATAGCACTTGCACACTAGGGCTGTGAAAATCATTTGAAATAAATTGCAAGATGCTGAGCACTATGTGCAATTCTGATGAGAGCAGAGTTTAAACATCATCCATCCAATCCCCATTTTCCCTTCCACTATATTGATCCTATATGCCTCCTAATGTGAGATAATTTACCCCAACTTTCTCTCCTTTTCTCTTTTTCCATTGTATTCCTCTTTCTTATCCTTTGATTTTTTAAAAATATCATCTCATCATATTCAACTTATTCCCTGCTCTCTGCCTATATGTGTTCCAATTCATTGCCCTAATAGTGATAAAAATCTTACAAATATTCAGTACCTTATATTTCCTGAATACTTTAGGGAGCTTGGGTACTTCAAGTACCAGAGATATCTTAAGTCTCTTGTATAATTGAAAATCTGTTATCCTACAAAAGAACTACATTTCCCAGGAGCCCACTGACTTCCTATCATTATGTAGTTCTTGTAGATAGGGGGTATTAGGTGGGGACATGGAAGGTCCCACCTCTTTACTTCCAGTCCTAAGCTTGGTGCTTGTAAGGCGGGTATTTGAACTGACTGATCAGCCATGGGCACGTGGTCTTTATTTTGTATCTTCTTTATTCCTGGATTTCTCATGATCATTAATCCTCTGTATAATATATTTTTTATTATTGAGATATTAATTTTTACAGTTGGTGACCAAAAGGGACCAGAAACTCGCTCAATTTTTTTTAATATAGCCTAGATAATTTTTTTAAGCCATGTTTCTCCTGCCAAGGTTTTTGCCCGCCCCACCCACCCTCGCAAACTCCAACTCTCTTTGAAACTGCTGCATTTTTCTTTTTCTACTTTTTGCCCCATTGCTTGATCTCCCTACTGGCTGAGCTATTATTAGCCAGGGGACTAGATAAACTGCTTCTCTTGCCCAACTGCTTGAGTCCTTCATTCCTTGTTCCTCTTTGTTCCTCCTTTCTGCTGACTCTGGCTTTTCTGATATTGCTTCCTCTAGCCCCTGACCCCAATCATTCATCTGGCCCCAGTCCCAGGCTGACAGTGGCTCTGCTCCTCAAATGGACCTCTGACTGGACCCTGACCCCTATGGCTATTGCTGATTGCTGCCACCAAGAAGCTAGGAGTCAGGACAGATGGTAAAAAATTGGGGTGTTCTTTCCATAGGCAACAATTATCCTACACTTGGCAGGATACCTTGGGGAGGGGTGTGGCAAGGAGAAAGAAGAGACTCTTCCAAACAGGAAGTTGATTACAAGTGTGGTATATTCTATGAAAGAGCAGTGCATTGCTTATTTCAAACAGCTTCTATCATTCATGAGTGCACTGATCCTTTTATTTACCTTACCTGAGATTCAGGGGAGAAATTCATCTCCCTGCAACTCTTTGCCATTTGGGCCTGCCCAGTTTGAGATTCCTAAAACCCATGTTCTCCCTCGCTATTAGAGATCCCACAGTACTTACAAAAGGAATCTGAATAGATAGAGAAAGGAACTTTAAGAGACTGTTGGTAAAGATTTTAAGCCTTTTCAGACTCCAGTTTTTTAAATGAAAGTCTCTGTATCTTATTGTATTTTGCTGATTGTTTTGTTTAAGATTTAATTTTGGTATTTTAAATTCATATATTAATGCATTCTATAGTGTTGTATTATGCTGAATCATTTTAATCTACTGTGTTTTAACTATTAGATATATTCTGTTACCTTTCCCCTATGGCTACTAAACAAAATATTGTACAATATTGTCAAAGACCATAAATGTTTTTTTCCCCCATTTTTCATTTGCTAATTGTCACATAGATGATGGATGGACTCAAGCTGACTAATAACCTTTAGGGAATTTAATAAGCTAAGAATTTAATGGTGATTCTAAAGTGTCTTCAGAAATAATTTTAATGAACTAGTGGTTTCCAAATGATGAGGTTTTTTTAAATTTATATTTTAAATAATTCTGTATAAAAGGTAGAGAAACAAAGAAATGTTCCTACCAAGGTGTTTCTATGAATCAGGAAGTCATAAAAAGAGCTCCTGAAAAAAACTCTTCAGTTTAATTTACTTCCATCAAAATAATCTAGATGTTCTAGACCCAAATAAATTTTACTTTGCTTAAGCAGATATTTGCCAAGGTTGAAAGATTTGCTATGTCTGTTAAAAATGGTGACAAAAATCCATCAGTTCATAGGTTTTTTTGGTCATATAGCAATTTATATGAAATATGATAGTGGGTTTGTTTGCTATTATAACTAATTGGGCTATTATGAATTGTATTCTTTGGTATTCCTTCAAATGTGCATTATCTACCGTATTGCTGCTTTATTCTGAAAATTGTTTGTACTCACACAGTGGTTAAGTTGAAAATGAAATGGATCTCATATTTTTTGGTGAGAAATTTTTTCTTTAACTTTTTGTTATTTTGCAGTAATATAAGTTTAAAATATATTTCCTCTAATGTCAATGCATACCCCAAAGCTTTAGACTATAAAAATGATGGCATTGATAGTTTAAAAAAATTATGGAACTTTGGTTAATGATTCTGTCTGATTCCAGGACAAGAGAATACAAAAAGAGCCATTGAATAGTCCCAAAAAAGCACAAAGTTAAACTGCTTAGTGCACAAGGTCAAACAGAACAACCAATCCTGATGGAATTATTGAAAATTTTGAGCCAATACAAGAGGACTTGAACTTGATTGGGGTTCAAGGTTGAGGCTGTTTAACATGTGTTAAAGACAGGTCTTCCTTTTCCCACATTCTTCCACGTATCTCAAATTTGACTCCTACCTGCCTCCTATAACCTGGTCCCTTTTCTGTCTTTCATGATGTGGCAAGTTTTCTATAGTACTGGCTACTGATGGGTAAATGTGTAATTGCTTAAGTCATTTTAATTGGGCTTTGATTCAAGGACCTGTTATAGACTTGTTTTTCCTTTACTTAGAATTTCTATACAAAAGACTTTGATAGTCTATATTTCATCCAGAAATTATCTTTTTTATTTGGATTTTTTTGATGTTTTTTATTTCTCTTGCCAATTTATTTATATACCTCATAACACAATCATGCATTCCTATGTGATCCCTGGGTTTTTTGATACCCTCTTCAGGGGGGAATGTATTATTATAATTATTATTCTAATTTGAAACATTTAAATTCTTTTTGAGAGTAATTTTAGGATAAGAAATAGGCTACCTCTCTGAATCAAGAAAGTGAACTGTTTGGAGAAGGCACCATTAAGATACCTAAACAGATTACACACTGCATCAGAAAATCCAGAGTGAACTTTCAAATGTGATGACTTGAACTGTGTGCAGTTGAATGCATTTATTTTGTATGTATATTCTTATGCTTCAGTGTACTGCTCCCTAACTGGCTTTTTGTCAATGTACCTAGCAATCTTTGGTTTTGTTCTATTTTCCTTTTATCCCCAAATTATTGTAATTTCAAAGTTGATTTTGTTTATAAGATCCATTGGAGAGACCAATCTTCCATGGATCTCAGGGAGGAATGTATAATTGAAAATCCATTACCCTAAAAAAGAACTACATTTCCTGGAAGCCCACTGACTTCCTGTCATTACATACTTCCTGTAGATAGGAGATATTAGGTGGGGATATGGAAAGTCCCACATCTTTGCTTCCGGTCCCAAGCCTGGTTGTGGTAAGGTGGGTCTTTGAACTGGCTGATCAGCCATGGGCACGTGGTCTTGATTTTGTATCTTCTTTATTCCTGGATTTCTAATGATCAGTAATAAGCCTCTATATAATATATTTTTTATTATTGAGATTTTAATTTTTACAATCTTAAGTATGTCTTAAAATCTTAAGATTAAATTAAGATTAAGCACTTTCCTAAAAGTAATTTAATCAGTTTAACTCCACTTTTCCTTGATTACTTTAAAGTATTTTAAATGTATGTTACACTGTAAGTATCTTAAGTAGTCCAGTCATCACTTTTCCACACAAGGAATATAATCCGTTTAACTGAATTATTTACCTTGATTACTTTAAGTATATTAAGTACTTTAGTCTACTGTAATGTGGAAATCTTCAATCAAATCAGTTCCCCCCACTGATTCTCTTGAGTTTTTCCTGCTTATCTGTTTGTCTCTTTTGAGTGTCAAATTTAAACATTGAATTTTCTTTTTAGCCCTGGTCACTTCATCAGGAATACCTGGAACTTCTCTATTTCATTAAATATCCACTTCTTCCCATGGAATATTATGCTTAGTTTTGTTTGGTAGGTGATTTTTGGTTGTAGACCTAGATCGTTTACCTGGTGAAAAATCATATTCCTTGGCTTATATTCCTTTAATGTAGAACATGATTGCTAGGTCTTGCTTAATATTGATGGTAGTTCCAAAATATTTGAATTTTTTTGTCTCTTTTTTGGGAGGCTGCTTATAGTATTTTCTCCTTGGCTTGTGAGTTCTGGAATTTAGCTATAGTAGTTCTGGGGTTTTTAAATTTGGGATTTCTTTCAGGAGGTGATGGGTATGTTCTTTCAATTTCTATTTTCTCCTCTTGTTCAAGAATATCAGAGTAGTTTACCTTGGTGATTTCTTTCAATAAGTCCCAGTTCATTTTGGTTATGATTTTCATACAGTACAATGGTTTTTAAATGATCTCTTCTGCATCTGTTTTCCAGGTCTTTTGTTTTTCCAGTGAGATACTTCAAATTTTCTTCTATTTTTCCATTCATTTGAAGATGTTTTATTGTTTCCTGCTGTCCCATGAAGTCTTTAGCTTCCATTTCTCTGATTCTAATTTTTAGGAAACCATTTTCTTCTTCTTTGAGGCTTTGCACCTCATTTCTTAAAGAGATACTATCCTCTTTAAGGTCTTTTTATTTCCTTTTTTAGAGACTCTTTTTTTCAGTAAGGTTTTGTTCTTGTGTTTTTTCCCCCTAATTTTTCATCAAAGTTTCATCTTATTTTTTCCATTCTTTTTTTTTTAACTCTTTCAGGTGTTCACTTTAGACTTGACATCTTTTCACATTTTCCTTTGGTGCTTCACAAATGTTCATTTTTGTATTGATGTACTCTTCTGAGCTTGTATTTAATCATCTCTATTGTTGAAATATTTTTCTAGTGTTAGACTTTTTCTCTGTCTTTTCCTCTTTGGGGTGTCTTTAATGGCCCTAAGAAACAGCCTCTCCTTCCATTCCCTTCTGCGTCTCTGCCCTCAAGATCCTGCTCCTGGGAGAATTTCCCAGAAATCCTTGTTCAGTGCCCAACTGTCATTCTTGCCTCATGCAACTGTCGATCCCTAACATTCCACTTACCCCCAATGGTTCTCTTTCCTACTCCCCATAATTACACTTATTCATCACCCACTATTGCACACATGGGTCACAGGCCTTCCCCTCTCAAGTGTAAGTGGGGTATATACACTTCTGGTGATTAAATCTAAAAAATGGGCAGGGGAGAGTTAATCCCATCTTCACAAAGGAAAATCTTTAAAAATTGGGAGTACTCATAAAGAGCTTGCTAATTTGACATTTCTTTAATAGCTGAGATTTTCTTGTCTTCCCACCCATGTGGGGACTGAGTTAGATGTTTATTAATGTGGTTGGTGTCTATAATTTCAGGGAGTTGAGAAAATTATTTCTAGAATGAGACTAAGAGAAATGCTAGGGGCCTTTGTCATTTCTGGGGATTAAGTGGCCTTGACCCAGTACCCTAGCCTACAAGATCCTTAAGGAAATGTGAAAGTAAAGAGTAAATTTAATGTGTGCCTCTGTGTGTGTGTGTGTGCATGTGTGTATGTGTGTCTGTGTGTGTGTGTGTTAAGGGGGATAGTATGATTTTAGACAACATCTAGTGACCCAAATGAAAATAGAAACATTTGTCCATGCCTTCTTACTTCATATTTTATTTGAACAATGACAATTTATTAATAGCCATACCATCAGTTGAGTAAGACAGACCTTGTAAACTCATTCATAGTAGATAAATTAGTCTTCCCACCCACCTCTCCCACTTCCCACTTCCCCCCAGGGATTTTATATATCATGTTTCTTTCCTTTCCTCTTTTTGGTCTAGGAATACTCTATCCAGAATAAAGCAGTGAGTTACAGTCCACCATCATTAAATGGATAAATTTGATTTTATTATAATATCACAATTATATTATAATTAAATAATACATAATATTATAATTATATATACAATTTATTTATTATTGTATAATATTAAGAATTACATAACCTGAATCTGGAAGTTTTATTTCAGAAGGTCAAGGGTAGTGGAGAATAGACATGCAGCAGAGTCTTTGAAGAAGAAAATGATAGCTATGCTACTCATTTAATGTGGCATGCGATGATTTTGGCTCCAATACAACATATGGGAGGAAAGTACTGGTCCTGGTAAACTGTGTTATTGATCTTCATGACAATACAAAAGATTATGTGATTTTTTTTCATACTAATTGTAGATAGATCAGAATATTATACCAAACTGATTTTTAAAACTAACCTGGAGAACTTTTGACATATCTGCTATTCATTACATTCTTTTGGTACAAACAAGTGTTGTTTCACTGTGGCAAAATTGGGACATTAATGCATTACTAGTGGAGTTGTGAATTGATCCAACCATTCTGGAGGGCAATTTGGAACTATGCCCAAAGGGCCCAAAAAGACTGTCTGCCATTTGATACAACCATAGCACTACTGGGTTTGTACACCAAAGAGATAATAAGGAAAAATGCTGCAGTCAGGGTCCAGCCTCACTAGAGGCTGTAGGGCTCCCGACAGGTGATGAACAACCAGTCAAATAAATAACAAAAGGAAGACAGGTTAATCATTATGACCATGGGACTGCTTTGCAGCTTGATAGCTGCTCCACCATTCTCAGGCCTGGTATTTATTTTTATACCCATTTTCTTGGCATGCAGACACATTACCTAACACACATGTTCAAAGAAAGATAATTGGAAAAGTGATACATTAACTTTTTTTTTAAACCCTTACCTTCCATCTTGGAGTCAATACTGTGTATTGGCGCCAAGGCAGAAGAATGGTAAGGGCTAGGCAATGGGGGTCAAGTGACTTGCCCAGGGTCACACAGCTAGGAAGTGTCTGAGGCCATATTTGAACCTAGGACCTCCCATCTCTAGGCCTGGTTCTCAATCCACTGAGCTACCCAGTTGCCCCTGATACATTAACTTTTAACAAATCACTTGATTAACATTCTATATTTTGTATTGTGATTACAGACAGCATACAAGATGAATGATTTTGTCACAGGTAGCTTAATTTTCTCATTACCCTGTGAGAAGTTTTGAGCTTACAAACAATCAAGGAAAATGACTTATTGCTTTTAATAAAATGGAATAATTAATCAACAGTTCTTTTTTTTTTTTTAAACCCTTACCTTCTGTCTTGGAGTCAATACTGTGTATTGGCTCCAAGGCAGAAGAGTGGCAAGGGCTAGGCAATGGGGGTCAAGTGACTTGCCCAGGGTCACACAACTAGGAAGTGTCTGAGGCCAGATTTGAACCTAGGACCTCCCGTCTCTAGGCCTAGCTCTCAACACACTGAGCTACCCAGCTGCCCCCAATCAACAGTTCTTAAAAGACAATTCAACAATCATATCACAATTAAAATTTAGACTGGTCATTTCTCAGGGTTTTTACTAGGGATTTCCTGAGTTACTGATTTGTGTAATCAAGTCACTGAGGCATACTGAAGCTTGATGTACTTGTACTTATTGCTTGGGTGTCTATGATTGATTTGTGTGCTGGCTTCATGAGAATAGGTTTCTGTGAGTGGGAAAGTTTTTGGCTTGGCCTGTAGCTGAGGTTTTGCCAGGAATTATGTACCTAAGTAAAAATTAACCCATGATAGGCCTTTTGGGATTGGGTTTGAGGGTCTGATCTTTTGGTGATGTTTTAGAGAATTAGGGTATAGGTGTTTCGCTCTTGCATTATTCCTTTTGAGACTAGGGGTAATACTAATCATGTCAATTCATAGGTAAGGGGCATTGATGAAAGAGGTCATGTAAAAGGGGATAGAGTGGATAGTCACATCTCTCCAGGGACCACTCTGTGGTCTCCCCTGCTACCATGAGTGACTCTGTCAAGTTGTCGTGGTCTGATGGCCCCCAGCAGAAAAAGACATGCACAAAAATATTCATAGTTGTGTTCTTTGTGCTGGAAAAAAAATTGGAAAATGAGGGGATGCTCTCTGATTGGGGAATGAGTGAACAAATTATGGTATACATTGGTGATGGAATACTATTGTGCCTGAAGGAATAATAAACTGGAAGAATTCCATGTGAACTGGAATGACCTCCAGGAATTGATTCAGAGTGAAAGGAGCAGAACCAGGAGAACATTATACACAGAGACTGATACACTGTGGTACAATTGAATGTAATGGACTTCTGTAAAGATTAAAATTTAGGGGAGATGGGGATACTGAGGCATCTGAGGCAGGTAGAAATTAGTTTCTCTCTGCAAGGAGTATTATAAATTTTTAGAGGTTTATTGAAGATTAAGGATTAAAGAAAATAAAGGATAAGAACATGTGTCCAGGCCATAGAGTGGCTTAGACACAACATCACCTACATTATGAAAAAAGTCAGGCCTGCCCCAAAACGGAAGTCCAAGAGTCAAGAGAGAGAGCCCTCAAAAGCCTTTGAATCAGCTTAAATCCCTTCTCGATCTCAGCCCAGGTGAGATTACAAGGCATTCTGGGGAAGTGGAGCAAAGGCTCATGGGGATTGTAGTCCTGTATTCAAGCCTATTTTTTAAATTCCCCCGTTTGATCTTTTGAAACAATTAATTTTTTTCCAAAGGATCATGAAAACATAATCAAGTTAAAGATTACAATAATTTGAGGATAAGAGAAACAAAAGAATAAAACCAATAGTTACTGGACGCATTGACAGAAAGCCAGTTAGGGGGCAGTCCCCTTTGGCATTAAAGTATGCATGCAAATAAATGTTCATTAACCACACCCAAAGTTCATTTTTGTGCAGCTTGTGGTCTGGAGGCTTCTTCATGATGGCTTCTCCAACAGTTCAGTTTCTGGATTCAGGGAAGTAGCACTTCTTTACCTAAAATTCTTCTCAAAAGGAATTTAAACTTTGCAATTTAAATAATGATATATTTTTTTTTACATTCCCCCCATTAAGAGGGTGATATAAAAAAAAAAAGGATCACTTAGGGATGTATGGCTGAGGTATGTGAATCAATTGGCAAGAGATGTTAAAAAGACATCAGAAAAATCAAAAAGAAAAGAAAACTTTCTGGATGAAAATATAGACTATCAAAGTCTTATGTGTAAAAATTCCAAGTAAAAGAAAAATAATCTATAACAGGTCCTTGAATCAGGGCCCAATCAAAATGATCTGAGCAATGATGCATTTACCCAGTCAGTAGCCAGGACTACAGAAAGTTACCACACTATGAGAGGCAGAAAAGGGGACCAGAGTATATAAGCCAAGTAGGAGCCAAGTTTGAGGTACTTGGTAGAATGTGGAACAAGGAAGACCTGCTTTTAACACATGTTAAACAGCTGCAACATCGAACCCCAAACACGTTCAATTCCTCTTTGTCTAGGTTCAAAGTGACATCAATTTCACCAGGATTGGTTGGTCTCTTTGACCTTATGCTCTATTGGCACTATGCAGTGGCTCTTTTGTGAATATCTTGTCCTAGAATCAGGCAGAATCATTAAGCAAAATCCCATAATTTATTTAAATAATTAGTGGCATCGTTTTTATAGTCACAAGCTTTTTAGGGCATGCATTAGCAAATGTATTTCAAACTTGTAGCACTGAAAATTCAAAAAGTTAAAGAAAATCTTAATGCTGGTGACATGTGCTTCAAATATAAAAAGGAGAGAAAAAATAATAAAAAACCTGAAAAAGTATATTGCACATGCAAGAAAAATATAATAATAAAAGAGCTTTTAAGAAAATTCAAAAATGTAGCTTATAATCATCGACACTCTGTGTCAGCTAAGAAAATATAAAATGCAAGGCTTTCTCATCAAAAATGAGATCCATTTCCTCTTTGTATCTGGCCATGATCACTATGAGTAGAAGGCAAATGAATTGAACAAGGTCAACAATTTTTTTCATTTTTAAAAATACAGTAGTACAAATATGTAGTTACTAAAATCCCCAAAATTCTCAATAGCCCAATTAATTGCAATAGCAAACAAACACACTTTCATATTTCACATAAGTTGCTGTATGACATTTTTAAAACCTATGAATTGATGGACATTTGTCACAATTTTTACAAACATAGCAATCTTTCAACCTTGGTAATAAACATATATATATATATATATATATATATGTATATATATTTTTAAACAAGGTAAAACTCATCTTGGGTTTAAAACATAATCAAGAAATCTAGACATCATTCTGGTGCAAGTAGTGAGCTGAAGAGTATAAATAAAGGGGGTGCTCCTTTTTCTTGGAGGCTTATAGGGATACAAATGCCCTGAGATTAACTGCCCAACTTCCATTCACATGTGGGAAGGTTGGGGTTTATAAAATGTATTTCACTTCAGCTACTAGAATGGGCCTTACCTCATGGTAGGGGCAGGCAAAAATAACCAGATTGTTAAAAAAAAATTCCAAAAATCATATTTAAAAAACCCTTAAAATCAAATCATTTGAGGTATTTAGCACATTAAATTTTCCAAAGGTTGTTAATACAATTATAACCAGTTCTGAAGTCCATCTATGTGATGATAATTTACAAAGTCAAAATATAAAGGCTATTTTTTCATATATGGGCTTATTCACAATAATATTTGTTCAATAGTTATAGGGGGAAAATAACAGAATTTCAAAACTCAGTACATTCAAAATAAATTCAATCAACCTTCAGTTCAAGCAGAATAATATTGAATCCAGTAATATATTAACTTAAAATCACAAAGTTAAACCTTAACAAAAAACACAATGGAGATACAGAGATTTTTTATAAACCATTGGAGTTTGAAATGCCTTAAAATATAGCCTTTAGTCTTTAAAGTTCCTTAGGTGTGTTATCCATTTAAATGTCTATTGTCTGAAGGCAGAGTAGTAAGAGCTATGGATCTGCTCAGAGCCCCATAGCTGGGGAGAATCTGAGGCCAGATTTTAACCCAGGACCATGCTCTCAGTTCCCTGAAACACCCATTTGCAAATTCAAAGTTGAATTTTTGGGCTGAATGTTTCTTCTGGCATGCAGGTGAAATCAATGAAATTACCAGAACAGTCAAAAAGTATCTTTTTACATAGCCCATTGCTTTTTAAGTTTCTGTTTGAAAAAATCTGTTTCTTCTCCTCTCCCTTTTCTCTCCCCTCCTCTGATACCCCTGTGGCCAATACCCCCATCCACATGGAGGCTTAGCCTAAGGGAAAATTACCTGGTCTCCTTTCCCTCTCTTCTCTCCCCTCCGCCCATGTGGCCAATACTGTTACCACCTGGTCTCAAGGAGTCCTCAGCAATCTGCTCCAAGGATCTGGGTGATGAGCTGGCTGGGGTGACGCTCGTGGGTCTGGAGCTGGGGTGATGAGCCATCTGGGTCGGAGGCCAGATGGGTGAGAGACAGACCGCCAGGGTGGGTTGGGCCAGGACCAGGTATCAGGTGAGGACGATCTGGGCTACAGGCTGCAGGCAGGAAGTGACAACGAGGCTGAGCCGGGTGGGGTGGGCAGCAAACACAACAGGTCTGGAGCCTGTAGCAGCTTTGCGTGGGTAAAAAAAACCTTGGCCAGAGAGATATGGCTCAAAAAAAATTTCTAGGTACTAGATATTAAAAGTTGAACTAAAAATCAAAAAAGAAATCAGAAGATTGAGATATTTCATTGTCCCTTCATGGTCGCCAAACTGTAAAGCTTAAAATTTAGGGGAGACGGGGAGACTGAGGCATCTGGGGCAGGTAGAAATTAGTTTCTCTCTGTAAGGAGTATTATAAATTTTTAGAGGTTTATTGAAGATTAAGGATTAAAGAAAATACAGGATAAGAACACGTGTCCAGGCCATAGAGTGGCCTAGACACAACCTCACCTACATTATGAAAAAAGCCAGGCCTGCCCCAAAACGGAAGTCCAAGAGTCAAGAGAGAGAGCCCTCAAAAGCCTTTGAATCAGCTTAAATCCCTTCTCGATCTTGGCCCAGGTGAGATTACAAGGCATTCTGGGGAAGTGGAGCAAAGGCTCATGGGGATTGTAGTCCTGTATTCAAGCCTATTTTTTACACTTCTCCATTAGTGCCAATGTAATGATCCAGAACAATTCAGAGGGATTTATGAGAAAGAACACTATTCACATTCAGAGCAAAAACTGTGGGAGTAGAAGCACAGAAGAAAAACAAGTGCTTGACCATAAAGATCAATGGGGATATGATTGGGGATGTAAACTCTAAATAACATCCTAGTGCCAACATCAACAACATGGAAATAGGTGTTGATCAAGGACACAGGTAAAACCCAGTGGAATTGTGCATCGGCTACAGGAAGGGGTGGGGGGAGGTAAGGGAAAGAATATGATTTTTGTAACCAGGGAAAATGTTCAAAATTGACTAATTAAATAAAAATTTCAAAAAATAAAAATAAAAAACCGAAAGTGTTGTTTCATGGAAACTTTCATGTGCTCCCAGTTTCTAATATAAAACATATACGCTAGTAAGGCTGGTAGCCCTATCAGACCTCTTCCTGCAACTCCATGAAGACCACTTGTATGGTTCTACAACATTTCTGTCTTGGTTCCATCTGCTATGGGATTGACCTCATGTTTTTTTTTCCCTATGACCACACCAAATACACTATAATAGAGATGGTGAACTATTTAGAACTTTTTAGAGACCATGCCTCATCTCCCCAGCGACTGGTTCACCTCCTCCACAGTCAACAGATCCTGTATAGAGTAAGGTCTGCTTTTCAGGATGTTGTTGACAGTCTTAGGCAGCTCTTTTCAGGAAAAACCTTGTGGCAGAGATTCCTGGATCAGCAAGTCCTGAACCAATCATTCTGGAGAAGGAGAGGCAGCTTAAACAGGGTTCTAGGATAAGAAGAACTTCCATTTTTTAAAAAGGCAAATTCGTCCTTTGGATCAACTAAACCTGATCTATGTTCAGGTCAAGTCTAGGCTTGCAAGAATTGCTTTACCAATGATTCTGGTCTGGCTGCAAGTCCGCCTGATCTGAAGTCAGAAATTTTTCCTTCATAGAAAAACTCAGCAAGTAAAGAGACCAAGGCAACCACTTTGGCATGTGGAATAATATTTGTGACTGGTAAGACAAATATGTATGGAAAATACACAACTAAGTGGCTTTGGTGAGGAGGATAGTAATCAGAACTGAAAAGGAACTCAAAGATTATTTAATACAAACCTCTCTACAGGGGTTCATGTGATAAAGGTTTCTGTAATTTCTCCTCTATAAATCATAGTAAATGTTAACAGGAACAAAACTAGAACACAAGTTTCTAGCTCACCCTTCTTTCCACTCATAAGGATTTAAAAAAAAATCACAATACATTTCTTACTAAGATAAATGAATAAAATCCAAGAAAACCTATCTACTCAAAGTTAGAATCAACTTTGGTAAATTTCAGTGTAATACATAATCCATAACTAGCATGTTGCCCCTTTTTTCTACATTGCTACACATCTTCAAGTCTAAGAATTATTTACATTTTTTAATTAAGATTTTATGATGTTGACTTTTCTCATTCCACATAATCTTTGGTCAGCCCACCATGTTTCCAGGTGTTAATCATGATGGAAGTGGTTGGGGGGGGGAAATTTTGAGGGGGGAGAAGGGGTCAAGGTGGGGCAAAAGAGCAATTTAATTTCCACTCTGCTCTGTCAAAGGCAGAACCAGCCAAGGTTCTATCTTGAAAGCAAAGGAGGAACTCAAAGGAGATCGGCTGGGGAGGCTTTACAGGCTCAGAAGTCTGAATGGGGAGAGGTGATCCACATGAGCCTCCACCACTGTTTCCTTCCTACATGCCACTCAGGATGGCTGCATGCAGCCTGCAGTATCCAAGTCTCTACCTCCTCTCCAGGGGGAGGAGGGTCATGGGAACCTAGACCAGGCAGGGGAGGGAGAAAAGCAGGGGAATGACATGAGCTCTCTTCCCAGGGGAGAAAGTAAGCACAGAGGGGTAAGGAGACACAATGAAAAGGGAGAAGGGAGAACCTTGGCCTGGTACAGGAATGGCCCTTTGTGGTCAGAGAGAGATCTTTGCATGCCATCTTTGGCACACATGCCATAGGTTTTCCATCGTAGTCCTAGATATTTTAAGCACTGATAAAAAAGGACTTCTTATAGAAGATCAATAATGACTCACAGAGTTTAACATGCATTTCACATGGAAAATAAACCAGTAAAACACATGTACTCACATATATAAAATATTCTCATCTTACAAATATCCATTATTTATATATCATATGCAATTCCATCGGTTTTAAGAAAATAATAACTTTGTGTGTGTTGACTGGTTTTATAGAGAATTGCCAAAACTCTCAGTGAAATGACAGTGAGGTGAAGCATACTGGGCATTGATATGAAGTGAGACACACTAAGGTTGACACCAAATATAAACAAAAAAGACTTTATTTTCATTGCTTTTGAAAATCACACATCACACCATCATTTCATTAAGTTCAAATTAATAGAAAGACATTTTCATTGTCATTTCATTTACTTCTCATTCAATGTCTCTAATAGTAATTAATATCTGTCTTCTGATTATTGCTGGGGTAGGTAATGAGTGATTAAGAGGTAATTCTTTTATTAACAAGAGAAGTAGAGAAGAAAGGGCGAACAGGCCCTTGAAAAGCTGAATTTGGGAAACTAAAGAGAACACATTTGTCTTTGATATCATAAAATGAAACATGACCCTCCTCATAGTTAAGTAAAATGCCCACCTTCTGTGTAGGTAGCTTATAAAAAAAATCTGAAGGACACCAGAAAAGTAAGTGATTTTCAAGTTTTAAGGCTATGACAGCTCTTACATCCTGAGAAAATATGGAGACATTCCCACTTTTGTTGACTGATTCTTCACAGATGCCAAATACCCACTCTGTCTGACCTTCCACATCTACTTCCCAATAGTGTGTTCCACTGGTAAAAGTCTGAGCCCCCAACACAGTAACAAAATAGTCAAGTGTTTTTTCCTTGTCAGGCTGGTCTTGTGAGTCATGTCCATACTTTAAATGCTTAAAATCTTCAGGTGCAATAAGATGAAAACTGTCTGTTTCAGGACCCAGTGTGATATCCGCTATAGAAAAAGAAATGGAATAATTAACCTTGGATGGCAGATGTTGCAGGTTAAAAGCAACCTCCCTCCTTAAAATAATTCCCTAATCCTGAACAATCTCATATTTTGAGACACAAAAATCTATTTGGAATTATATGAGAACTCTTGAGGGGACTGTCCTGCCTTTGCCTCTGAAATTTATGGGGGAAAATACCTTAGTTTTCTAATACCTTGGTTTCCTAATATTTAAAATGAAGGTGGATTACAATGAAATAAATATTAGGTTCATATAAAAAAACAATTATCAGTGTTTTAAGGTATTCTTTAAATATATTGGAGAATTACTTTTTAATTAAGAAATTACCATGTTTAAGTACAAAGTCATGCCTTGGAAGATATGTAGTATCTGTGAAGGAGTTATTGTATTGGAATAATCTTTGACAGTATATACTAACACAGGTAGGAAATGTAAGAATTGGGTCCTTGGTGAAAAGGACATTTTTGTACAAACCACTTTTTACCAAGATAAACTAAAGGAGGGATTCACTCTTTTCTGTTCTTCCAGAGATCAGATCCCTGTCCTCAAAGAGATGATTGGAAGCTACTTGAGACTTACATAGACACCTAATCAAGATAGTGCACTAAACACATTAAAAAGTTACAAATTTGGATGGTAGGAAAGAGGAAGGGAAGAACATTTATAGGAAGGAAGTAAATATGGAAGGAAACAAAGGAAGAAAGTGAGAGGGAGGATGAAACAGAGGGAGGAAGAAAAAAAGGCAGGTAGTCAATGAAGAACTGGATGATTACTTGAAAATCCATGAAATTGAGTTGGAGGCAAGAAGTTGGAGAATGGTGACAAGGAAAGAAGGCATCTGGGTAGCATGACATGGTGACAGTGGAATTCATTGTGTGAACTTTGGACATTAGAAAGACCTGTGAAATATGAATAAGATCCAAGAGTCATCATCAATTCCCAGGAAGGATGAATTGGAACAGGAACAACATATACACAAAGCACATTTAGGAACATATTATAGAAGTTCCATTACTATGCCAGTTTGGGAGATGGGGTATTGGTGCAAGGTAATGGAGCTTCCGGAACTGAAACAAGACTCAGCCACAACTTGGCCACTAGGGAAGCAATAGGATATTTCTCACTGAAATATGTGGGAAGTATCTTAGTATTGAAGAAATGTCATGGAATTACTCCATAGGACTACCCAATGAAATATTTCCCTTTCCTCCCCTGTCATCTCTTGCATCTAATGCTCAGAGGAAGCTGGGATTTCTTCCTTGCCTGGAGTGAGGTTTTTGTTTGTTTGTTTTTAATATAATCCTATCAAAGAACCTTTTGTTTCTATTATTCTCAGAGGCAAAGATGCCTGTGCTCAGGAAAATTCTTCTATATTGGCTCCTTTTCCTACACATTTATTTTCTCACCGAGTCTGCAGACAAAACTCAGGCAGGTGAAATTTTGACTCAGCCTGGCTTTCCTGAACAGTCTCAGACCTTGGAATAAAGCATCAGAGAAAGCTTAAGAACCAAAAGTTGGTTCCTTTCCAGAAAAGTTCACAAACTTACTAACAGGAAAATGAATAGAATGGAAAAGAGACTGTACTAAAGAATTCTCATAGCAAAGAATAAGCACTCCAGGTTTCCAAAATACCCTTCACCAGCAGGAAGTTAAAAAGTCATCCCAAATACACATTATCTAGTATAAATGGAAAATAACTGAGTTAATAAACTAAAATAAGTAGGATCACTCATGCTTGCTGAGATAACAAAGAGGAAAACTGGAAATCACTTCTTCAGTAGTCATGTGAGGTTAGAAATGATCTTTATGGTGTAGCAGAAGGGGTCGTTTGGACTGGCTAAAAGCAGACACTTAAGAAATACATTGGAAACAATATGGGAGCTCCTGGGAGTTGCCTGAATGTCAACTGAGGAAGGTATACTTTGACTTACTTTCATAGCTCTTCAGAATTTCTGTTAAACAAGTCATAGGGTAAGTTGTATAAGTGAGGAAAATAATCTCTGGTTCTTGAAGTAGCAGCTCCTCATTCCTAAAAAACAGGATGCACTCAGTTATATTTGTTCTACAAAGATCTCCAAAATATTATCTACATCAAATACTTCATTATATTTCAGCAGATTGGACCCTAGTTACCCCCTTCAAAGAGCCAGACTTCTTCACAGATTCTGATTTGCTGATTTAGTAGAACAAAGAAGGGAGCCTTACCTTGCCAGGATGCCTTTCATATCCTGAGGGAAGAAAATAAGGGGACAGATTTAGTGTTTTGTTGCTTGGTCTGATTCTTTAATATTATTTTCCTCAGAGAACCCAAATACACCTCCTCACAGTTCTGTCACTCCCTTAGAGGCCTTTTCCAATAACATTAGAATATGGGCACAATTCGATTTTGTGCAGAATTGGTGAGAGTGATCTCTGGTTGTCTCTATAAACTTCTCTCTCTATAAACCTGGGGAACATTGTCTTGGGCCAATGATGTGAGACATTGCTCCACATTTCTTCTCCCTCTCTCAATATATATATTCCATTTTAAAGATGGGTTTTCTTGGCCTCTTTGAATAGTGGCTGAAAAGGATACATAATATTATTTTCAAGATCCACTTCACATAATAGCATTTGAGAATCTCCATGCTACATGTTACTACTACCCAACCCTGCTCATCAAAAAACAAGTGCACTTCAAGAATCAAATGAAAAGTCTGAACTGGTCCATTCTTGCAAATAGTTCTGAAACCCTTCTCTTGGTGTTCTTTGGAAAGGCATGAACTTTCTGCTCCTCATTTCTAAAGCAATAATATGCATATGTTTCACACACTCACCTGGAGCATTTCCAAGGGTGCCTTGTCCAAACTCTCCTCTATTTCTAATAACCTTTGTTGCAGATGTTGAATTTGTTGAAACAGAGAGGCTTCATTCTCCTTGACTTTTTCCAGTTTGTCTTGTACTTCCTGGTCCAGTTTTTGCATGTGTTTATTTTCTTCTTTCCATAAGAACTCATGCATTTTTCTGTATTCAGATTTAATTAACTCCTTATAATCATCTGTGTCCCCCTGCTCCAGGAGAAATTAGGATAAATGAAAGAAGTGAAAAGTTCATGACAGAATGGGGTACATGTCAAACATTTTTGCTCCTTATTAAATCTATTTTTAACATCTAGGAAGATTCATGGACTGAAACCAGACAAAGCTTTTCTGGCTGCTGGGCCCAAATCTTCTATTTCAGGGCTTATGAGATATACTATTTCTTGAAGGTCCTTTTCTGAAAAAAAGCACTTAATGATTGAAATCATAGAGAATAATAATGTATAAAGGATATGTCCTCAAAAATACAACAGAGGTCATTTTCTCCCTCAAAATACCCAATTCCTTTGTAGAAAGTGTTCCTTCCTATAGATTGTGAATTTTACATTTCCTGCACCCTGTTTAATCTTTAGAATTTTAGCAAGCAGGAATGTATACACCCCCGCTTAAGGATTAACTGTGAGGGAGGATGGTCTGTGACCTGCATTGCTAGCAAGTGACAAATCAGAGATGACTGACCCCCTCAGCTGTCCTAAGCCATTTTTAAGCCACCATTAGTATATGTGAGACAAAGAAAGTGATGTAAAGAACTGCCTTTATATTTTTAGTCACTTCCTGTGAGAGGGACTTTTGAGGCTTTTGCAGTTTTGGTTGGGATTTTTAAATCCCTGGTGACCATTAAAAAAATATATTCAGTCTCAACCCTGAAAATTTACCAACCACAAGTCAGATGAGAACTTCTCAAGTCTTTTTTTTTTTTAACATAGCCTAGATAATTTTCTTAAAACTATGTTTCTGCTGCCAAGGCTTTTCACCCGTCCACCCACCCAGCCTCGAAAAGTTGCTTCTCCTGATTAAGCTTGCTCCTGCTACGAAATCCCAGCGGTTTGCTTCTACTCTTGCTCTTGCTCCTGCTGCCAGCTCCTGCCTCCAGCCATCCACTCCTGACCTCCTTGACTCAGATTGCTCACCCAGTCCTGGCCCTGGCCCCAGCCTCAGGCCCCAACAACTCTACTCCTGATCTCCTGCCTCTGACCCAGATCACTTATCCAACCCCAGGTCCAGGACCTAGGCTGCTGGTAGCTGCCAGTGTGTCTTCAGAATCATAAACCAACTGGTAAAAACTTGGATGTTCTTTCCTTAGGCAACAATTAGCCTCCTCATGGCAGGGTACCTGGGGGTAGGGGGGAGGAGGAGATGAAAGAGACTTTTCCAAACAGGAGGTTGATTACAAGCATGGTGTATTCTATGAGAGAGCAGTGCATTGCCTATTTCAAACAACTTCCAACTTTAGGATGATTTTTCAAGAGTGCACTTATCCTTTTACTTACTTTACCTGAGATTCAGTGGAGTAATTTGTATCCTTGCAACTCTTTGCCATTTGGGACTGCCCATTTTGAGATTCCTAAAACCCATGTTCTCCCTCATTTTGGGAGATTCCACAGTATTGACAAAAGGAATCTCAATGGATTAAAAAAAAAGAACTTTAAAGAGACTGGAGATGACATTTTTAAGACTTTTCAGACTCCAATGTTTTATAAAAGTCTCTGTATTTCATTGTATTTTGCTGATTGTTTTGTTTAAGGTTTAATTTTGTGGTTTTAAGTTCATATATTAATGTATTCAATGCTATTCTGTGACACTGAATCATTTTAATATACTAGGTTTTAACTCCTGTTATATTCTGTTGCTTTCCCCCTATAACTATACTGATATTATTGAATAAGCCCATGTTAAAAAAATCAAACTTTTTTTCTATTTTGACTTTGTAAATACTCTCATAGAGAATGGATGGACTTCATCAAAATTGGTTACAATTGTATAACAACCTTTGGAAAATTCAATGAGCTAAATATCTCAAATTGATTTTAAGGGGTCTTTAGACATGATTTAAAATATTTTTTTCAACTCTGATCATTTTGCCTGCCTCTAATGGAAGGTAAGGTCCATTTTAGTAGCTGAAGTGAAGTACAATTATAATTCCCACCTCCCGATGGGACATCACAATCTCCTACCAAAGGATCTGGGAAGTTGATGTCAGGGCATGGTACACCTGGATGGCTCTCAAAAGAGGGGCATCTTTCATTGCTAACTCCTCAGCTCACTTTACCCTTTCACCAAAATGATCTCTACATCCTTGGTGACATTCTTATATCCAACGTCAACAGCACAGAGGTTTGTTTTTTTTTCTAGCTCTGCCACATTTTTGTAATGAAGATAATAATAGATTTTTAAAAAAAATATCCCAGCCAAGGTTGAAACATTGTTATACCTGAAAAACTTGTGACAAGTATCCATTAGCTTCTAAGGTTTTTTTCTTTAAATATCATACAGCAGACTCATGTATAATATTATAGTGGGATTGTTTGCTATTGTCATTAAATGGGCTATTATAACTGGATATTTTGATACTTTTTGAATGTGCATTACATGCTGTGCTACTGTTCTTTATAAAAAACTGTTACTTTGTGAAAATCATTTGCTTGCACTCACAGTGGATCATGGCCAGGTTTGAAGAGGAAATGGATCTCATTTTTTGGTGAGAAACTTTGTATTCTACATTTCCTTAGCTGACACAATGTGTCAATTATTATAAGCTATATTTTTTATTTTTAAAACTCTTTTATTATTGTTTTTGCTTGCATATGCAATATATGATTTTAGTTTTTTTAATTTTTTTCTCTTCTTTCTTTATTTGAAGCACATGTCATCAGTATTGTCAAGATTTTCTTTAACTTTTTTGATTTTGAAGTAATATGAGTTTAAAATATATTTGCTATAATGTCAATGAATACCCCAAAAGCTTTAGACTATAAAAATGATGCCATTGATTGTTTAAAAGAATTATGGGACTTTGCTTAATGATTCTGTCTGATTCCAGGACAAGAGAAAACAAAAGAGCCATTGCACAGTGCCAAAGAAGCACAAAGATAAAATGCATAGTGCCAATCTAGCACAAGATCAAAGAGACCAACCATTCCTGATGGGATTGATGAAAATTTTGAGCCAAGATAAGGGGACTTCAACTTGTTTGGGGTTCAAGGTTGTGGCTGGTTAACATGTGTTAAAGGTAGGTCTTCCTTGTCTCACATTCTACCAAGTATCTCAAATTTGACTCCTACCTGACTCCTATAATCTAGTCCCTGTTCTGTCTTTCATGGTGTGGAAAACTTTCTATAGTCCTGGCTATTGACTGGGTAAATGCATAATTGCTTAAATCATTTTAATTGGGCTCTGATTCAAGGACCTGTTATAGATTTGTTTTTCCTTTACTTAGAATTTCTACACAAAAGAATTTGATAGTCTATAGTTCATCCAAAAATTATTTTTTATTTTGATTTAAAAAAAAATTTTTTTTATTTCTCTTGCCAATTTATTCCTATACCTCATAACTTAGCCATGCATCCCTAAGTGATCCCTATGTTTTTCAATCACCCTCTTTAGGGGGGTATGTATAATTATTATTATTATTTTAAATTGCAAAGTTTAAATTCTTTTTGAGAGCAATTTTAGGGTAAGAAACATGCTACTTCTCCGAATCCAGAAAGTGAACCGTTTGGAGAAGACACCATTAAGATGCTTGCACAGAAAACACCCTGTACAAGAAGATTCAGAGTGAACTTTGGGATGTGGTGATTTGAACTCTATGGGGTTGAATGCATTTATTTTGTATGTATACTCTTATGCTGAAGGGGACTTCCCCCTAACTGACTTTTTTGTCAATGCACCTAGCAATTATTGGTTTTATTCTCTTTTCTGCTTATCTTCAAATCATTGTAATTTCATAGCGGGTATGTTTACAAGACCCACCAGAGCGACTAGTCTTCCATGGGTCTTGGCGTGGGGGGGGGGGATATATAAATGGAGATTTTGAACCTTAGACTTGATTCCCCAGAAGTCCTTGGTATTTCCCAGACTTCCCTATAATCTTTCCTGTGTCTCCACATTGGCGAGATCACATTTTTGGTATTTAACTGGCAATAATGCCTCCCATATCCTCTCTTCTTGCATGATGTAGCATCAGCTGTGATGGTGGTAAGATGGGGAAAATTTGAAAAAGGCTTACCAGCCATGGGCACTTGGTTTTTATTTTGTATCCTCTTTATTCCTTGATTTCTAATGATCCTTAATGAATCTCATAAAATATAATGATTTATTATTAGAGATTATAATTTAACTTTTACAGTTTATTTTAACAACTTACATGCAAAGAAACTTCTACTAGCATCAAGTATGAAATTATTTTCCCAAAAGAATATAAATATATTTCATTCTTTGGTCAATAATATGAGTCTAATGCTTTGCAAAAAGGATCTTCTTTCTCCTTTTCCCTCTGTTTTCATCATCAAATTTGGCTTTGGAGAGGGACCTTCAAGGGACAATTTACCTCATAATTTACTAAGAAAACAGGCAGATACTGACCTTAAAATATGCCTCTGATATTCTCAGTTCATCGATTGCCCTTTTAAATTCCTCCTTCTTTCCTTGTAACATATTCCATGTCTCCTCAAGTTTCTTCTGCAAGACAAAAATAATCTTGGTCAGATCTGTTTTGGATCAAAGAGACCCACAGTCTTTAAATTATTGGCTAATAAGAGCTAGCATTCATATAACCCTGCAAAACTATTGAAGTTCTATTTGTCTGTTTTCCATTGGAACTTCACAATAACCTTAAAAATCATGGACTCCTATTATTACTATCCTTTAAAAATGGAAACACTGAGACCAAGAAGGATCTGCAAAGGCCAGTGGAAATAAATAGGTTGTGTAAGTGTCAGTATAGTCATAGATGTGAGGCCCCCAGAAAATCCTTGTGCCCTGTAGGTTTAGCTGTGGGTCCATATGCCAGTGGCCCCAAGTGGTCACAAAGAAGTCAATGAACAGAAGCCATTTGACTCCAGGGATTGGTACAATCTTACCTTGCATTTGTCAGCAGCCATTTGCAAGGGAATGTCTTGGTGATCCTCATGCTCTTGGGTAAATAAACAGGACTCACAAATTAGTTTTTGGTCTTGCTCACAAAAGAGTTTTTCTTTTTCTCCATGTTGATTACAGGTGGTCAGAAGTGCCATGCTCAATAATAATTTCTGTCTGAGAGCTTTGCCAGTGATGGACAAATCCTGCAGGTTCTCGTTGAGCACAATGTCACTGTATCTAATGACAGCTCTGCACTCAGGACAAGTTAGTGTAGCATCAGCTTGCTCACCGCACTGGAAGAGACAGTCTTTGCAAAAATTATGCCCACATTTGAGGGCAGTCACTGGGTCTGTGAAGTAGCCCAGACAGATGGAGCAAGTGAGTTCTGCCTTGAGGCTTTCAATCAGTTCTTTGGCCTCCATATTCCTAAGCCTGATGAGAAAGTGAAAAGTTAGACCAGGGGATTCCCGTGCTGTCCAAGACATCTGTATTAATGTGAGCCTATACCTACATTTCCCACAATCCCCTTTTCCCTTTTGTGCATTTGCTTCATTACATTGATTGAAGTTTTTAGTGGGATCTTTTGGCTACATTTTCCCTCTTGATCCAGAGAGGAGTGCTCCTGGTTTTTGCTAGCTTTACTTTCTTATACTTAAAATTCAATATTTAATAAATATAATTAAATATAATACTTGGAGTATTAGATATTAATTTTAATCTTTATACATCCCATAATTTTGTGCAGTTGATATTCCAGAGATTCAAAGGGAATGGAGAGACTTCAACAGAGATACCACATGTCCTCAATAGAGAAAATGGAGAGCCCAAGTGTCAGACCTGCCTTCAAATAGAAACAGGAAACAAGATTCCTGAAACTTATCCTTTGTGAGCTAAGGGAGTAGTGTCCTATCTTACCAGTGGGCGTCCTCCCTAGTGCTCTTGAAATGACTAAAGAAATGTGTTCTTGACTAGGGCCAGGAATGAACTTAAACACTCTCCTCCAGGGAAGCAGATGATGGAGGGCTCCATTTTATTTCATCTCAGTCTCACTTATTCTTCTTTTATCTCACAATTCTGGGTTACTGTCTTAGAATATATTTTTATTTATTCTTAAATATTACTAAAAGTCCCTGGCTAGGCCTACCTTTTTACTTCATTCCATAATGCAAGAATGATATCTTATTTCAAGGGTTCAGTACAATCACATACTTGGTTATCTAACAAGGCTATATGACAAGGACAATCTAAAATCATTATCTCTGTACCCCTCAATTTGGCTCCTAACCCAGAAGTTAAAATCAACTATTTTTTTTCCTTCAGTCTCTCTAATTTCTGATTTATTTACTAGTATAAGAAGGACTTTTATAGAGATAGAAAAAAGATAAAAAGATATTTTTTCCCAAAAGTAACTTACCTCTGATTCTGTCCTCCACTATTCCTCTAAGAATAGATAATGATTTAAATGATAATGATCTCTTTCACTTGAGCTCCAACACCAAAAGATGTTAGGAATAAATTGTTGGGGTCTTTTTATAGGAGCTCTTTTGGACTCCACCCATAAAAGGTGACAACTTCTGTGTTTCAGTAAATGCTTCACCTCTCGACCCTAGGGGTGAGTTCTCACCTTTGTAATTGACACAAAACTGTGGTGTTCACACCTATACCCTTTCAAACACAAATTAAAGCCTCTAAGTTCAAATGGGAACTTTTTTCTCATTCCTTCCTTCTCAGATATTCTTCTTGGAAGAGATAATACTAGCTTTTCCACTGGAACACTATCAAACAAACTTTTATGACTGACTTGTTGGGAATCTTTCGGAAATCTGCTGTGAAAGGGTTTTTCCTTTACTCTCCCCACAAAAGGTGAGAAGTGCTCTGTGTTCACAGTGCTTCCAGTTTCTGCTATGGGCTTGAGTTCTCCCCTTTGTCCTGTTTTTTAGAGCAATGGTTTATAGAGTAATGAACTATCATTCACAATTGTGTTCACACTTAGGCACCAGAGGCCAAAGTTGTCTTGGCTTCAAGTTCACCAGGTCATTGGGAACTTGGTAGAAATGGTTCAATTTTGTTTTGAATATTTTGAGAAAATTAATATTGCTTTTAGATGCCTTCTTTATTTTCATGGCTTCCTGGAAAAGAGAGAAAAGATGTACACAAGGAGAACAGGAGTATAAAAACAGAAGTTATCAATAAAATTTATTTTGAGAGCTATCTTGCCTCAGTCTCCTACCTCTCTGTCCTCTGCATTTTCCTTTTTCCTTGCTTGCCTATTTATTAATAAGTCAGTTTGTGTAAATAAAATCCCTGACTTAATGGAACATCCTTATGGCCAGTGTGATTCTTTTGTAGCCAAATATATCAATATAGGCTCTGTAGTACCTTGATCTAAATGTAGAACTGAAGAAATGCTTTGGAGTGGAATCCATTACAGTGTTAATTAAATTCTATAGTCTAAGTGCCTAATGATCTCAGATCAGCTTTTCTAATGATGATTTTTTCTAAACTGAAGGAACTAGTATAGTGATGGGCAGCTCCTGGCTCTTGGTCCTGGGATCAGTAAACTCTGGAGCATGAAAAGGGAAAGTATTAATCACAGCTTGGGCTGTGAATTAGAGGAAGAATCTCTTACTCAAAATGTTTCTACATTAAATCTAAGTCTCTCTTATATAACAACAACAAAAAAAACCCTTAGAAAAAAGGAATTCAGACTCCTGCTGTGGTTGCAAGACTGTTAAGATTAAAATTCTCTGGAGATTGTATATTAATTTAAAATTATTTATTAAATAGTAAAAAGTAGGTCTGCCGCATGGCAGGTTGCCAAGTTAACCTATGCTTACTGCTCACAAGGACTTGAGTTCATTTTGTCTCTAACATGTAACGATGGACCAAATTTCTCTCTCTTACAATGAACAGGAAATGGAGAAGTAGAAACAGAGGTTTAAAGCAAGGCAGATTAATGGGGTCTGGGTGTTATCAGAAGGAAAATCCTCCCTTCCCAGAAGCTTCTACCTATGCTTAACTGTTCACAAGAGTGGCCACTTTGGTACTAGAGGAGGGTGAACTCCATTAAAAGAGTGAGGGTGTTACCAATATTGTCTCCTCTGTGTATGTGTGTGTGTGTGTGCAGGAGTGCTTGCACCTCTTGCCTTACCTGCAAGGCTTATAATCAGGATCCTTTCCATGCCAAGGCTTTTGGTGGGTGTCTCCTGACTTACTCACCTTTTGAACTTTTACAAACTGATTTCATTAGTATGCCTAAAGCTGGACAGTCTAAGGTTCATCTTGTCATGGTGGACAAATTTACTGGATGGATAGAAACCTTCCTTGCTACTTGTGCCACAGTGACTTTTCTTTTTAAAATGCTATTGGTAGAGATTTTCCTCTCATTTGGCTCTATTGTATCCATTGATTCAGATAAGGGCACTCCTCTTACTGAGTCTGTTATACCAAAGGTTTGTTCTTGTTTGAGAATAATTCCCCAATTTCATACATCCTACTGTTACCAGATCTCAAGCTAAGTTGAAAGTATCAATAGAAAACTTGATACCATATCTGGCAAACTATGCCCTTAGACTCACTTCAAGTGGCCTGAGATTCTCCCCTCAGCCCTGTTCTACCTGAGCAGCAGACCTGGAGACTTCCATGTCTCACTATTTGAAAGAGTTTTTGGACTTCCCCATGGTCAGGCTAAACCTTTCCCCCCTGTATGTGAATCATTACAAGGGGTGGTGGTGTGTATGTGTGGCATCTCTGTGGCTTCTTATATACAAGAATTACAGGTCCCAGGAGACAACATATATATAAAGAATTTCCATTGAATTTATGGGACTCAGGCTGCCTGGGAAGACCCCTTCCATCTATTTCTGACTACATCAATTGCCATTAAAATTGAAGGAAAAAAATGTTTTGATTCATTACTCTCATGTGAAACTAGTACCTTATACTGATATTGAATAATCCTATCTTCTTGTTTTACTAAAACTCATTCCAAGCTTTTACAAAGGAAAAAAAAGCATATGTATACATATACTGAAAATCATGTTCATGTTAGAGATATGGCAATTTTAACTTTTAAATGACCAATCTGTATTTTTTAAAAAGACATATGTTTAATAGTTACCTATGTTAAACTGTTGTTTGTTGGAGTTTGGGAAATGATCTTTTTGAATTTTTTCTTCTCTAGTACAGTAGTCATATTCTTATAAAACTGTCTTGGCAGTCAGGCTTTAAGCCAGGCTAAAGATAAGTGACAGGCATCATCTGTTGATGAGTTAGGGAAATATCAATCCTAAACATGAGACAATTACCCCTGGTGGGATGAGCAGAGCAAAAGCAGGTGCAATGGGGGCATGAATAACTTAGTCAGACATCAAAGATGGCATCCTGGGCCATTGCCCTTTTTCTTGACTTTAGTTTTTCCAGTGGACTTCAATGATTCTGAAAGACAGTGAAGTTGTTGTGTAGCACTGCCTCTCCTAAAATCAATTCATATATAAGTCATCAATTACCTCCTGATGTCACTGGTCCTCCTTGAAAAGGAAGAATCAATAACAACAACAAAACAAGAAAGGAAGGGAACTTTTTTCTCTGATTTGTAGAAATTTATGACATTATAATTTAATTTGAGACTAACTTTGTAACTAAAAAGTGATATCTTTACTGCAAATGTCTACATTATAGTTTAAAGGTTTTTTATAATTGTTAAAGTCTCTTTATGAATTTTTGGAGGTTTGCAACTAGGAATTAAGATTACTCAAAAACAACATATGCCTCTCTCCTATTCCTGGAAAGTGAAAGATATATTTCACCATTTTAGAAGGTCATTGCACTCAATGAACTCATAGAGAATTTTTTAAAATTTAGTTTGAAATGATTCATCAGAATTTAATTATTTAGGTAGCTAAATTGTTAAGTAGTTAAGTCATCTAAATTAAAATGACTTATGAAAGTTTTTGAACTTAAGATAATGATAAAAAAAACTTTTTGGAGAGTATCTTTTAGCAATTTCAGATAGGTAGGGTTAGGATTAGGGTTACTATTATTACTATGTATGATATTCTTCTGGTTCTGCTCACTTTGCTTTGGATCTCTTCATTAAGTCTTTCCAGGTTGTTTGTTTTTTTTTTTTTTGTGATCATCCTGCTTATCATTTCTTATGGCAAAATAGTATTCCATTAGAAGCATGTACCACAACTTATTCAGCCATTCCTCAATTAATGAACATCCCTTCAGTTTCCAGTTTTTTTGCCAACACAAAAAGAGCTGCTATGATTAATTTTGTTCAGGTTGGTTCTTTTCCCCTTTCTTTGATCTCTTTGAAATATAGACCTAGTGGTAGTATTGCTATGTCAAAAGATATACATAGTTTAATGGCTTTTTGGGAGGCATAGTTACATATTGCTCTCCAGAATGGTTGTGCTAGTTGCAATTCCACCAGCAGTGTCTTAATATTCCAATTTTTCCACATCACCTCCCACATTTATCATTTGCCTTTTTTGTCATGTTAACCAGTCAAATGTTTGTGAGGTGGTACTTCAGAGTTGTTTTAATTGGCATTAATAGTTATTTGGAATATTTTTTATATGATTAATGATGGTTTTAATTTCTTTATCTGAGTTGCCTATTCAAATCAATTGGAAAATCCTTTGTTTTCTTATAAATTTAATTCAGTTCTCTATATAGTTGAGAAAGATGTCCTTGTCAGAGAAATTTGCTATAAAATTTTTCCCAGTTTGCTGTAAGATATATTTCTATACCTAGTGTGAGTGTGAAACCCTCTATCCCCTTTTATAATTATAATACTTTAGACTTTATAATTATTTTTATAACACAGTTATTAGGTTTTTTATTTAATAGTCAAATAATATAATTTGCTAAGAAAATATATAGTTTTGGGTGGTACTAAATCTTGCTGACAGGCACATTGACCTTAAGTTTGTAACCAAAAGTTTCTACCAAGTTCACCACATCTTGCTGCATGTAAACACGAGACAGTCAGGAGATGGAAGGCTGCCTTTGGGGTAGTGAGAACAGAGTTGGAGAGCTGCTCTTGGGTGCAAATGTCAACCATCTAACTGCTGACTCCTACTATTTAAGCATAATTGTCAGCAAGAAACAATGAAACTCTGTCCCCTTTTTGTACCCATAGTGATTATTTTTGTACTTTCTAGCTCATTCAGCCCTTGTGTCATTTGGTTAGGACCTGCCTATATGAAAGATGTTTTGCATTCATTCTATTTTACTTTTGACTGTATTTTTTTGTCACCATGTCATAAGATTTTTCTGCATAAAAAAGGCTATCTCTTGTGAACTTTAAAAATTATTCCACTCTACTCAGACAGTACTTTAGGGGAAGATAAAGTTGTAATCTCCTGATTGAACAATGAAGGTACTTAGTTCTCACCTTATAGTGAAGCTAGAACTTTAAGCTAATTCTATTTTTAGATCTAATACAAAAAGATGTTAAGTACCTACAAAGGTTAAATTAATCACAAAAAGGTCAAGTAACTAACAAAAGGTGAACTTAACAAAGAAGTGTGAAGTAGCTCAAAAAATATAATCTAACCAGAGAAGGTGAGAACTAAAGAGTGGGCAGCCCTGGAGAAAATCTAACCAAAGAAGATGAGAACTAAAAAATGGGTAGTCCTAGAGAAAAGTGTTTGCTGTGATTGGTAGATGTGAAAATTTAGAGGAGACACAAGAGTGAAAGGTATATAAAAGACGATGAAAAGTGGAGATTCGGGGATTCAGACATTCGGAGATATGGGCAATTCGATATTCAGAACTCAGCCTGGAGGAGCTCACTCAGATAGCTTCCTTGAAAGGGTCTTGTGGTGAGTGTTGAGACTGACTTCCCTTTCCTTTAGGCTCAGGGAGATCACTTTGGCCAAGGCCTTTAACTCCTTCCTGGCTCAGCCTGAGCCTGAGCCAGAGCAGTTTAGATTAACTCTTTCCTCTCCCTCTCTCTTCTCCTTAATTCCTTCTCTCTATATTAATTAAAATCACCATAATTTCCAGCTGACTTGGGTATTTTATTATTTGAGATTTTCGCTGGTGATGAATTAAGATTTTAAGTCAAAACGCTAAAATTATCCTTACACTCCTAAGGCTTGGGGTCTCAAGTCTTGATCTTGATCTTGACCAGAGTCTGGCTTTATTGTGAGACTGACCTCTTCTCAATAAATCTATTTTTTTTACTAGCTTGGAGACTTTTTATTGATGTTTATAATTAATTTTGATCTTGTTCCCTTTATTGGTGTTTCTGTTAATAAATTTTCACCACACTAGTCTCTTTTCTATTGTATTCCTCTTTCTTATCCTTTGATTTTTAAAAACATCATCTCATCATATTCAATGTATTCCCTGCTCTCTGCCTATATATGCTCCAATTTATTACCCTAATAGTGATAAAATTCTTACAAATATTATGTATCTTATGTTTCCTGAGTACTTTAGTTAGCTTGGGTACTTCAAGTACCAGAGATATCTTCAGCATCTTAAGCATGTCTTAAAATCTTAAGATGAAATTAAGATTAAGCACTTTAGTTTTCACCTTCCTAAGAGTAATATAATCATTCTAGCTCCATTTTCCCTTGATTACTTTAAAGTATTTTAAATATCTCTTGTACTGCAAGTTTCTTAAGTGTACTAGTTATCACTTTTGCATACATATCACTTTTTGCATACGATCAGTTTAACTGAATTGTTTCCCTTGATTATTTTGATTTTGATTTTGATTATATTAAGTACTTTAGTCTATTATACTGTGGAAATTTTCAATCCTAGTTTACCACTTTCCCATTCATGGATGGGATTAATTTATCCCCACTAATTCTCCTGAGTTTTTCTTGTTTATCCTTTTATGCTTCTTTGAGTGTCAGATTTAAACATTGAATTTTCTTTTTAACCCTGGTTATCAGGAATACCTGGAAATCCTCTATTTCATTAAATATCCTCTTCTTTCCGATGAAGTATTATGCTTAGTTTTGTTTGGTAGGTGATTTTTGGTTGTAGACCTAGATCGTTTGCCTGGTGAAAAATCATATTCCATGGCTTATATTCCTTTAATGTAGAACATGATTGCTAGGTTTTGCTTAATCTTGATGGAGGTTCCAAAATTAATTTTCCCCCCTGGCTGTTATAATATTTTCTCCTTGACTTGGGAGTTCTGGAATTTGGCTATAACAGTCCTGAGATTTTAAAATTTGAGATTTTTTTCAGGAAGTGATGAGTGTATTCTTTCAATTTCTATTTTCTCTTCTTTTTCAAGAACTTCAGAGTAGTTTACCTTGGTGATTTCTTTTAATACATCCCAGTTCTTTTTTTTTTTTATGGCTTTCAGACAATACAATGATTTTAAAAATGACCTCTCCTGTATCTATGTTCCAGGTCTTTTCTTTTTCTAGTAACTGATTTCAAATTTTCTTCTATTTTCCCATTCTTTTGAATATGCTTTATTGTTTCCTGCTCTCTCATGAAGTCTTTAGCTTCCATTTCTCTGATTCTAATTTTTAGGAAACCATATTCTTCTTTGAGGCTTTTCTTAGAGAGATATTTTCCTTTTCTTAGATATTTTCCTGTTTAAGGTCTTTTTATTTCCTTTTTTAAGAGACTTTTCTTCAGTAAGATTTTGTTCATAAGTGTTGAATTCTCCCATTTTTAAACTAAGTTTCTTCTCATTTTTTCCCATTCTTTTTTTTTTAACTCTTTCAGGTGTTCACTTTAGATTTGACTTCCTTTCACATTTTCCTTTGATGCTTCACAAATGTTCATTTTTGTATTGATGTACTCTTCTGATCTCGCATTTAATTATCTCTATTGTGGAAATATTTTTCTAGTGTCAGGCTTTTTCTCTGTCTTTTGCTCATTTGGGAATTATTTTTTTCTCCATGATTTGGTATATATACTGAATCTTAGCTCTATTCTTGAGGCTTAGAGTGTACTGTCCCATGCTTGTACTGTTCTTGGTATCAACTGAGCTGTCTAGATTTCAGATTAAGCACCAGAGGTGACCTGGTTAGCCTGCTGTGTGGAAGTTTACAGTTGTCCAATTCAGCTGGTTTTAGTTGAGTTCTGCCAAATCCTGTCAATGCTGAACATTGTTGGGCCACTTTCCTCCAACTGCTGTTTGTTTTGTATTGCAGTGGTTTCAATTCTTACCCAACTGAGGCTGGATCAAGTTGTCTGTGCTGTTTACCTTGTTGTTTGTGCATCTGAATTCAGCTGATATTTCTTCAGTGCTCTCTCCTCAAATACCAGTGATATGAGTCCTTTTTTCTGGATCCATGTTGTTCTGGGCTAGAGTACTGCTTCATCACTTTTTTTGTTGGTTCTGCTGCTCTGGCATTCTTTTTTTTTTTTTTTTTTTTTTTAGTTTATTTATTTTGTTTTATTGAATTTTTAAAATTTTTACCAATTACATGTATTAACAAATTTCCACATAAGTTTTCTGAAGTTATATGATTGTCTTCTTCCCTTCTTCCCTTGTGCCTCCTGGAGCTGCCAAGCAATTAAATCTGGGTTCTACTTGTATTACCATGCAAACCACATTTCCAAATTATTCATTTTTATAAGTGAATAATCTTATAAAACCAAACCCTTAAAACAAAAACCCAAATAAAGAAGTGAAAACTCATATGCTTTCATCTGTATTCTGACTCCAACAGTCCTTTCTCTGGAGGTGGATAGCATTCTTTGTCATAAGTCTCTCAGAAGTGTCCTTAATCATTCTGTTTCTATAAGTAGAAAAATCTGTCACATTTGAGCATTCCACAATATTGCTGTTACTGTGTACACTGTTCTCCTGGTTCTGCTTATTTCACTTTGCATCAGTTCACAGGTCTTTCCAGCTCTTTATGAAATCATCCAGTTCATCATTCTTTACAGCACAATAGTATTCCATCACCATCATCTACTACAATTTGTTCAGTTATTCCTCAATTAATGGACATTCTTATAATTTCCAATTCTTTGCCACCACAAAAAGAGCTGCTATAAATATTTTTGTACAAACAGGTCCTTTTCCATTTTTTAATTATCTCTTTGGGATACAGACCTTGTTATCCTCAGCTCATGGCATAGTGCACTGCTTCACTTAGGAACCTGAAAAATAGCATTTTTCTTGATCAAATCTTTATCTTTATCAAATTAAAATAGAATTTAAACTTTATTTTCTGTCCTCTGGATGACCCACTTCTTAACCTTTGTTTCTAGTTTTTCACCACTATAAAAAGAACTGTCATATATTTTTGTACATCATTGGTCCTTTGTTTCTTTGATCTCTTTTCTTATCTATCTGCCATGAGCACTCTGCAGTCTCTTGCTGAACATCATCCATGTCCTGCATCTGGTTGGGTGGTTATTGTCTTCCAAAAGTCCTGTCTTGAGCTTTTTTCTCTTCCTTCTCCATAATGATCCTTTTGGTGATCCTTTTTCAGTTTCCAGGGGTTTAATGATTATATATTGCTGTCACAAGATCTGTCTAAGTAAGGATTTCTAATGACACCAGGCCAGCAGCATCTCAGCTGCTTTCACCAGCTCCCTCCTCCATCTGAATGTTTCAGAATCAGTCTCCTCAGAATGAGTCTCTCCAATCTGAATGTTTCAGAATGACTTTCTCTGGCATTCTTTTTGAAGTGTTTTTGTCTTGTGCTTATTTGAATGGTGGTTGGCAGGCTTTGAATATTTTTGACTTTGCCTCCTTGGCCTGATCTTTGCAGTATACCCCAAGTCAGTTGCCCCAGGGCAATGGGCTCTGTAGCCACTGCCACCTTGTAAGCTCTCAGCTTCTTAAGATTTGAGCTGATTTTCGCCACATGAATTAGTTATTGGAAAATCAAAACTATTTCAGATTTTGGGGTTCATTCTCTTGACTACTAAATTACTGATCGATTATATCACTTATCCTCATTGTTATTGCAAGTAATTGAGAAAGAAGGTGTTTTAAACTAGAAAAATAATGGTCAAGGCGTAGAAATTGGTGAGCTAAACAAAATACTTGAGGTTTGAGTGTTGTAAAACTGGTCATTTTTATATCATCTTGCTTTTTTTTAGAAGAGTGAAAACAAAGTGCTTTTCACAAGTCTATATTTCTGAGCAACATGTAATTCTTTACTATTTACCACTTTTGAAAATAGTCTTCAGATACTTACTAGCTATGTTATCTTAGGCAAGTCACTTAACTTCTGACTGTCTCTATTTCTTCAGTCATAAAATGGGCATAATACCAGCATCAACCTTCCAATCTTGTTGAGAATCAAATGAAATATTTATAGCATGGATAGTTCAGTTCCTGGCACATAGGAAACACTTAATACATGGATGTTTTCTTCCTTTCCATTTCCATGTGTTTGAGATTCCTCATCCCTAAAATGGAGATAATAAAAAGGCTTGCCTCACAGGATTATTAAGAAAATTGAATGATAAAGACGTTGGGTATTGAACTAGAGATCTCACTCCAGGTTGTCATCAACCCAGAAGTGAATCTCATTTTTTTAAAAAGGCTATAATTTTTTTCTGTAAAATAAAGGGATTAGATTAGATCACATATTAAGGCACATTAAAGTGAATTCTGGTTCTATGATTTTATGCATACTCCATGGAGAGAAATATTATTTTGGTAGCATGTAACATCTGTCTGAGATAATCAGTGGAATTGATCAGAGGAAGTGATGACAACAAAGACAACAGCTGGAAAACTGTTGGTGTGCACTATTTGAGAATAGCATGATCCCTTCCTCACTTTTACTAATAGGAATATGAGGTATCTTCTCTGTTCTCTAAGGGTGGTTGGCATCCCTTGAACAGCTGCGTCAAGTCACAAGGAAAAAAAAAATGAGATGCAGACCATACAAGACATAAAACAATATATACATGTATAAGTATATGAATGTACATATGCATGTGCCTAAATATTACATATATGCCCTCATTATATAAAACCATACATTTTGATTAGATAAGGAGGAGAAAAGTAAGTAACATGGAAAAGGTAGCTTTAATGCCTTTTATTTTTATTTCAGATTTTGTGTTTTTTTTATTCTACCCTCCCTCCCATTACAAATAGGTATAGACTAGCAAAACAAATTCCAGCTTTAGCTATTTGTAAGAAATACTTCTAGAAACTCTTGACTTCATGTGGTATCTCAGGCAACATCTAACATACATAGCAGGAAATTCTAGAATGAATGACAGGAGGCTCTCTAAAGTTGAGAAGAAACTGGTTCCAGGTTCCTTTCAATGCTTTCAAAATGCCAAGATTTCACTGAGGTGGATACTCCCCCCAGAAGCACAGAAAATCACCCCTCTGGTAATTTAGTAGATTAGCTACAGGAGTTGGTTTGGTCATTGCATTCATCATCTAGGGGCCAGTATAAAAGTGATGGTCAATTTTGATCCTAGCTAGGGAGTTGTTAGGCCAAACTTAAATGTCTTCAACTTCATAGGACCTGTGAGAGTTTGTGCTTGAATAGCCTTTAAAAACACTTCAAAGCGACTCTGACACAATGTGGACTCCATGGGGAACTCAAGCAGGAGGAAAGGTTATGTTTAAAAAGTAGGTATGCTTCCATTTAAAAATTTCAATGTGAGGTGTGGCAGCTTGGGGCACTGGAATGAGCATTTGATTTGTGCTCAGAAAACCAGTGTTCAAATCTTAGTGTTTCCCTTTTTTACCGTCATGATCTTGAGGAAATCTTTGTATCCTTCTGCTTCGCAGTTTCTTTATAAAATGAGGGGATTGGATTAAATGACCTTTTCAGCTTTAAATTTTAATTAAGTTGTTGCAGAGTATTTTCATAATTTCTGACTATTTAGAGACAGGATTTAATAAGTAAGAATTAATGAAGGCCAATATGTTCTACTTTTTTCTTTTCCTTTTCCTTTCTTCAAGTATCACTAGAAAAAAAAACAAACAAACCCTGATATAAAGTTTCCTACCTAAAAGTACAATAAAATAAATTACCCTAACATTTCAGACAATAATATATATTGAAATCAGCAAGACCTTTTCAAAATATACTTATTTTAAAAAATATCTCCCAATTTATTTTGTCATTTTGATGACTTTTAGTTCTGCTGATAACAAGGTATAAGGTATTACACCTGAGAGTTGCTGGATTCCAATGTGTTAGAACTGGCTTCACACCTAACGCCCTTGTTAAGGTAATAAACTGCACCTTAATTTGTTTAGCTTTATTGAAACCAGGTGTGATAGGATGAATGATTTTCTATGTAAGGTAATTTGTTAATACATCACTAAATATCATCTGATTAACACTGAGTCTTGTTAAAGTAGCTCTTTAATTTGAATATTTGAATGTTGCTAGATTAGGAATTAAACTTTTAAAAGAATGTGAAAAGGGAATAATATCTATTTGTAAAATTGTTATATTATCAAAATTTAAGTGACTACTAAGTTGTATTAGGATTTATTTTGCAAGGAATTTTAGCAAAAAAAAAAAAAAGTCTACTAATGACCTGAACCCAGGGAAGCAGATTTGCTAGAAAAACTTCTCTAAGAACAAGTATATCCCTGAGTGTCTAAGAGTAGAGATTTCCAGGAAACCAGACAGCTGAAAAAGATGTCTGACTCTGAAGATAGGTGGTTTGTGTTCTGATTAAAATGATCTTGAGAGACTGAGTTTGGGGTAAGAATATAAATTTATTGATTATATCAGCTTTGTTGGTTAGTCCAGTGTCATAACCCATAAAATGATAATGGTCTCCTTGACTCTCTCATGGACCAGAGAGGATGTGAGCTTTATCAAGCAATCTAATAGATAGATTTTTTAGGAACTCATTATTCAGTCCCTCCTTTGAACCATCCCAACACATCTTTAATTGGTGATAACTGATTACATCAGACCCTTAGACCTTCCACAAACTGACAGGTGAAATTTTTCATGTACACTGGAAAAACCCTTCCTCCCTTTATTTATAAACCAAATTCTGTTAAAAAGAAATAAATTCTTTGGGATTTCCAAAGACAAAATGCAAAAAGTAACAGAGGAGATGGTATCTCTGACTGACATCCCAGACACAGGAATACATAGTAATTCTTCTTAATATATAAGAATTAATACAATACATAAAAAATCAATTCTCACATCTGACAAAGCGAACAAGGAGACTGGGTTACCTATCCCATTTATTTCTTCTCTATGCACCATTATTCTTTTTAAGACCTTCTTGCCTAAGAGTACAACTCTCAGTGACTCTTATCAATGTGTTGGTCAATCTCTTTCCCCTTTCCTATATAGTAGTTTAGGGACTTTTCTTCTTCAAATTTGGATAGGTGGACAATGAGAAATATGATCAGCCATGAGTTTTCCAAGACTTTAAGGTATTGACCAAGCATGAATGTGGATAATGAGGTGTTTTCCTTTCCCTCTGTGCCTGGCATCAGAAAGTGGAGATTAGGCAGTGTGTGAATACAAAGGAAACCAGTTTTGAGAGAGGGCATGTTTTAATCTCCAATAAATTATTATTTGTATTCAATGCATTGTAAAATTTCACATGTTGAATTTTTCAAAAGGTATCCTCTAGGTTATGTTACCACATTTATAGTTAATTACATATATAGAACATCATAACATATTTTCCATATTAAAAAATTAAAGATTTCCATTATGATTTGGTTAATTTTTTAAGAACCCAAATGTAGGAAATTTTAAAGAGAAATTGAATAGAGTTCAGACAATTCAGTTATGATAAATAGCTGGCTCCAACTATACCAGTTCTTTCTTAGATATCATTTGTTATTTTTCTATCTAGTGTAAGGAAAAAGAATAGACACTATGTGCCATTTTGATTTACTATGATGAATCTCTTACTAGAGTTTTAATGACTGAAGGGAATCACCTCAGGGATACAAACTCTTTGATCCTTAAATATCCCAGGGGGTGAACAGAGTGGATATAACAACCCTGTGAAATAATTCCCAGACAGTGTTTACATGAGCTGTGTTCTATGAGTCAGTGGCTTCCAAAGCCTCTAGTTTGGATAACATCACAAATGTATCACTGTGACTACAGGCATAACAGCAGGAATTTGAGAGAAGGCTGTGGTAGCTAATTAAGGACTAACCACAAATGGTTAGGGGTGATAATGTGGAATCATGAAATTATAAAGAAGATGAGCTGGGAATGGGTATTGGAGGTGAGTATGAGTATGTGAGCAATGAGTTGGAGTTCAAAAAAGCTCAGAGGAAGAGGCTGGAAGCCAAGGATAAATAAATGAAAATGAGTGAATGAAGGAATCATTTTGCAAACTTCAGTTTTTTATTCCCAGTTAATTACCATGAAAAAAGAACATTTCCATGTACAAAGTACAACAGAAAGTGGAAGATGATATGTAAAACTATGACTCTTTATTATTAAATACAGCATCCTTAAAAAAAGTGTCATGATTTCAATATGTTTCTTTCAAAGCTGTTCAGTTGTCTGTATCCTCAATTTCCTTCTGTTCTCTTCTCTGTAGTTGTAGAAGTGTTTCAGTAACCCTCTTTTTTCTTCTTTTTTTGGAAGAAGCAATTTTGAAGTGCTAATGTTGTGCCAAGCAACTAGGCTGAACATGAGGTCCCACCCACATCCACTAGAGAGGAGGCACATTTGTTCCTGGACTCTATTGTCTTCAGTGCTTGTATGCTCAAACAAATACAACCAACCTCTATGCAAACTGCCTTGTCAAAGGGAGCTAGGAAATGGATTGTAAGTAAATGCTTGACAGTCTCACCATAGCTGTAGTCCTGTACACCACCACCCTCTCCCCCCCATCTGCACTAATGATGGTAACCAACAAGCCAGGAATGACTGCCTTTACTTTTTGACCTGAGATTAGTTGCAAAGTCAAGGCCTTAGTAATTGCATATCATCCTAAGTGCTGTTCAGGTGAAGTCCAGCTCAGCACCTGGCAAGGGTTTCCTCAAGTCCTGATCTCCATGTGGAAGTCCCAGTGGCATCTTCAGCCAGAAATCCAACAATTCAAACCTCTTCCTTCAGCCTGAGCCACTCATCCAGCAAGCCTCTCCAATGCAGAATGCTCCAACCCAGGAGCATATATATATAATAAAATCCAATTTTGTAATACAACATATAAATCCATCAACACTATTATTACCATTACTATTTTTGCAATCTTAAACTAATACAACAATATTCTATCTATGCTATCACCATGCAAACTCAATTCAACTCTAGAACTTCCATTAATACAATTTCAGCCTAAACTTTACAATTAATCTTGCCAAATAAACTTTTGCCAATGTATTCTTAACCAAATGTAACAACCTATGCTATGTTTATACTAACTCTTATTCTAACCACTAAGCTGTTACATAATATTATCCTAATTTCTTTATCCTATTCTATACATGCTTCTATGTACAATGTATGAACAAGCTATGATACCATATTGCAAAACCTATTTTACAAGTATTTATAGAATTTTACATAAATTATGTACATAAAGATGCAATCCATTATTTTACTCCCTAATCCTGATGTTAATCGGATAGGAAAATTGATTGATCTTTCTATTTGCTTAAGACTTTATGACTTAAGACTTTATGGAACTAAATAATTATTTAAAATTTTTGCCTTCTTGTAATCACAGACTCGATTATCTACCCGAGGTTAAAAAAAGATGAATCAGTAGTGATTTTTGTGTTTGTGTCTTTTTATATTGTGTTGCAGATTTCTATTTCTCATGTTCCCAGATGAATGTCTTCTTTCTTCCAACTATGTGCATGTTGGTATGTTGCATGTTTCCTTAATATGTGAAATGAATGTGTGTTTAAAACTCCGCACCATTCTTACATGAATTCCAGTTTATCATCTATCCTCTTTTTATATACAAGTATTTACAAAGTTCAATGTCCTTGCTATTCATGGCATCTTTGTAACTGTGTTTCCTCTTTCTAGTAGCTTTTCTTCTAGCTTTCCTTCCAAGTTGAATCTTTTATTTTCCTCTGGGCTGATATCTTCTCTTTCGTATCCTTTTGTCTCCTTCTTGAATTAAAAAAAAAATTAAATTTAAAAAAAGTCAGTTCAGGATTTGTCAGAACTCAGTTCAGGAGATTGAGTTCAATGGAGGACTGGAGCTTCCTTGGAGATGGTCTTGTGGTAAGAGTGACTCCCTTTCCTTTAGACTCAGGAAGGCCACTTTGGCCAAGGCCTTTAACTACTGTCTGGCTCAACCTGAGCCAGAGCAGTTTAAATTAATTCTCTCTCTCTCTCTTTTCCTTAATTCCTTCTCTCTATATTAATTAAAATCTCCATAATTCCCAGCTGACTTGGGTATTTTATTATTTGGGAAGCATCCCTGGTGACCAATTATTTAGATTTTAAGTCAAAACACTAAAATTATCTTTATACCATTCATCATTCTGCTGACACTGACCCACCTCCAAGGCCTCATCCCCTTTGGAAGGCTGGACCCCCAAAATGTGTGAGACTTAGTAGGCAGAGAATAGGTTTGATAAACTGAAGCAAGAGCAAATTTCCACTCTTTGCTTCTGTGTTTAGTGCTGACTGGATTTGCCTGTGAGAGTGTTTAGGGGGCCCCTAATGGTGGCTGTAGGATAGCAAGTTAAATGGAGCAATAAGAAAAGTACCTTTTATATCTCTTTCCTCTTTTCCCCATCTTTCTCTGTTTTTGATTTAATAAAGTTATTAATTTGAGGCTAGTCTCATAATTTTCATTTTTACATGAATAAGATGACTTCCATATATACAGTATGTTTTACAATTTTCTTATAAGATACAGTACAGTTAACTTTGTCTAACAATAGTCGATTAAAATGAAGAAAGGCATAAAACAAAGAATCATATGTTCGATAAAGGTGTTTGAAACTGTCACGAAGGCAATCCAGTGCAGTGTCCAAATGAAAAAAATATTCTTTTTATGAACAGTAAGACCTTGAAAATGTTCCTATCTTAAGCAATTCCAGTTCACAGTTCCAAGGTGTAGGCATGTTTGGTTAGGGCCTCTCCACTGTTATTCTTAATTTCTCAGAAGAATTTGTCATATATATTGATATAGGAAAAACTACATGAATGAAGAATTTGTGCTATCTTGACCATGATAGTCAGCTGAATGAACATAGAGCTAGTTTAATAGTACCTAAAGATCAATATCCTGATCTCTGCTCCTGTAGGTCCCCTGCCTCCTTGTGACTACAAATACTCCTCTCTACATTGGAACCTGGAATTGAATAATATGCAATGGAATTGCCAAACATCACTTGGACCTGTGCCCAGTATTACCTCAAGAGTCTTCTGTAATATCTTTTTGATGATGGAGTCAATATCCTTATTATCTCTGGTTGCTGAGTGTTGCTAGTGCCATAACTATTGCTGCTACTACTACTGTCTTCAAGACCCACTGTCTATGATGTACTCTCAAATAATCTTCACCCTAAGTTCTGCAGATCCCTCTGTCTTCCTAAGTAGTTTATGGCTTAAAAATGACTCACATTGACTTTTTGTTTGATATTACATTCATAATTCAGTTTGATGTATTTTTTTAAGTTTGGAGAAATATATTGGGAGAGCTTGACAAAAATACTTGCTTCATTGTACCATCTTAACTCTATTCCTCCCCTTCCTACTCTAAGACTTAGATATTTACTACTTATTGTTTTAAAGAAAAGCTCAATTCATTACTGTTTTCTGGTGTTTTTTTTTTATTATTTTTAAATTTTTATTTATTTTGTCAAAACACTGAATCTATTGAAATAATATGATTTTTTGTTATTGATGTAGTCAATTATGCTTAAAGTTTTCTTAATGTTGAATTAACTCTTCTTTTCTTTGTATAAATCCAACTTGATCATGGTGTAGAATTTTTTAAAATATAATATTGAACTAGCATTGAATTTAAAATGATTACATCAATATTCATTAAGTAAATTGGTCTTTATTTTCTTTCTCTGCTTTGGCTTTCCTTGGTTTAGATATCAAGACCATATTTGTGCCATAGAAGGAATGTGACATGAATACTTCTAACTAATTTTTCAAATTCTTTGTGTAGTGTTGGAAATAATCATTCTTTAAATGTTTGATGGAATTCACTTGTAAATCCATTTGGTCCTGAGTTTTTTCTTTCTTTGAAGAGCTCATTTATGCCTGTTCATTCATTTCTTTCTTAGATAGGGCTATTTTGAGTATTCTATTCCCTGTTTTGTTAATCTGGGAAATTTATCCTTTTGTAGATATTCATTCATTTCATTGAGATTTTCTATTTTATTTGAATATAGTTAAGCGAAATAACTTCTGATAATTGCTTTTATTACATCTTCATTGTTTATGGATTTGCCCTTTCCTTTTTGATAATGGAAATTAGGGTTTCTTCTTTTGGAAAAATAATAAAATTAGTTAATGATTTATCTATTTTACTGATTAAAAGACTAGCTCTTAATTTTATTTTAGTTTTCTGAACTTTCAACTTTATTAATATCTCCTTTGATTTTTCTGGATTTGTATTTTAAGATTTAATGACAATTAATATCTAATTAAATTATGGTTATTAGGATTACCTAGATTTGTAACCAGTAACAGGGGTCCTTTCCCCAATCTCCATATTCCTTTTTCTGCAATGCTTGAGCAAGGTATTGCCATGTCATTCAGTTTTCAGCCTACTTGCCCAAACACCTTGCTTAAATATATCACTTCTTTTAATCTATTCTTCTAAACATTAAATATATTTCTAATCATAATGAACAAATGCAATTATAAAGTGGCTTCCTTATGAAAACTTTCTTATATATACTTTTCTTTTCTTGAACAGTTACCAAAAATCGAGGGATAGGGAGTATATATATCAAATTGAGAAACTGGACATATGGTTTGCCAATCTATATTCACAGAGTTTTTTTTAGAATGCATCAATTCACTAGGGCCTCATTATAACTGTATAAATTGATAAAATTGAACTTTTGAATTTGTACTGATAGAATGCTGACCTCAGACAAGAGATAAACTCTCCAATGACAGGTGAGAATTAGTCCTTTTCAAATCATCCCTGTTGAAAACTTAAGGTTCTATGCTTTTTTTCTTGATATTTTTTTCTTCTAGGGATAATATTTTCACATTCTGGCTATTCTTTTATCATTAGTATATTTCATTTAAAAATAACTAAACTTGGTTCACCATCAAAGTCAATTAAAATTAACAATGATTTGTCTTATGATCACTTTAGGATTCCCTAGCAAACCTACTGATAATTGTAATATGATAATAACCATCATTGTTAATCAAATGACTTTTGCCTGAAAGCAAAAAGGAAAAAAAAAAAGACTCTTACAAAGTAAGTTTTATTACAGTTTGATAGTCTATTTATCTATTGTCCTTTATTTTTTATCAAATAGATCTCTTTTTCCCCCAGTAAGATCAGGCTCAAATGAGAACACAGTAAAGTTATTTACATATTATAAGTACTCAGAATGGATGATATAAACCACAATATTCATGTCCTCATTTACCTTAATAAACCTATTCCCAGGAAATGAACCACTGGAACCTTGTGTAAAAGAAAGCTAAACTTTTCAGGCCACCAGTGATTCAATTTCACAAAAGCATCTTTGGTATTTGCATATACAGATTGAATTATTTATAATTAACTTCCCAAATCATGTACTCCAACAGCCTTCTAATTCCCTTGGTCTTCTGCCTCATTGAAAAGTTCAGTCACATTTGACAACTCCAATCTGGCATTTTAAATGTGACAAGCCTAGCCACTACACTCATTCTTCAAATGACTTAGGCAAAGTGACACTCACTAAAACCTTCCACCCTGTGCCAGCAGTCACTTTTGCTGGTGGCTCTAATAGATCAGACTCCCTGAGGCTGAACATTCTACTTTGTTAGACTAATAGCACCTGCCTTGTCCTGATGAATTTTCATCTCCTGAAACAAGATAAGCAGCTCTAACTAGCTGTCCTTCCTTAAAGGTTCTGTGTTCCTGGTAAGCACAGTAGGCTTCAGAGTTTGTTTTGATTTTACCTAATGTCTCTTTATAAAATCAGACACTCTAGATGCTACATTACAACAAGAGTAAAGTTCAGTGGTTTGTCTTTCTGTTCAAATAATAGTGGGGGATGCTCTCAAGGTTCATTAGGATTCTCTTTACCATCAATCACACCATTGCAAGCTTGCCTGGTAGTGTGTTTATTCAAGAATTGCTGTGTAACTCTGAATACCCATAAAATCTTCTGTTCACATTCAGCTAAACCTTTATTCTGTAGCTAACTTGAGCAGTCCCAATCTCTTAATGACTGTAATGAATGGATGATCTATTTCCTAAACTGTTTCTTCTGGGTTTGCTTTGGGTTAATGGATGCTACAACTTCCCTGCCATTAAATTGTTCTTCCGGTTTCAGTTAACTGGGATAGATTTTCCCCCAGAAACAAGGCAGTGGAGATTAAAGGTTTGGGTGATTTGGGGTTCAAATCCCAACTTTACATTATGTTAACTATGGATTTATCCATTCATTTCCTGATCTATAAAATAAGGGAATTAGTTAAGTAATCTCCAATGTCCCTTCTAGCTCTGTTTCTTTTGCATATTCTGAATAGGTATTTATGTATACATATGTGCATGTGCATATTTGTATATAGATAACACATGTATATACATATGTGCACACACAGATATGTGTGTACATATGTGTTGTCCAAATCAATATAACACAGAGCTTGCTTGAAGCATGTTTTCTTCTTAGGCAGTGTTTTAAAATGACCTCCTCTGTGGGCACTGAAGGCTCTAAACATTTAATGTAACACATATGATTTAGTCACACAGTTACAGATCCTATGTGCCATAAAGAATGATATTTCCTAGAATTAAAAATAAGGACATTTATTTTGAAAAGTAATATTTTTAAATGTCTGAAATAGAATTCAAATATGAGTTCTTACTTCAAAGCCCTTTAACATTATACTTTGTTCCTCCTACCTCCTAAGCTTACTTGTCAGGGATTAACATTCCAATCAACAAATAATCAACCATCATACATTTATTAAGGATCTAGTGTATGTCAGGCACTGTGCAGAGTGGATTGTTTCATACAAAAATACCAATAAATTGTACTCTCTGTTATTACTATAAATATTTGAGCTTACTGCACTTGAGTTATTGAACACTGCTTGTCATTAGCTTATTAAATTTTATCTTGACAAATGATTGCTCATTTATATATGGGCATTCTTGTTATAAGCATGTGATTGTGGAATTCTGTACATGCTAAGGGCTAGCTCTATCTATCTAACAGAATTGCCATGAGGTACAAATGACACACTGTCTCTAAGGTGCTGTACAAATCTAAACATTAATATTGTTAAATTATTTTTTCTTTTTTTTTCTCCTCCACCCTTTCAGTTTGTGAGAGAGTCGGCAGCATCTTTGTGAAGTTTCCTTTATCCTAGAGGTTATGGGAAACAGAACTATGAGTCTTACAAACTATGTACTTTCAAGAGGAGATGGGGAGGGGTAAATAACAACAATACCAGAAACAACAAAATTGGGAATCTCAAAGAGAGTTTCCCAGATTTGGGAATAGGAATCAGTTAACTAGAGCTGGGTTACTCAAATATTCCTGTATCATTCCAACTCCTCTAGCCCTTCAGGTCTGTCCTCTGAGATCCTTTGATAAAAGGGTAACCTTCCATTTGGCAATTAATAAGATCATTGTATAACTAATAGGAGCATACTTGCAGTTCATGTAACGGAATTGGCTTACTATGCAAATACAAATGATGAAGTTGAATGGGTACTTAAGTGTTCATCAGTCCAGCTCCCAGATTCAGACAAATGGTTGTCAGGGATTTTTAAAAATTATCCTTAGGAATAGAAATTTAAAAATCTTCCCTAGAAGCTTGTTCTAGATTTTAATTGTCCTGTAGTATAAGAATTATTTTGTGTCTATCTAATCTGTCTGTTGCAGCATTTGTAAGCTCCCTTCATCTTGTTTATTTCTCTGTGGAGATAGAGAACAATTGGTTGGTGCCCATCTTTTAACAATCTTTTCTTTGCTAAAAGACAGTTATTTTCATGACCTTGCTTTCTCTTTTACAGAAGTAACAATTCCTTATTTCCATTGTACATATTATATCTTCATGTGCATTATTTTCTACATACTTAATCATTTTCATTTCTCTTCCCTGAACTCTCTTCAATTTTTACTTATTCACCTAAAGTGGAAACCACAATGGTATCTAGTACAGAGAAGGACTTGAAAATTGCTGTAAAAATATATATTTTTCCTGTATTCCATACATAATGTTACCAATAATATTCTAGTATCCAGTGAGTTTAATTATTCTACGTTATTCACTGAGTCTAAGATAGAGTTTGCAAGTTTGATAGGGTAGTTTCTTTAAAATTTGTTATGATATTTTGGTATAATCAAAAGAATCGGGTGCAGTGCAGAGAATTTTGAACTTGGAGTTAGGAAAATTGAATTCAGATTCTCCCTTAGAAACTTATTAATTATGTGACCCAGAGCAATGACCTAAACTTTGTCTGCCTATGTTTTCTCATCTGTAAAATGGAAATAATAACATCCACCTTCTAGGGTTGCTCTGAATAAAATGAGAGAGTATTTTTAAACATTCTGCAAAAAATTGAAGTGATGTATATGTGCCAGGGAAGATAGGTTTCACATCCATTGTGAACACTATAGCTCCCCTTTCTACTTTACTACAAGTGCAAGGTGCTATGGTCATGCTGGTGGAATAAAAGAGAGAGAAAAGAATAAAAGTGCCAAAGATTTGAGATTTCATCCACAGTAAATTGTATTTGGGTATAACATTGGGAGTACTTTGGTTGCAAGCACCAATGGAGCAAAGACTCTATGTATTTTTATGTCCCTTATAGCTAATACATTGTATTATTGTGTAATAGAAACCCAATGACTAAATATAGACAATTTAGGTAAATAAAGTTTAAAAAAAGCCAAATTTCTCCAAATTAAGGTAGAAAGTTAGATTTTATTGGAAGAGAGCCACGTCCTCTAATAAAAGCATTCTATTACATGTATTACATTGTTGGACCCCAGCAAGAGACACTGCCCAGAGACAGAGACCTGGTTTATATATTGGGGCAGTAACAAAATGAATATTTTTGTACAAGGTTGATGACATATCACAAGACATAATATAAATCTTATTTAGAAACAGTTACTGAACTACAAAGCTGATTGATTAGTTCATTTTGGACAGCCCATATTAGTCTACAGGTCAAGTCACAAGGCAATACCCTTATTTGGGCAGATAACGCTGACCATTACCTCAGACTCACCTGATCTAGGGGGAAGGATGATTATTTTCCAAACAGGGAGAGGTGCAAGATATTTGTACCATTTCTGATCATGAAACTCAGATGGTCAGCATCTTATGATAAAGAGAAGTACAAACTTAGGGAGGGGTTAAAAATCCCCTTAGAAGCCATTTTCATGCTTTAGTTAGAAACCCTTATAAAAATCATGAAGTCTACTGATGTATTAAGATTCTAATGGAATTTTGTATGGTTGAAAATCTGTTACCCTAAAAAAGAAGTACATATCCCAAGAGCCCACTGACTTCCTGTCATTACATATTTCTTGTAGACAGAGGATAAAGGTCGTGGGCTTTGGAGGCTCCCATTCTCTGATGTAGAATCAGCATTGATGGTGGTGAGTGGGGATGACTAAAAATAGCTAACCAGCCATGGGCATGTGGTCTTTATTTTGTAACTTCTTTATTCCTTGATTTCTAATGATCATTAACAAACCTCTTAAAATATAGCAATATTATTGAGATTTAATTTTAACTTTTACATGATGGCAACCACTAGTCAGAGAAAAACCTCTCAAATTTTTAAGATAGCCTAGATAAATTTTTTTAAGCCACATCTCTTCTGCCAAGGCTTTTTGCGCACCCCACCCATCCTTGCAAACTCCAACTATCTTTGGGAGTTGCTGTTTTTCTTTTCCTACTTTTTCCTAGTTGCTTGCTCTCCCTACTGGCCAGGCTATTTTTAGCAGGGGGAGAAGCTAGGAGTCCTTGGAGTGGCTCCTCATGGCAGATGGTGAAAAACAAGCAAACTGGAGTGTCTTTTTCCTTAGGCAATGATTAGCATCCTAACTCCCTTTGGGGAAACTAGAATTTTACCTCAGGGGGGACAGGGAGAAGGAAGAGACTCTTTCAAACAGGAAATTATTACAATCATGGCGTAATCTATGAAAGATCACTGCATTACCTATTTCAAACAGCTTCTAGCTTTAGGATATTTTTTTCTTTCTACCATTGATCCTTTCAATTATCTTGCCTGAGATTTAGGGGAGAAATTCATCCCCCTACAACCCTTTGCCATTTGGACTGTCTCAGTTTGAGATTCCTAAAACCTATGTTCTCTCTCACTATCAGAGATATGACAGTGCTGACAATAGGGATCTGAATTTTAGAAAAAGGAACTTTATTGGGTCTGGAGGTGAAATTTAAGCCTTATCAGACTCCATTTTTTAATTGAAAGTCTCTGTATATTAATGTATTTTGCTGATTGCTTTTGTTTAAGATTTAATTTTATTGTTTTAAGTTTGTATATTAAATGTATTCGATACTGTTCCATTACACTGAATCATTTTAATCTACTGAGTTTTAACTATTAGATATATTCTGTTATCTTTCCTTTATGACTACTGAACAAAATATTGTAAAATATTGTAAAAGCCCATAAACCGCCTTTTTTTTTTCATTTTGCATTTGTTAATTGTCACATAGAAGATGGATGGACTCAACCTGGCCAACAACCTTTGGAGAATTTAGTAAGCTAAGAATTGAATTGCAATGTTAAGGGGTCTTCAGAAATAATTTTAATTAACTAGTGGTTTCTGAATGGATGAGGTTTTTTTGATATTTATATTTTAAAGAATGTTTTATTAAAGGTAGAGAAACAAAGAAATGTTCCTACCAAGGCATTTCTATGAAGCAGGAAGCCAAAATGAGCTCCTGAAAAATTCTTCAGTTTAATTTACTTTCACCAGAACAATCTAGATTCCTTGGTGAGGTTCCAGACCCAAATAAGTTTTATTTTGTTTAAAAATATACTTGCCAATGTTGAAAGATTTGCTCTGTCTGTAAAAATTGTGACAAATATCCATCATCAGTTCTTAAATTTCTTTTTTTTTTCATACAGCAACTTATATGAAATATGATAGTGGGCTTGTTTGATATTGTCATTAAATGGGCTATTATAGTTTTGGGGGTTTTGATACTTTTTGAATGGGCATTATATGTTGTTCTATTGTTCTTTATAAAAAAACTGTTACTTTGTGAGAATAATTTGCTTGTACTCACAGTGGATCATGGTCAGGTTTGAAGATGAAATGGATCTCATTTTTGGTGAAAAACCTTTGTATTCTACATTTCCTTAGCTGACAGACTGTCAATGATTGTAAGCTATATATTTTTGTTTTTTTAAACTCTTTTATTATTGTTTTTGCTAGCATGTGCAATATACTATTTCAGTTTTATTTTTTTTTCTCTCCATTTTGTATTTGAATCACATGTAACCAGCATTGGAGAATATTTTCTTTAACCTTTTTTGATTTTTCAGTAATATAAGTTTAAAATATATTTGCTAAAATGTCAATGCATGCTCCAAAAACTTGAGACTATAAAAATGATGCCACTGATTCTTTAAAAAGCAATTATTGGACTTTGCTTAATGATTCTCTCTGATTCCAGGACAAGAGAATACAAAAAGAGCCATTGCACAGTGCCAAAGAAGCACGAAGCTAATCTGCATAGTGCCTATTGAGCACAAGGTCAAAGAGACCAACCAATCCCAATGGGATTCATGGGAATTTTGAGCCAAGACAAGAGGACTCGAACTTGTTTGGGGTTTAAGGTTGTGGCTGTTTAACATGTGTTAAAGGCAGATCTTACTTGTCCCACATTCTATCAAGTATCTCAAATTTGACTCCTAGCTGCTCCTATAATCTAGTCCCTTTTCTGTCTTTCATGGTGTGGCAAACTTTCTATAGTCTTTGCTACTGATTGGCTGAATGCATAATTGCTTAAATCATTTTAATTGGACCCTGATTCAAGGATCTATTATGGATTTATTTTTCCTTTACTTAGAGAATTTTTACACATAAGACTTTGATAGTCTATATTTCATCCAGAACTTATTTTTTATTTGGATTTTTTTTTACATTTTTTATTTCTCTTGTCAATTGATTCATATTATAAACTTTACATTACTCCACCCTACATAGTCTAACAAAAACAGGAATATCTACACCCATACTTAAGGATTAAATATTTAGGAGGATGGCCTATGATGGACTAGCAAATGACAAATCAGAAACAACTGACAAACCCCTTGGCTGTCCTAAGTCAAGCTTAAGTGACCATTGATACATGTGAGATGCAGGAAAGTGATGTAAAAACTGTCTATATATTTCACATCACTTCCTCTCTCCTCTCTTTTTTTGTTAGATTTATTATTATTGTTGGACTGATTTATTTAATTTGTGGTTTGGACTTGAATTATATTATAATTATAAATCACCAGGGATTTAATTTCTAAATCCCAAAATGAATTATTCAAGTAAATGGAATTTATGATAATTTATTTACAATAGAGGGAAGATATTAAGGAAGAGAGAAAAGGGGAGAGAGAAAGCTCTGGCTTCCTTTAAGCCAGATAGAAATTCTAAGTACCACTCGGGAGAAAGGAGTCTCATGACGATGGGCCTTCCCTGAAGGTTCACACCTCCAGAAAGGGCAAAGAAACTAAGTCAGTCTTTCTTTTTTTTTTTAAACCCTTACCTTCTGTCTTGGAGTCAATACTGTGTATTGGCTCCAAGGCAGAAGAGTGGTAAGGGCCAGGCAATGGGGGTCAAGTGACTTGCCCAGGGTCACACAACTGGGAAGTGTCTGAGGCCAGATTTGAACCTAGGACCTCCCATCTCTAGGCCTAGCTCTCAATCCACTGAGCTACCCAGCTGCCCCATAAGTCAGTCTTTCACTCACCATGGTGACCATCTAAAAGGAAAACAGTCTGAAGTCTCCGGCACAAACTCCTCCTGGGGTCCAATTCCACAGCCAAGTGTTTTCACTCCAAGTCTGAGTGTCTGTCTTCCAGTCCAACTCTGAGTGACTGATCTTCTAGTCTCTCCTCCAAGTGACTGAATCCTTTGATTCCCTTGTGTGCCTCTATTTCCTCTATTTAGAGACCTTTTTCTCTTGTGTCACCTCCCCTAAATTTTTACATCTACCAATCACAGCAGACACTCCTCTGAAGGACTTCCCACTCTTTCAAACGTGGGTCACAGACCTCCCACTCAATGCATGAAATGGGTGTTCACACCTTTTTGTGGTTAGTTCACATCTTTTTGTAGTTAGTTCACACCTTCTTGTGGTTAAAATGGGTAGATCTACTTTAAATACTGAGTTAACACTTTTTGGGAATAAAACCTAAAAAGAGATCAGGGATTACAATTAAATTTTAAGAATAAAGGAAGAGCCCAGGTACCTTCATTGTTACAATCAGGGAAGGGCTAAATCCAATCTTCATAAGATGAAGCTCTCTATATCTGAATTGGAACTCCTTTTTTCCAGTGAATCCACACATGTTTCTTTTGGGAATGCAATCAAGGGTTTTTCCCTTAACAGATTTTGAATTAAGGGGAGATGGCAGAAATTTGTAATTCAGGCTTGTGGAACTTTCCAGGGTGGAGAAAATCTATTTGCCTTGGCTTTACTTTTCAATGTACTTTTCAATTTTATTCTAAAGCCCACCTGCTTTGATTAGACACTTCTAGGTGCTTCCTGTCACTCATTCAGGATATCATTTAATCCTCACCCCCAATCTTGTGAGGAAGGCACCTCATAATTACCCCAATTGTACAGATGAGGAAAACTGAGACATAGGAAGATTGCAATTTAACCTTTGTGGGGAAGAATCAGATAGGAGCAAATATCACCTCCTGCCCTCATCCCCCTCCTCCCTTATTAAATGAGAGCCAAGATTTTTCTCAACCAAGTCCTGCACCAAAGGGACCAAATTTTGGCATCAAAAGGCTTATACTTTAGTTGGAAAATGAAGAAATGGACTCATGCAAAGTTTCCTAGCTGAGCAGCTCCTCCTAGGAGTTAAAGGAGTGGTACAGATCTCAAGTGTTTTTGTGAGAAGAGAGATCACCCACAGGTAGATGGATGCTCAGGGGAAAAACAATGAGGAAAAGGATTTTATTTGGTCTTTACAACACAGACATCATCTCTATAGGTAGAGAGAGTCGAGTAGGGAAAGGAGTATTGAGAGCCTGGGGAGGGAGAGTGAGGCAGGGAACTGAGAATGTATAAATCAGTTAAGAGGCTGGTGAATACAGTTTGGCTAGAGTGGAAGGATTTGTATAAGTTTGGGAAGTTCAGGGCCAGGAAATAGGAAGTTTGTTTTCCTGCAGGGCTTTGACCAGTAAGGCACAGGATTTGAATCAGAGCCTGTTCTCTCTCTGGAGGCCTAAGAAGCCCCAGAGGTACAGATAGCCTTGTTGGTACCAGCCACACCCAGGTGGTTCTTGGCTTGTGCTTACAAGGACAATCATCTGAAGAGTCCCAGTTGTATTCCTGTTGCTGAGAAAGGAAGAGCAGTAGATTGGCTTCAGCCTGGGTATCTCTCACCACAGATGGAGCCCAGTGAACCCTTCCTCTCTTCCCACTCCTCAGCCTCCTGCCCTCATCCGAGTTGCATCTATAGCACATTTGCCTCTCCCATTTTTGCTTAAGCTTGACTTAGGATAGCCCAAGGGGTCTGTCAGTTGTTTCTTATTTGTTACTTGCTAGCATATATCAGTCATAGGCCATCCTCCTCAACACTTAATCCTTAAATAGGGGTGTATACATTCCTGGTTGCTAGAATTCTAAGACTAAGCAAAATGGAGAAAATCTAAAATTCACACTGGTATAAATCCTATGTAGTCATAATGAATAATTCTTGTGATATATTGTTGTAGCCATCTTATTAGTATTTTATTTAAAAAAATTTTCCAACTATATTCATCAAAGGAATTGGATTATAACTTTATTTCTGTTTTTACTCTTCGTGGCTTAGATATCAACACCATATTTGTGTCAGAAAAAAAAATTGAGGACTCCTTCTTTGCCTTTTATCTCCAAAAAGTTTATCAAGTTATTTCCCTCCTTACCTCTTTTAATTAGATCTAATTTTGTTTTAGCTTTGTATGAGATAATCATTACTATCCCCCCTTTTTTTTACTTTAGATGAAGCACAATAAATTATCTTCCAGCTCCTTATCTCTATTCTGTATGTGTCTCCTTCCATCAAATATGCTTCTTATAAACAACATATAGTTGGATTCTGTTTTTTAATTTATGCTGCTCTCCACTTTTTATATTATGGATAACTTCATTCCATCTATATTCACAGCTTTGATTACCAACTGTCTACTAGCCTTGGTCTTATTTCCCCACCAATAAAGACACTTATAATCTCACCATTTCACTCACTTTATTAATGGATCTGATTCAAAGAGGTCCTGTGACAGCTATGCAGGATAAAAAAGATACAGGAATATGCTGTCAGAAGGATTAGTGTGGTTGAAGAACTCTCCTTCTGCCTTGTTGGTAGTTGGGGTAGGATTGACTCATGAAGGGCACCTGCCAGCAGCTTTTGTATCTTGGGCTCATTTTGGAAAGTTATTTTTTTAGGTGTCCCGCAGTGGCTGTAGCAGCCTAAATGCCTGGGGCTCATGTTCTCATCTTTGGAGGCTTTGATGAGATCTGGGCTCACCCACAGAGATGATTATGTAGGACTCTTCTTTTTGGTGGCTATCTGATGGGTATGTCTTTGGGGTGCCCTCCATGACTCCTGGTAGATCAGGGGAGATATCTGGCTTCAGGGGCCATCTTGAGTGGATCAACTGGCAAAGCTCTTATAGGGAAAATTCTTTAGGAAATAAATAACTTTGGCTTCTTGGCCCAAGTTGGGAAATGGGGAGCCAAGATACGCCAGAGAGAGTGAGAACAAATCCCAAGGGATTTGGGGAAGGTGGAGACCTACAGCCCTGACTTCTAAGATTATCAGTGAGGGGGATGAAATCAACTTGCTTCCTTCTTTGGTGAGGTACCTCAGGAATTGTGACTTGTCCCCCTAACCATCAATGTCCTTCCTCATTCCAACTCCATGGTAATCTTGACTCATGATATCATCTCCAAAGAGGAGACTTTTAAAGAAATATTCACTCTAGATTTCTGTAGGGGTGAAAAAGTTGATCTTTCAGGGTTTGTTTTGTTTAATTTTGTTTTCTGTTCCCTTTTAACCACTAAGGGAAAGACTCCAAGAAATTTCACTTGTCTCCATGATAGGTTTTTGTACAAAAAGAGGAATTTATGGGGAAAGGCCTGGGAAAAAAGGGATAAGAAATTCAGCTTCCATTTCAACATATTTGACCCACTTTTACTTATGATAACAATGAGGCTAAAGATCAGTATCATCCCCAATGCCCAGAATTCTATGCCATTTTTTTTTTGTTAAGAGGAATGGGAAAACTTTTCCTTTTCAGCCAACCAGGCCTTGTTTCTGCTCTTCCAGAAAGTGGGATGGATTCTAAGGGTTTTCAGGGTAGAGCTGAGCTCAGTCAGATCATCTGCCCGGGAACTACCAACTTTCCAAAAAGTTTCACTGCCCATCACCATACCCCAACCATCTTTTTAAAAATTTGTATTGTCTTTTTTTCCCAGTGAGACCTCCTGCTATACAGGACACCCATTCTCCTGCTGGAGAAAATGGTGCCCTCTTGGTCTACCCTCCCCAGTGGTGAGACTATTTAGGTTGCTCATAACCAGGCCTGAGACTTGTTGCTTGATTGCTTGGTTTTTTAGTGACAGTAATCATCTTGAAGCAATATTTTAAGGTTAATTGGAGAAGATTCTCAAAGTGGTTTGAGCTTTCCCTGCTTCTACTCTTCTGTTTTGGTTCTACCTCCAAACCACTTTTAATAGATAGAGAGAAAACTGAAGGAACATTCATGAAAACCTTGGCCCAAGTCCCACCTTTGCCAGATACTGGCCATAACCTAAGGAATTCTCCAAGGTTTTATGTTGTGAAGAACTTTCCACTTTCTATGGGAAGAAGCAGTTACTTACAAATATATTCTTACAGAAATGAAATCATAGGATGAATTTTCAAAAAGATGACATTTCTCTAGCTAGATTTTTAAAAATTCATTTAAAGGAAGATAGAATTCAGAAATTAAAGGAAGGACCTTAGATAGTTTTTAAACCTGAGAGTCTATTTCAAATTGAAAGCAGTAAAATTTATGAATATAAATTTTTTTTAAATTTTCATTTTGCCTAAGTCAGACTCTCCTTTAAGTCAATTGATGTGAATTAAGCTAATTTGTTTTTTCTGGATCCATGATTTTCTTTATGTAGGAAGTTGTCTAATTAGGAAACTCCTAATAAGGCAGATAAGCATTTGTTCTGCAATTCACAATATAGTCTTAGAGAATATCCTAGGAATTCTGAGACTTAACCTGGATCACATACTTAATTTGTGTGAGGGGTGATATATAGATTAAAGTCCTTATCTCAAAGATAATTCTCTTATCCACTACACTGCTGATCATCAAGGTACCATACCCAAAAAATGTATGAAAAAATGCATGTACAAAAATGAAAAGGTAAAGAGAGAATTGAACACTTTGTAGAGGGACAAACAAATAATTATATGAATATATTGGAAATATTATAAATATATTGGATTTAGAAATTTATTTTTAGCAAATATTTGTATTTTAGTAGTTAAAAGGGTAATTAATTATTTTTAAAAATTAAATAGGAGCATACTTTTAATTAACATTTTTTCTTCTTTAGAGTTAGGTATTGAGCCTATTTCAGCAAAATGTGGAAATTTCTGTTTGAATAAACTTCTATCAATGTAGAACAAAACTTTCTGTGCAGTTTATGGTATTAGGGAATTGCCTTAGCACTGTTATTAAATGATTTGTCTAGGTAATATATTTAAGAGGTAAGACTTGAAACAAGCTCCTTCTTGATTCGAGATCACTTCTCTCACCACTGTACCAGACTGGTTCTCTTTTTTAGATTGTTCTTGGAAGAATGATACAATATTTTATTTTACTAGGTGAATGTTCCTCTGCTCAAGCTATCCTTCATTTTTTTTTTATCATATCTACACACATATAGTAACTAGTGAATGTATTAATTCAAACAAAATGTTCTTAAAATTCTGATTTTATGTTAGAGATATGTAGTGATGATAATTAAAAAACAACAACAACAACAAACAATTTGGTGACCATACTGGCTATAGATGAATTTCCAATCAAATGCCTTTCTGAAACTATTTCCTCAGGATATTAAAAGAACGTTTGATTTATTTATATAACCCAAGTCTTTGGGAATGATGTAGTAATCTCATGAAACTTAAACCTAATATGTGACAGTTTTTATTCAGATATTTATTATGTGAAAAACTCATCTTGGCAGAAACCTGATGAATTTTATCATTTTTATGTAGGATGTTGCTGTAAGGAAGTGCATTTATTGACTGTTGGGTGAAAATGTGATATTTATGCAAAATGGTTTTGTAAAGCAACATCTGCTGTTTGCTGTTAGGGATACATTTACACAATAGTGTTGGCAAAGTTATAAGAAGAGGTTAATTTAAAATCCCAAACATTTCCTTAAGACAGTATAAGGAAATTTGGTTTTGCATGGAATAAGATGGAAATTCTCCCAAGGATGGAATGATTTGAGAAATATCTGGTGTTATTTTAACTATCAGACAAATTTTAGTGAAATGTAAGTGGATTCTAGCAGAATGATAACAAATTTGATACTTTGTAGAGCTCTGAATTAAAATATCATCTGAGTTTTGAGAAAAAAATAATTTTTTCAACCTTTATAGTTAGCTCTTATATTTATATATCTAAAATCCATCTCAGAAGAAGTGAGACCAATTATGATAAGGCAAAAGGTCATTAATTACAGACAGAGAATCAAGGGTAAGAGTACAGTGTTCTAGTGGGAAAGAAATGTTAGAGGAGATGTAAATATTTCTGAAATAACTTGAAGGGGAAAAGAGTTCATTATACAAGAGTGTTTAAAAAGACTCACAAAAATTTCTTAGAGGACTGGACTAAAAATATGCCCTTAAGAGGCAAAGGTACTAATGAGTGGTAAATAATGCTGCCAAGCATCACTTTCTAGTAGTTAATTTATATACAACAATTTTTTAGGAATGGTTGGAAATTTATTTCTGGAACCTTTGAATAAAAGAGCTGTTTTTGTAGTATTAGACTATGTATTATGTATGTATTATATTATAATGTATTATATTAATATATAATATAAATGTATATATTAATAATAATGTATTATATTATAATTCTTTGTGACATGCCTATTAGAAATATTTATTTTGGAGTCCTCAGGTTTTTAGAGATAGGGGACTACATATGGGGAGACACTGACTTGATAGATGACTATCATGATTTTATTATTAATACTTTCCTCTTCTATTTAATAAATGTTATCATGATTATTTTCATTTTTTAGTCTTCTCATTTATTAAATGTTTTATGTTTGAGAATTAATGGTGTCCTGGCTGGTATTTGGGGTGTGGGGTGGAGACAAGATGGCAGAGAAGATACAGGGACCCATCTGATGTCTAAGAAATTACCCTAAAAAAAAATCAATGATATATTATGGCTGAAAATGAATTCTGAAAGAGCATAAACCACAAAAAGACAAGGTGAACTAATTTTTCAGTTCAAATACAACATAGAATGCTGGCCTAAGGGATCTAGTACACTAAAGTAGATGTGTAGCATAGTGGTCCTGCACCAGGTCCCACAGAGGCAACAGGCCTTGGACACAAATGAAACAGAAGCCAGACTTCCAGAACTTTCAGCCAGAGATAATAAAGGGAAGGGGCCAGACAGCTACTCAGAAGGAAATTATAGGGGTCCCTTTGCTGGATCTAGGTACAAGACTCTTCTTGCATTGTCCATATATAAAACTAGGTCACAGTCCCGGGTTATAGTCAAAGGGTGAGAAGGAGCATCAGAATTTGTAGTTATGGGAGAGCCTGGGAACCTAGCCACAGTTTCAAGGGGTAAAACATGTGCTTGAGGTTACTCACAGACTAAAGCACAGATCTGGAGAGTTTTAAACACAATTATCCTTACATCATCCCACTTTGGAAAAAATGAAAGCATATAGATTCCCAGTGCCAGCTCTGAAAGCAGTTGCACAAAGAATCTGAAGCTTGGAACAGTGCTCTCTTCACTATAGTTACAGAGCCCAAATTTAACAGATTTTTAAATTAAAAGAAAAGAAAAAAACAGGAAAATGAGCAAACAACAACAAAAGAAACAATGTAGAAATTTATTTTGGTGGCAGGGTAGACTCAAACTCATAAGAAGACAACAAAATCACAACTATTGCATCAAAAACCTCCTAAGAACAAAATTAATTGCCTTCAAGTCCAAAAAGAATTAATGGAGGAACTCAAAAGGGATTTCAAAAATCAAATAGGAGAGGTAAAAGAAAACTTGAAAAAAGAAATGAGAGTGATACAGGAAAATAATGAAAAAAGAATCAATAGCTTGGTAATGGAGACAAAAAAAAATACTGAAGAAATTAATATCTTAAAAAACAGAATAGCCCAATTCACCAAAAGAGGAACAAAAATCCAGAGATGAAAAGGACTTCTTGAAAAGCAGAATTGGCTAAAAAAAAAAAGATATAGAAAAATGCACTGAAGAGAAAAACTTGAAGGGCAGAATTGGCCCTTTGGGAAAAAAAGGCAAATTCACTGAGGAAAATAACTCTTTAGAAAGTAGAATTTGTCAATTGGAAAAGGTGGACAAAAATTCACTGAAGAAAATTATATTTTAAAAGTTAGAATTTGGCAATTAAATTAAAAATAAAAAATAATTGGGCAAGTGGAAGCTAATGACTCCATGAGACACCAAGAAATAATCAAAGAAAGTCAAAAGAATGAAAAAATAGAAGAAAATGTGAAATATATCCTTGGAAAAATAAATGACCTGGAAAATAAATCCAGGAGAGATGAATTAAAAATTACTAGACTATCTGAAAGCCATTATTTTTTAAAAGGGAGCTTAGAAATCTTTCAAAAAAGGGAAAACTCCCTGCTGTTCTAGAACCAGAGGGCAAAATAGAAATGGAAAGAATCCACTAATCACCATTGAACCAGATCCTAAAAGGTTACCTACTCCCAGGAATATTATAGTCAAATTCCAAAACTCTTAGGTCAAGGAAAAAATATTGCAACTAGCCCAAAAGAAACAATTCAAATATTGAGGAACCACCGTCAGGATAACATAAGACTTAGCAGCTTCTACATTAAAGAATTCAAGGGCCTGGAATATATTCCAGAGGGTAAAGGCTCTAGATTTTAACTAAGAGTCACTTACCCAGCAAAATGGAGCCTAATCCTTCAGGGGAAAAAAAATGGATGTTCAATGAAATAGAGGACATTCAAACATTCTTGATGAAAAAAACATAGCTGAATTGAAAATGTGACTCTCAAATATGACTCAAGAGGATCATAAAAAGGTAAATGGGCAAGAGAATTTTTTTTAAATTCAATAAGTTTAAAATAATGTGTATATTCCTACATGAGGATGTGATTTTTCTACCAACAAAGAACTTTGTCATCATAAAGGCAGTTAGGTGTATAAATAGATAGAAGGCGAGGGTGTGAGTTGAATATGATGAAATGATAGAAAAAATTAAATGAAATGAAGGTATAAGAAAGAGGATGTGGGGAAGGAAAAATAGAATGGGGTAAATTATTGCACATAAAAGAGTCATGAAACAGTATTCATGATCAAGGAAAGATGGAGAAGGTGGGGAGGGCAGCATATGATCCTTATTCCCATCAGAACTAGCTCAATGAGGGAAGAATACGCAGAATCAATTGGAGATAGAAAGCTATCTTACCCAATAGGAAAATAGGAAGGGAAAGTTTAAGAGAAGGGGACTGGGGCTGATAGAAAAGAGGGCAAATTGTGGGAGATGAAGGCCAGAAACTATAGAAAGATAAATAGGATGGAAAATAATTCACAGTAATCATAATGGTGCATGTTTTTTTTTTTAATGTCTCTCTAAGTAAGATCTCATTTCTCAAATACATAAAGAAATTAATCGAATATATAAGTATATCAGTTATTCCCCATTGATAAATGGTCAAAGGATATGAACAGTCAATTCTCAAAGTAATTAAAGTTCTCTACAATCATGCAAAAAATGTTCTAAATCACTAGTATTTAGAGAAATGAAAATTAAAACAACTCTGAGGTCCAATCCTACACCTACCAGATTGGTTGTTATGACAGAAAAGGAAAATGAGAAAAAATATGAAGGGGATATGGGAAAGCTTGGACTAGAATGTATTGTTGGGCATGTTGTGAACTGCTTCAATTCAATTCAATGCCCAAAGGGTGTAAAGCAGTACATATCCTTTGACCCAGGAATATCATTACTAGATTTATATCCCAAAGAGATTTTTTTTAAAAAAAGAGGTGGGGAACGATGTATAGATTCAAAAATATTTAAAGCAGCTCTTTTTAGGGGAGCAAGGAAAGTGAAAGGATACCTATCAATTTGGTAATGGCTGAGTAAGATATATTATATGAGTATAATGGAATACTGTTGGGATATAAGAAATGATAAGCAGGAGGATCTTTGAAAAACCTGGAAAGCTTTAAACAAACAGAATGGAGTGAAATAAGAAAAACCAGGAGAATGACAGGAATACTTCACAGTGAAAAACTGTGAATAACATATTTTCAGCAATATATTGTTCCAAAACTATTCCAAAGGACTCATGATAAAAAAAAAAATCACTCACTTCCAGAGAAAATGAACTATGAATCCAAACCAAAGCAACTTTTTTTCATTTTCTTAAAATTTTTTCTCCTTCAGTTTCTTTCCACAGAAGAATTGCACATATAAAATTTATATGAGATTGCTTACTATCTCAAGAGGGATGAGGAATGGGTATTTGTGGGGAGAGAGGGAGGGGGAGAATTTGAGAATCAATATTATCTGAAAAGTTTTGGAAACTTTAAAATTTTTAAATGCATTTAGGGGGAAATAAAGTAAAATTTTAAAAAAGAATTAATGGGTCACTGTGGCTAATTTGTTGTAAGCATGAAGCACACTGATGAGGGTTAGGAACTGTAGTAGAGAATAATAAATGGTATTTCCTCATTAGGGTTTATAGCCCACAATTTGTTTAATCATCACTGCTTTACTTGCTGTTATTTGCTTCTACAAACAGTTCTACCTGTATATCCCACTCATTTTTTTTTCTGGAGAGAGGCTATAACTCAGTAAAGTAAGGATCAGGTCAGGGTCAGGTCAGGGACTGATCAAATTCTAGCCCCACTCAAATTTTTGGTCTTGCTATGTACTTGATCCATTCAGGCACAAGCTCTTGACTGTCCTGTCTTGGAGCTCTGCCTTGAACTTGAAGCAGAAAGATCAATACTTAGTACTTAGTACTATCAGCCATCTCAAACTGCATAATATGTTCTTATCCCAAGCCCAGACTGAAAATGCTGGCTTTGATCTGGGCCCACACGGATCAGCTCTGGGCTGGGACTCCAAACTTCTCCACAGGTTTGAAATTTCAAGGGTGTGGGTTGGTTTGTACCATCATTCGTCCAGACAAGATCTCAGAATGTGAATGTTAGCCTGGGCTTTGGTTCAGTATCTGAGACAACAAATGTGGGGTGGGGATGGGATGGCTTGCTCTTACCTCCTTGCTACAGCCTTTTGTTGGCTCTTCTTCTCACCCCAGTTTCCCATATGATCTCTGCCTAACTTTTGGGTTTTTCTTTTCTTGGAAGTTGTTTCACTTTGTCTGTTTATTGGTTCTTTCACTTCTGTATTTGTTTTGTGGTGATATTTTAATCTTGGTCAGAGAAAATTCTTGTGGTGACAAGAAGCAGCTCTGGTTTATTCCTCCATCTTGACTCTGCTCCTGGAAAGAAGATGCTTTTCAAAATAAACTTTGGATGAGACTGACCAGCTGGATTCCTTCTTCAATCCCATGTTTCTGTCCAGAAACAAATTTTCACACAAGCTATAAGAGCCTCAAGGTGTTTTCCTCCAGGTCCCTCCCTTTAACCCCCCCAGAATAAAATATATGAAGGTGTGAACACAGGTTCCTGTAGCTCAATAGATTTTTCCCAGGCTGTTCAAAAGGATCAGCCTGATTAAATCTAGTTTAGTGCCCAGGTCCAAAAAAATTAAACAAATTCACAAATAAATAAGTAGCATTGTGAACATTATGACCCTTTAGTATGAAAAAAGGTAAAAACCCAGTCCCTTAACATAGAATGGAAGCATTAATAGGGCAGGAGTTCTCACTATTTGTAGGGAAAGTAGAGAGGATATTGAAGAGAAGCCATGAACAAGCCCTCTATCTAGCACCCAAGTCTTAAATCTTTAGGCTGGGTAGAAATTTATTGTATCCAGAAAATATAAGAATGACAGATTCACAAATGGTGTGTTCTCATTCCTTTCTTTTTGTTCCTTCATTCTTTCCTTTCTGCCTGCCTATTGTCTCCCATCTATATGTGTTGTTAACTGGGAAAAACACAGAACTATTAAATAGTCAGAAAAACTACTCTTTAATTAAGGAAAAGAGTTTAGTGCTAAAATTTAGGCCTCCCTGCAAAGCTGTGTGCTATCCGCCCACACAGAGTCCCAGACTCTGGCAGCTGTGGTCACCAAATTCCTGGGAGTGCCACTGAGCTAGATGACAACTCCAAAGAGTCATTAAAGTTGGGAAGCTTAAAGACCTTTCCAGGGGAACTGGGGACTGAGGATGAGAGAGGATAGTTGATAGGCTTTATAATGGTAACAAATAAAAATGAGGAGTCCCAGAGAAGAATAACAGTGGAGGGCTTGTGCTTTATAATGGATACAGATATTATGTTCAGGTTGAGCAACTTACAGATAATTTTATTTTGTTGCATTATAGTTTTAGCCATTTGAGAGATACTTTTTTCAGCTTTGGATATAGTTTCAATTTGGTGGGCCATAGTGTTAGTCAATTGTGAAATACAACCCTCAAGACATACAACTCTAGTCTCCATTAAGCTCTCTTTCAGTTGTTTCCTTTTCTTAGTAAGTATTAAAGTAAATACTTGATACAGTTAGTATCTTAGAAACAATTCGAATAGAACACATACTCCCATAAGTGGTTTTAACAGGAGACCATCCAAAACTGTGAGAGGTAAAATCTCAGTGAACATCCCAGGTATTGTTAATTCTGTGAAGTAATGAGGCACTACCTCCTTCACAATCCATACCATGATATTGAACAACATGGTTACACTCTTATAGTTTTCCTAATATTGGAAAGAACAGAAGATCAATAGATTACTCAAACTTCTACCTGGCTCGCCAGACTGTGAGGGATTACATTTTGGGGGACAGGAGTTTGAACAAAAGCCAGTGCACAGTTTATTAAATGCAAAATACTTAGTTTATTATTAGGAAATATGGATAGGAAATAGGAAGGAGGAAAGTGAGAGTAATTTTATAATATCTTATAACTATATCCAAGATCCCAATCCTGATTAAATTTATTGCAAAAAACCCTAAAACTATCTGCCCCCAAAGGGCAGTATGTAGGCTGAAGCCCTCACCTACTCTCCTACTCTGTACTGTCTAATAATATCACCACAATCTATCTATCTACTCAAGATAATCAATAATCAATAAGGTGGTTAAGACCTTAAATCTGTTTCTCTGACTCCAACAGTTTGAGAGAGAGTCTCTCTCCAACAGTCTTAGTCTCTCTCTTTCTCTCTCTCTTTCTCTCTCTCTCCTTTCCTTTCCCCAGGATAACCGGAGGCCAAAAGCTCTTTGCCACGATTTCCAACTACCAGCCTAACTAACTCTCAGCCACACTCTTCTAATGGTCACACCAAATGACAGTTTGCCCAGCAGGGGGTCTCTTACTCAGAAATATTTTTGCTCTTTTTTCTCTTAAATATTAAAAGTAGAAAGTAATAAAAACTATCTTATCAATACAAAAGGGGAAGATCCAGCCAAGGGCTGGGCCACCTTGGTAAAGGACTTTGACCCAAGGAGGAGAAACCACTGGGACAAGAGATACTTAACACCTGATGGGATTAGCTCTCCCCACTTAAACTCCTTTAAGGTCTATTGTTAGTCTGAGACTCAGAGGTTGGGCTTTCCTTCAGGGGAAAACTCTCCAGTGACAAGGTCAAACCTGGGGCTTTCACCTTCAAGCTAAGTAAACTGGGGGTCATCCAATCTCATTAGGCCACAAGTTTGGGGGCTTCTAGATTTCACATTGACTCATCTCTCCCCCTTTTGGTCAAGGCTGAATGCTGTTGACTGACAAATCAAAGGGGGGTAATCCTCAAGGTCAGATGTTTTGGGTGGGGAGTCACCTAAGGGCCTAAGGGAGCAAAGGAATTTCCCTGATAATAGTTTACCTGAGTTTCTGGGAGTACAAAATCCATGCCAATAGGACTTTGTCAGCTCCCAATATACTTACTCACTACAATCATACAAACTGCTAATCTTAGTCTGCACATCCTATCAGTCCTTAAATATCACTTGACACTGAGCTTAAATCAGTGGCCAAAAATAAAAACATCAGCTAATACCAAGTAAAATTCTAATTAAACATTCTATTATAAAAATCCTAAAATCATATTAAAAATGACTGCATGACAATTTTGGGTCCAAAACAATTTTAAAAGTCAAATTTAAAAAGTCTTAAAATTAAAATTAACTCCAAAAATTCTTAAAATTAAAAATACTTCTAAATTTCCCTCATTTTAAACCTCTCTCTCTCACACACACCCCTTTGGAGAGGTTGAGATTCTAGAGTTTAAAAAACTGTTTTCTTTCACCTTTAACTACTTAGCAATTATAATCATGCTTAAATAGCTTACACTTTTTACTCCTATTAACTATTACTTTAATCCCTTTAACTCTTATATGAAAGAAATGATATTGCTACTAAGTCACAGCCAAAGTAAAAAACCTGTAGCTAAAAATCGTGAAACTAATTCTCCTGTTATGGCCATATTGCAGGGTTCCTCGATTTGAGTTCTAGCCTTACTAAATGATCTAGTCATTGTCAATAAGGACTACATCTACCACTGAACTGGGGCTGAGTTCATAGGTGATTTACATACCTTGAGGCTTCAATATGTATAAACTTTGCTGGTGCTTGGGAAGCAGTTCAGTGATTATCTGAACCTTGTTTCTCAAAAATGTTGCTTAGAATTTACTATTTGCATGTGTATTGCTTCCCCCCCTTTTGGCATGGATGTTTACCAGATTTTCCTTTTGACCACTGCAACTTCTCTGAACCTGCTTATTCATTTAAAATGGCTAAAAATTTTTATCTATCTGCATCCTCAATTTCTGTATTTTACACCTTGCCTTTCTAAAGCTTCCTTAATTATGATTAGAGAAAATTTGCTATAACAGGAGAAAAGTGAAAAGTAACTTAAAATGAGGGAGAAATGCTCCCCTAATTTGGAATATTAATGCCTGGAGTAAGTTGGCAATGATCAACAGTCACTTGTAGAACTTGATGGGAACTCAGCTGATCGATCTCTCAGCCCCTTCCATTCACCCTTGTGACTGCATCAATAACCAATTTTCTTCCTAGTATTTCTTTTCCCAATTATCTTCCCATACAATTCACCCTTAGATGGCAATTCTCTCTAACCATGATCAGGATCTAAAATGAATTATCTTCTGTTATTGATAATTACTTTTAGGCGCCACCATGTCTTTCTTAAATTTTTCTGATGCTACCTTGGGACAAACACATCTGGCCATCTAGGCCTATCCTGAACCCATGCTATGCTAATATTATTATTATTATTTTTAATTAAAAAAAAAAAACAACTTACCTTCCATCTTGGAATCAATACTGTGTATTGGTTCCAAGGCAGAAGAGTAGTAAGGGCTAGGCAATGGGGGTCAAGTGACTTGCCCAGAGTCACACAGCTGGAAAGTGTCTGAGGTCAGATTTGAACCCAGGACCTCCCATCTCTAGGCCTGACTCTCAATCCACTGAGCTACCCAGCTGCCCCCTATGCTGATATTAGAAAAGCACTCTGGAGTCCCTGCTGCAAATCCTCAAATTTAACAGATACTACTTTTAAGCCCCTGTTAACTTGGAATTAACCCAGAGACCACCCAAAGTAGTCAGAAAAACCCACTCTTTAATCAGGAAAAAGGGATAGGTTCGTTATTCCGGTCATTACACAGAGTCAAACTTTAAACACCATACAAAACCAAAGGCCCTGGGCTCTGGGAACCATCTTTTTGGGAGAAGGCACCCCGATAAATGCCAGCTCCGATGCCAGTCTCCACCCTGGGACAGAACATCGTGCTAAGTGCCAACTCCTCTGGGAGAAGACACGACTCTTAATGCCAACTCCTAATAGGAAAGGAAATAGGGAATCCTTAATTATATATCTTCTGAGTAATTGGCTATTATAAATAGGTTTGTAAATCTCTTTTCAGCCAACAGTCTCAACTAGCTATCAGTTGTATCAACCTAAAGGCAAAGGAGATCAATCTAAGAAACTTGGTTTCATGAGAGGAAAACTTTCGTCCAACAGAACAAAAAGGTGCTTAACATTCAAACCAAAATAGAAGTACTTGGCACTTGGGTTTCTCAAAAGTAAGGGTAAACTGAGTCATCCAAAAATCCATGTTGACACCTCCTAAAAAGGTAAAATGCTATTATTTTAAACCTTTACTACTTTAGCTAAATCTGGGGAATAGCTCTTTTCTTTCTAGGTTTTTTACTTAAAAAGACTTTGCTCAGGGTAAATATAATTCCCAGGGGAAATAAAATGGCTAGTTTTTGTCTGCTATAGAAAACTGAAAGGCAAAATGAAAGCAATTAAGAAAGGCAAGTGACATCTTGGGGGATCCTTCAGATTCTAGGCTGCAGGAAAATCTTGAACAGGTTTTAGCCAACTAAGAAGCATCTTGAGATAAGTTAGTGCTCCAGGAATTCTGAATCAATTCCTTTTTAACAAGAAATCTAGCAAACTTAACTAACCTTAATAAGTTCTAATCACTTCACCCACATTCCAGAATTGGGGTGCTAAAATGCAGGACATCCTTAGAAAATTCCTAGAAATTTCCCAGGTGGGGAGTGCCTTTCTCTAATAGTGGTCATATACCAATGATTATCAGAAAAATCATACTTAGAAAATTAATAAATGCCAAATCGGATTAGTTTTTTTTCTATTTAAAAAAAGGAAAAAATTAAAGGTAAATCACTCTAGAAAACAATCAGGATTCACTGGTCTTTAAAAAAATAACAACTTATGGTTGCACTCTGTAAATTTACCTTTAAAAGTCCAAAAGTTCATGGTATTTTTACTTTTCAAAAAAGTCAAACCCATAAAAATTTCTCATCAAACACAAAACTTGGGTTTATTAGGGAAAAGCTTAACATCGCCTTTAAGTTAGAACACCTGTCTAATTCCCTTCTCTTTATTTTATTTATTTTTTCCCTCATTTGCCAGTGGCTCCAAATTGCCTTTCTCTCAGCTGCGCCCTACACCTTTCTTTGGCCTGAGGCAAAAATGACTTCTCAAGAGGAAATTTGTTGGTCCATTTAAAATGCTCAGGGTTTCCTTACTGTTAAAGCAAAGACTTTTCCCAACAAAGTCTTGTCTTTTTACAACAATTCAATCACCAGTCATGATCGCAGTTTACTATCCTAAAATGACCTTTCTTCACTTCCGAACACACACATGCTAATCAGAAAAACCTGGCTCTCTGGAAAAATGGTAACAGAAAAATGAGGAGTCCCAGATGCTTTACAATGGACACAAAAGGGGAAGATCCAGCCAAGGGCTGGGCCACCTTGGTAAAGGACTTTGACCTAAGGTGAGAAATCATTGGGACAAAAGAGATACTTAACACCTGATGGGATTAGCCCTCCCCACCTAAACTCCTTTAAGGTCTATTGTTAGTCTGAGACTCTGAAGTTGGACTTGCTCAAACTTGGAGATTTTCACCTTTAAACTAACTAAACTGGGGAGGGGAGTCACTAGGCTAAACTCTTACTAGGCTACAAGTTTGAGGGATTCTAGATTCCATGTTGACAGACCTCCAATGTGAAAAATGGAAAAAACACAAAACTATTAAATTGTCAGAAAAAAAAAACCACTCTTTAATTAAGGAAAGGAGTTTAGCACTAACATTTAGGCCTCCTCCCAGAGCTGTGCTCTATCAAACCACACAGAGTCCCAGACTCTGGCAGCTGTGGTCACCAAACTCCTGGGAGTGCCACTGAGTTAGATGACAACTCCAAAGAGCCATTAAAGTGGGGACCTTTCTAGGGGAACTGGGGAATGAGGATGAGAGAGGATAGTTGATTGACTTTATAATGGTAACAAAGAAAAATGAGGAGTCCCAGACAGGAATAACAGTGAGTGGCTGATGCTTTACAATGGACACAAAAGGGAAAGATCCAGCCAAAGATTGGGCTATCTTGGTAAAGGACTTTGGCCTAAGGTGAGAAACCATTGGGACAAAAGAGATACTAACACCTGATGGGATTAGCCCTCCCCACCTAAACTCCTTCAAGGTCTATTGTTAGTCTGAGACTTTCCCTCTGGGAGGAACTCTCTTGTGTCAAGGTAAAACTTGAGACTTTCATTTTCAAGCTAACTAAACTGGGGGTTATCAAATCTTACCAGGCTATGAATTTGGGGGCTTCTAGATTCCACATTGACAGTGTGATCATTTAAAAAACACTTGTCAGCAATTCGTATGCAGTTGATATTTAGCTGCATGTGTCTCAGGTCCTTTCTGATAGATTAGAGCTCCATGAAGATAGGAATCTCTTGAAGAATAGAATAGAGTGAATGCCTTCCTGGGAAGTCTTTATGAAAAGGATCAAAAAAAAAAAAAGCTGGTTCCAACAAAGATTGAATCTTTGCAATTATTCCTGTGTTAGTATATAGTACAAAACTATAATGCCAGCTAAGCAATTTCTCTGTATTTGTCAAGAGAGCATTCTGCTTGTCCATGCTGGCCCTAAATAAGAGGTGTTAATTATTCAATACATGAATGAATGGAGAGTTCACAGGGAATTCCTTAAAAATAGGAATCATGTAACAAATTGAAAAATTACTCAGATACTATCTGGAGGTATCTTTGGAGGTCATTTTGGAGGAGAGGGCTCAGATTCAGTTCTGGTGACAAGCTGGCCCTATACAAGAAAATAGTTCTTTAGCCTGTGTCAACATGGAAATCTAGTAATCCCCAGTTTACTTAGTTTAAAGGTATTGTTATGGGTGTGGAAGGATACCCTTTTGGGTTCTGGAAGGATGCCTTTTGCAAGTATGCAATGACTCCAAACTTAGCTTAAAAACAAAAAGAGATTTATTAATTTAGAAAGTAATGTTGAGAGTGGCCAGGAGGCTAGCAAGGTGGAACAGCAAGGTGGGGAGCAGTTCCCTGGGAGGACAGTATGAAAGGAAAGGCTGTTCCTCCATGGGGACAGCATGGATGGAGAGGCTGTCCCCCAAGTGACATCAGTTCTGGGGTTTATATACACTTTAGATGCTAGGTCCTAGTGTGGACATGACCAGAATGTTAGTCCCTCAGGCATTTGGTGGAGTGGGTGGTCATCTGACTGGGGTCTGCCTGGAGGCATAAAGATTCATTTCTTTGTCCACCTTAAATCTAGAGGACAAAAGAGGATAAACATCTCAGGACCCTAGGTGGGGTCATTGGGTGTTTCTAGGTTAAGAGTCACAAGGATGCAAGGGCAAAGGAGTTTTCCCTCATAATAGTTGGCCTGGGTTTCTGGGGGGTACAGTGCCCATGTCAGTTTCTACCTTTAAACTAAATAAAATGGGGATCTCTAGATTTCCATGTTGACAAGCCTTTTAAAAAAGATTAGATAGAATTTCTAGTTGTAAGACAGGAATTTATCTGAGCTCATGAATTATGAGTTCCAGGAGAATTAGGTTTCCTGGTTTTATCTGAAGGCAGGTCTGACACTTGGGCTCCCCATTTTCTCTATTGAGGACATGTGGTAGATATGGGACCATCTCTGTTGAAGTCTCTCCATTCCCTTTGAATCTCTGGAATACACAAAAGTTCTGAGATGTCTTGGATGGCACAGGAATCCTCTGGTCTAACTCTTCACTGACTCTCTCCAGGCTTAGGAACATGGAGGCCAAAGAACTGGTTGAAAGCCTCAAGGCAGAACTCACTTGCTCCATCTGTCTGGACTACTTCACAAACCCGGTGACTGCCCTCAAATGTGGGCATACTTTTTGCAAAGACTGTCTCCTCCAGTGCGATGAGCAAGCTGATGCTACACTAACTTGTCCTGAGTGCAGAGCTGTCTTTAGATAAGTGACATTGTGCTCAAGGAGAACCTGCAGAATCTGTCCATCACTGGCAAAACACCAAGAAAGCATTTACTGCAGAGAACGGTACTTCTGACTATTTGTGGTCAACATGGAGTAAAAGAAAAGCTCTTTTGTGAACAGGACAAAAAACTAATTTGTGATTCCTGTTTATTAACCCAAGAGCATGAGGATCAACTAGTCCTTCCCTTGCAAATGGCTGCTGACAAGTGCAAGGTAAGATTGTACCAATCCCTGGAGTCAAATGGCTTCTATTCATAACATTATTTGTGGCTGCTTGGGGCTATTGGTGTATTGGACACAGAGTTTAATCTAGAAGGCACAAGAATTATCTAGGATGCTCATATCTACAACCTCAAGGACACATATATAACCTCTTTATTTTTGATGACCTTCTTGGTACCAGTGTTCTTTAAAAAATAGCAGCAATAATAAAAGCCACTGACTCTGATTATTGGGGTTCCAATGAAAAACAGACTTATAGATCTTTGATAGTCTTAAATTCAATATAAATGTGACCTCTTATTAACCAACAATAGTAAAACAGGTGGGCCTCTCTGGTCTAAAACAGAGATTTGCCAGTGGAATTGTGCATCAGATAGGGGAGGAGGTTGGGAAGAGTGGAGGGAAAGAACATGATTTTTTAATCCTAGAAAATGCTCTAAATTAATCAATTAAAAAATAAAAAAAATTGTTTCACTTTAAAAAAATAAAAAATTAAACAGAGGTTTGATCAAGCCAATTTTTTTCTTGCAGGAAAAACTGCAAGAGACATTGATTATCTCTTATAAGAAAAGGCAGAGAAATTAAAAATTGCACTGAACAATGTGAGAAAGAAAGGGTAACAATGTAAGGTGAGTCACGACTTGTTTTCTTAAGTTATAAGGTAAATTGTTCCTTGAAATCCCCTACTACGGAAGATTTGATGAAAACAGAAGGAAAAGTGTTTTTACAAAGAAGCAGATATACATTATTGATCAAGAATGAAATACATTTTTATGAGTTGTATATATTTATAATGTATAATCAGTAATCACCAACAAAATAATTTAACTAAACAAATGCATAAAAATGTGCAAAACCATAAACTCCACATTGTTTACAATATGTTTAAATATGTAAATTATATGTATGGAAATATAAACATCCTTTGCTTTTGAGTTCCCTTTGATTTAATTTTACTTGGATACTTTTTCTTGTTTATTTTTAAAAATGTAATTATGGTATGTATTCTCTTTTCTTCTATTTTCCTCTCTTTGTATATTTCTCTTATTTTCATATTTCCAATACTAATACTTTCTAATAACATAAGAAATCTATTACATTCAAATATCACAATCTATTCAGCCATTTCCCCCATTCATTTCATTTGTGTTATTTCCAGTTATTTTGTAATAATAGAGCTTCCATGTATATCTTCATATATACACAGCTTTCTTCCCACTTAATAATGCCCTTAGGGCTTAAAACTTGTAATAGTTCAATGAACATAAACAGCTATATAGCTCTTAATGTATATTTCCATTTTGTTTTCTTAGAAAACAAACATTTCACATCTGTTCTACGATGTAATAGACCTGTTTCTCCATGTTCCCATCAACTTTTCATTTGATCACTTTAGTCTGTCTGGTTCTCAGGTCACATATATTACCAAGACCATATTTAATTAAATTGCTTCTAGGGCAGCAGATACAATCTGTTGTTAGGACAACTATTCTTTCTAGCTTGGTCAAACACAGTGGAGGTTTCGTTCCCATGCCACTCTCCCTCAGGGATGCAGGGTTACCTCCAGAGTATGAGTGTTAAAGTAAGACTTTTGCAGAATACTTATGCTCTCTAAACCCCCAAACTATGTTTGGATCATGTATATGCTCAGGCTTCAATAAACAACTAACTTCATGGAGGTGTGGGGTATCTCCAGATATCTATCTTATCTAACTTATCTAAGGTTCTATTTATCACCCTTCCTTCTTTCCTGTTTATTTTTATTTACACTCTTTCAGGGGAATACTTTGACATCTAATGTCAGTAGAACTTTGTTTTTATGCATATTGTTAAAATATTTATATGAAGAAACAGTTTCTACAAAGGAATTAGGTATTTTGAGGGAGAAAATGATCTCTGATATTTCTGAAGACATTTCCTTTAAGCATTATCACTCTCTATGCTTTCTATTGTCAACATGGATTTTTGGATGACTCAGTTTAACCTTACTTTAGAGAAATCCCAGTGCCATGTGCCCCTATTTTGATTTGAATGTTAAGTACCTTTTTGTTTTGGAGGCTTCTCTATTAGATAAAAATTTCCTCTTAGGAAGCCCAGTTTGATCTTTGCCTATAATTCATTATAGCTGACCATTCCCGGGGTATATGAGGTGCTCAGGGAGGGGTAGTATCTCTGGTATGGAGGGCTTGTTGTGCCCTCTTAGGGCAGCTCTCCAGCCTCTGACCCTCACCTGACACCCAGGTCTCACTTGTGGCTCCCAGTAGCTGCTAGCATGGGGCAGCGGCCACACCCTGGGCAAAGCCTTCAACAGGCCAGCCAAACCTTGTGAGGGTAGCCATCGGGTCGACGTTGACCCCTGGCGAACCAGGGCTTTGCTCACCCAGCATGTGAAGACTGCTTCGGCTGAACAGACAGAAGAAACCAGTAGGAAGGTTCAAAGGCTGAGATGGCAACGCAGCAAATCACTGTGGAGTGCTTAGGGCGTGTTGGAGCACAAAAGACAACACGGCCATCCAATGCAGCTGAGGAAGTCTCCAGGTATAACGATTTTTCGTGCCAATGGACCCAGGCTTCCAATGCTGAGAGAGCGGGACAAAAGGTCGACTTTTCCACTTAAATCTCCTTCATGCACAAGCGTCTTTGTGCACACTCATCTATACACCATAGATGAAAACACACAAAGACAATCATCATCCTCGGTTACCGAGAGACTATTACTAAGCTGACCATTCCCTAATGCCATAGCTGCTGAATGTTGGGAGATTTACACACCTGTTTGTGGTTAGTATCGGTAGGTTTCCCAAAAGGGTATAAATGCTTGGAGCCATCAGACTACAATGCCTTGACAGAGTCACATGTGGTAGCTGGGGAGACCACAGAGTGGTCCTTGGAAAGATGTGATTGCCCACCCAGAACCCCTTTTACATGACCTCTTTCATCAAAGCTCCTTACCTATGAATTGACATGATTATTATTCCCCCTAGTCTCAAAAGAAATAATGCAAGAGCAAAACACCTGTACCCTAATTCTCCAAAACATCCCCAAAAGATCAGACCCTCAAACCCAATCCCAAAAGACTATCATGGGTTAACTTTTATTTAGGTATATAATTCTCAGTAAAACCGCAGTTACAGGCCAAGCCCAAAACTTTCTCATGAAGTCAGCACTCAAATCAATCATAGAGGCTCATACAATAAGTATAAGTACATCAAGCATCAATATGCCTCAGTGACTTGACTTCACAAACCAGAAACTCAGGAACTCCCCAGAAAAGAACCCTGAGAAATGACCAGTCTAAATTTGAATTGTGATATGATAGTTGAATTGTCTTTTAAGAACTGTTGATTAATTATTCCATTTTATTAAAAGCAATAAGTATTTTTCTTGATTGTTTGTAAGCTCAAAACTTCTCACAGGGTAATGAGAAAATTAGGTCTCCTGTGACAAAATCATTTATCTTGTATGCAACCTTTATTCTGTCTTTAATCACAATATAAGAATACAGAATGTTAATGGAGTGATTTGTTAAAAGTGAATGTATCACATTTCCAATTATCTCTCTTTGAACACGTGTGTTAGGTAATGCAATCTGCGTGTCAAGAAAATGGGTATAAAATACTCACAACCACCAACCCTGGGGTTGGCGGAGCAGCTGTCAGATACAAAGCAGTCCAATGGCCATAATGATTAAGCTGTCTTCCGTTTGTTATTTATTTTGACTGATTATTCCCCACCAGTTGGGAACCCCTGGAGTCACGAGTGAGGCTGGCTTCCCCCCACAGCATATAAAGATACTGTTAGGTCCAGTATCTCTTTGGAGTGGGCACTAAGAGTTGTGTCATCTCCCAGAGGAGTTGGCACTTATCATGTTTTGCTTTGTTTTTTTCCTCCCACAGGAGAAAGCATCTAGCGTGGTGTTTTCTTCCAGGGATATGGTTCCCAGAGTCCCAGAGCTTGTGGCTCTGTGTGGTTTTTAGCTTGTGACTCTGTGTGGTGGTCAAAATACTTGAACCATATCCCTTTTTCTGATTAAATAGTAAGTTTTATGATTACTTGGTAATTCTGTATTATTTTGTAGTTTAATACCACCATTGACTACTTTTTCAGAAAAGGACCTTCAGTAGACTCTGTAGCTCATAAGTTCTGAAATAAAAGAAAATGTTGGCCCAGAAGCCAGAGAAGCTGTATATGGTTTAAGAGTCCATGAATCTTAGATGGCAAAATATATTGAATAAGGAACCCAAATATTTGATACTCACCTCTTTTCCATCATAAACTTTTTGCTTCTTTGTCCTAATTTCTCTTGGAATAGGGGGAATTTTTATGCTTTTAATCAATTATATGTGACTATGGAATAATGCATCAGTTCTTATGGGAGGAAGAATATCAATACTTGAATAGCCTGGAGCAGGATTCATAAGACAACCTGGCAAATTTCAACAAAAACAAGCCTGAACTGATCCAACACATCCAACATCTTCAATGAATTGTATTAGAACCAGAGGATAATTTTGAGAATGCATCCTTTGAAATGTTCCAGGTGAGTATATGAAATAGATGTACGCTATTGCTTCAGAAATGAGGAGGAGAAGGTTCACGTTCTTTATACAGAACAGTAAGAGAAGGGTTTCTTTTGCTATTTTGCAAAAGTTGACCAGGTCAGGAATTTAATTTAATTCTCTAGATGCAATTGTTTTCTGATGAGCACGTCTGGGTGGTAATCTGTTGTACCTGGGTAATATCTAGCACAGAGATAACCAAAAGCTATGCCAATTCAGCATAAGAGCAAACAGTAAAACTGTTACGATACCAGTCCTATGTTGGGTTGAATTTAAATTTGTAATCCCATGGAAATACTTTAATCTGGCGGAGTCAAGATGGCAGTTTAGCATGCAGCAAAAGTTCAGATCTCGTGGAAGACCCTTCCTTAACTAATACAGACTGAATGCTCCTAAGGCACCGAAATTCAATCTGAACAACAGGACAGAAGCGGGGGACCCTCCTTCTGGACTCAAATCAAAAGGTATGCCCCCCAAAAGCCAGAATCCAAGAATACTCAGGGCTAAGGGGAAGGTAGAGGGTATGTCCCAGGACCCCCTCTCCCACAACCCAGAGGGCTGAGCCCCCAGCAGCAGTGGGAACCTCTGAGTGGGCAAAGGTGCTGGTTTGCAGGGTCTACCTTGTGAGCAGCGGGGAGCTGGGCTCTGAGCATCCAGCTTGGACAGCGGGGAGGAAGCCAGGGAGAACCGGGCGGTGGATGGGTCCCTCCATCAGGCTCTAGTCTCACCATTGCCTTGGGGAACATCCAGACCAATCCAGTTAAATCTAATCCCATCAGAACTCCTCAGAGTTTAGGGAGGCAGGCAAAGGCACTTGCTGACAGCTGAAGAGAACGGGAGAGAGCCTGGGCGGCCCAGCCTTCCAGGGGTCTTCAGAGCCTCAGAGCTTCATACCACATACAGCCCAGCCCATTTGAACTCAATCTAATCAAAAGCCTCCAGAGGACAGGGAAGCTAACATTCCTCCCCTAGAGACTGTACCAAGAGATCTGACAAAGCTCCAAGAGGGGAGACTGACAGCCCCAAAACCAAGAGCAAGAGCACAGCCAAATACGGGGAGCAAAGAAGGGGTAAACTCGAGCAAACAATAGAAAAAGAAGAAAGAAATTACAATAGACAGCTTCTGCACAGGTAATGATCAAAGAGCGAATGAAACAGAGGGGGCGGACCCAGCAAAGGAAAAATCAGAAATCCCAGCGAATTGGATACAGGCTTTGAAAGAACTCAAAATACAATTCAAAACACAATTAAGAGAGGCTGAAGACAATTGGGAAAAGAACTTAAAAACTAAGATAAGTCATCTAGAAACAGAAAATAGTGTCTTGAAAGCCCAAATCAACCAGCTGGAAAATGAGGGAAAGGAGATGAAAGATGAGGTGAAGAAGATGAAAGATGACCTCCAAAGAAAATCCGACCAAAAGGAAAAGGACGACCAAAAAACTAAGGATGAAATCCAGTCTTTAAGAACCAGAATACAACAACTAGAATCGAGCGACCTCACAAGGCAGCAGGACTCTATAAAACAAAACCAAAAGAATGAAAAAATTGAGGAAACTATGAAGCATCTCATTCACAAAACAGAGGATTTAGAAAATCATTCAAGGAGAGACAATTTAAGAATTATTGGCCTACCAGAAGACCATGACAAAAGAAAAAGCCTGGACATTATATTACAGGAAATTATTAAAGAAAACTGCCCTGAAATCCTTGAACAAGAGGGAAAAGTGGAGATTGATAGAATACACAGATCACCTCCTGTACTTAATCCCCAACTGACAACACCCAGGAATGTTATAGCCAAATTCAAGAACTATCGGACCAAAGAAAAGATATTACAAGCTGTCAGGAAGAAGTCATTCAGATACCAAGGAACCACAGTGAGGATAACTCAGGATCTGGCTGCATCCACACTGAAAAAAAAGAAAGGAATGGAATACGATATTCCGGAAAGCAAGGGAACTAGGTCTACAACCAAGAATCAACTACCCAGCAAAACTGACTACATTCTTACAGGGGAAAGTATGGTCATTTAACAAAATAGAAGAATTTCAAGAATTCGTAAAGAAAAGACCAGACCTGAACAGAAAATTTGATGTCCAAGCACAGAAATCAAGAGAATCATCAAAAGGTAATTAAGAAAGAGGGAAAAAAAGAAAAACAAAAACAAAAAATTTTTTAAAGAGACTCAATAAGTTAAAATGATATGTATCCCTATAAGAAAAGAGGTCATTGGTAACTCTTAAAAATTGTTGTTATTACCTGGGCAGCAAAAAGAAGTATTCTTAGAGGGAACAGCAACAAACGGTATAGGATGAAAGGACAAGACATAAATAGATATATAGATATATGCATGCAAAAATACATACGTATGAGTATGCATATATATATATATATATACATATGTATATGTATATATATATAACTATAGCTTAAAAATAGGTTAATATTAAAAGAAATGGGAAAAGAAACAAATGAGGGTAAATTTATATGTCATAAAGAAGCTCATGGTGGGAGGGGGGAGGACATCAATACACTGGAAGGATAAAGAGGCCAGAGACAGGAAATACTCAACTTTTACGTGCTTTGAAAGTGACTCAAAGAGGGAAAAACAATCCAATCCATTGGGGGCAGAGAACAGATTTGCACCCTATAGGGGAGTAGAAGGGTAACAAATGGTCTGGTGGGGAGGGAAGCAGTACAAGAGAGGGAGGGAGCAGGGGGTTAATTTTAGAAAGACTACAGGGAAAATAAGGGGGGGATAAATAGGGAGGGGGATAGAAAGGGAAGTAAAATAAGGGTGGGAACAAGGGGGACTGTTCAAAAGCAAACATTGGTGTAGAAGGAAATAGTGAAAGAAGAAAAGGCAGGTAAAGGAACAGATACCAAAATGCTGGGAAATACAGAGCTAGTAATCATAACTCTGAATGTGAATGGAATGAACTCACCTATAAAACGCAAGCGAATAGCTGAGTGGATTAGAGTCCAAAACCCTACCATATGCTGTCTACATGAAATATATATGAGAAAGGTAGATACACATAGGGTGAAAGTGAGAGGGTGGGGCCAAATCTATTGGGCATCAACTGACAAAAGAAGGCAGGAGTCGCAATCATGATATCTGACAAAGCCAAAGTAAAAATAAATCTATTTAAAAGAGATAGGGAAGGTAATTACATCCTGATAAAAGGCAGTATAGACAGTGAGGAAATATCTATACTCAACATGTATGCACCAAATAGCATAGCATCCAAATTTCTAAAGGAGAAACTAGAGGAACTCAAGGACGAAATAGATAGAAAAACTATACTAGTGGGAGACTTGAACCTTCCTCTATCCGAACTAGATAAATCAAACCAAAAAATAAATAAGAAAGAGGTAAGAGAAGTGAATGAAATCTTAGAAAAATTAGAGTGAGTAGACATGTGGAGAAAAATAAATAGGGACAAAAAGGAATATACCTTCTTTTCTGCAGCACATGGTACATTCACAAAAATTGACCATGTATTAGGGCAGAAAAACATTGCAAACAAGTGCAAAAGAGCAGAAATAATAAATGTAACTTTCTCAGATCACAATGCAATGAAAATAATAATTAGTAAGTGAACATGGAGAGGTAAATCGAAAATTAATTGGAAATTAAATAATACAATTCTCCAAAATCAGTTAAAGAACAAATCATAGAAACAATTAAGAACTTCATTGAAGAAAATGACAATAATGAGACATCCTTTCAAACCCTATGGGATGCAGCCAAAGCAGTACTCAGGGGGAAATTTATATCCTTGAGTTCATATATTAACAAATTAAGAAGGGCAGAGGTCAATGAATTGGGCATGCAAATTAAAAAACTAGAAAGTGAACAAATTAAAAATCCTCAGATGAAGACTAAATTAAAGATCCTAAAACTCAAAGGAGAAATTAATAAAATTGAAAGTCAAAGAACTATTGATTTAATAAATAAGACTAGAAGCTGGTTCTTTGAAAAAACAAATAAAATAGACAAAGTACTAGTCAGTCTAATTAAAAAAAGTAAAGAAATAAACCAAATTGACAGTCTCCAAGATGAAAAAGGAGACCTCACCTCTAATAAAGAGGAAATTAATGCAATCATTAAAAACTACTATGCCCAATTATATGGCAACAAATATGGCAATCTAGGTGATATGGATGAATACTTAAAAAAATATAAATTGCCTAGACTAAAAGAGGAAGAAATAAATTACCTTAACAACCCCATTTCAGAAAAAGAAATTGAACAAGCCATCAAAGAACTCCCTAAGAAAAAATCCCCAGGTCCAGATGGATTCACAAATGAATTCTATCAAACATTCAAAGAACAACTAATCCCAATATTAAACAAACTATTTGACAGAATAGGCCAAGAAGGAGTTCTACCAAATTCATTCTACGACACAAACATGGGTACTGATCCCAAAGCCAGGCAGGTCAAAAACAGAGAAAGAAAACTATAGACCAATCTCCCTAATGAATATAGATACAAAAATCTTAAATAGGATACTAGTAAAAAGACTACAGCAAGTCATCACAAGGGTCATCCCCTATGACCAGGCAGGATTCTTACCAGGAATGCAAGGATGGTTCAATATTAGGAAAACCATCCACATAATTGACCATATTAACAAGCAAACTGACAAAAATCACATGATTATCTCAATAGATGCAGAAAAAGCCTTTGATAAAATACAACACCCATTCCTATTGAAAACACTAGAAAGTATAGGAATAGAAGGGCCTTTCCTAAAAATAATAAACAGTATATATCTAAAGCCATCAACAAACATCATCTGCAATGGGGATAAACTAGAAGCCTTTCCAATAAGATCAGGAGTAAAACAAGGATGCCCATTATCACCTCTATTATTTAACATTGTACTAGAAACTCTAGCAGTAGCAGTTAGAGAAGAAAAAGAAATTGAAAGTATTAAAATTGGAAATGAGGAGACCAAGCTATCACTCTTTGCAGATGATATGATGGTTTACTTAAGGAATCCTAGAGAATCAACCAAAAAGTTACTCTAAATAATCAACAACTTTAGCACAGTTGCAGGATACAAAATAAATGCGCATAAGTCATCAGCATTTCTATATATCTCTAACCCATTTCAGCAGCAAGAATTAGAAAGCAAAATACCATTCAAAATCACCCTAGACAATATAAAATACTTAGGAATCTATCTGCCAAGACAAACACAGGAACTCTATGAACTCAACTACAAAGCACTTTCCACACAGCTAAAACTAGATCTAAACAATTTGAAAAACATTGATTGCTCATGGGTGGGATGAGCTAACATAATAAAAATGACAATCCTACCCAAATTAATTTACTTATTTAGTGCCATACCCATTGAACTATCAAAAAACTTCTTTCCTGAATTAGAAAAAAACATAACTAAGTTCATTTGGAAGAACAACAGATCAAGGATATCCAGGGAAATAATGAAAAAAAAAATGCAAAGGAAGGAGGACTTGCAGTTCCAGATCTCAAACTATACTATAAAGCAGTGGTTATCAAAACAATTTGGTACTGGCTAAGAGACAGAAAGGAAGATCAGTGGAAGAGACTTGGCATAAATGATCTCAGCAAGACAGTTTATGACAAACCCAAAGACCCCAGCTTTTGGGACAAAAATCCATTATTTGATAAAATCTGCTGGGAAAATTGGAAGACAGTGTGGGAGAGATTAGGTTTGGATCAACACCTCACACCCCACACCAAGATAAATTCAGAAAGGGTGAATGACTTGAACATAAAGAAGGAAACTATAAGTAAATTAGGTGAACACAGAATAGTATACATGTGAGACCTTTGGGAAGGGAAAGATTTTAAAACCAAGCAAGACTTAGAATGAGTCTCAAAATGTAAAATAAATAATTTTGACTACATCAAATTAAAAAGTTTTGGTACAAAGAAAACCAATGTAACTAAATTCAGAAGGGTAGCAACAAATTGGGAAACAATTTTCATAAAAACCTCTGACAAAGGTTTAATTACTCAAATTTACAAAGAGCTAAATCAACTGTACAAAAAATCAAGCCATTCTCCAATTGATAAATGGGCAAGGGACATGAACAGGCAGTTCTCAGATAAAGAAATCAAAACTATTAATATGCACATGAAAAAGTGTTCTACATTTCTTATAATCAGAGAGATGCAAATCAAAACAACTCTGAGGTATCACCTCACACCTAGCAGATTGGCTAACATAACAGCTATGGAAAGTAATGAATGCTGGAGGGGATGTGACAAAGTAGGGACACTAATTCATTGCTGGTGGAGTTGTGAATTAATCCAACCATTCTGGAGGGCAATTTGAAACTATGCCCAAATGGCGATAAAAGACTGTCTGCCCTTTGATCCAGGCATAGCACTGCTGGGCTTGTACCCCAAAGAGATAATAAGGAAAAAGACTTGTACAAGAATATTCATAGCTGCACTCTTTGTGGTGGCCAAAAATTGGAAAATGAGGGGCTGCCCTTCAATTGGGGAATGGCTAAACAAATTGTGGTATATGTTGGTGATGGAATACTATTGTGCTAAAAGGAATAATAAAGTGGAGGAATTCAATGGGGACTGGAACAACCTACAGGAAGTGATGCAGAGCGAAAGGAGCAGAACCAGGAAAACATTGTACACAGAGACTGATACATTGTGGTACAATCGAAGGTGATGGACTTCTCCATTAGTGGTAATGCAGTGTCCCTGAACAATCTGCAGGGATCTAAAAAACACTATCCACAAGCAGAAGATAAACTGTGGGAGTAAAAACACCAAGGAAAAGCAACTGCTTGACTACAGGGGTGGAGGGGATATGACTGAGGAGAGACACTAAATGAACACTCTAATGCAAATACCAACACCATGGAAATGGGTTTGAATCAAGAACACATGTGATACCCAGTGGAATTGCGTGTGGGGTATGGGAGGCTATGGGAGGTGGTGGAAGGTGGGGGAGGGAAGAAAAGAAAATGATCTTTGTTTCCAATGAATAATGTTTGGAAATGACCAAATAAAAATTAAAAAAAAGAAAATAAAATAAAAAAAGAAAATACTTTAATCTTGGAGAACTCAAGTGAATAGATGTTGTTTCCACTTAGAGAACTCCCTAAATACCCAGTCTTGTTCTTCACGTATTCTAGCCCCCTGTTAGTGGTAAAGCAGAATCACTTTTTCTCTCACTGGGCCAGTCAAGCAAAATGCTTTGGAGACAATGTTACATAAAATCAGTGTTTCCATTTATTCAAAGAGAGGGTACAAACTTACAATCAGAACAAGGTGTCCTTGACTCTAAAGGTTCTAGCTATCCAACCCACAAACGTCGACATTCCACACAAGAGGGAGTCTTCTGGTCTTCAAGCTAACTTACCAGCTCCCTATTTCTACCTAGGTGTTCCCCAGAAGAGCTAGCTAAACTGCCCATCTATGACCCTCAGTAGTTGGTTTGGTTGAGTTCAAAAGGTGTCTCCAAAACCCTTTATGATTGCTCTCATAATGGCTAAGTCCAACCCTGGTGGGTCTGACCTCTAAGGTAAAACCTCAAAGCCAACATGACAGGATTTTAGACAAAACCTTCTGGAAAGTTGATAATAACCCAATGGGTATAGTCAGATTCTTTGCTAGATGTTCTCCAGTCAAACAGAGAATCTTCAAAGATGAATTTAGGGTTTTTCCTTCTCTTCAGACAGACTGAGGTAGCCAGACTCCAACAAGTCAGCCATTCTTCTTCCCTTCAGGATAGGAAGATTTCCTTTGATACCACAGGAAGTCACTCACTCTAACAGTTGTCCCTTCCAAACTGTTCCTCCTCTGCTCCCTGCTTGCTAAAATCCTTTCTCTAGAGTTCTTAGCATGTGCCTTAAAGACAGCCTTCCACTTCTCTTAAATCTTATCTTTATCTCTATTCTTTCCCCATTACACAACACATTACCTTTCCAGGAGGAGCCAGATGTGGGCTGATTTGCTTGTTTTGTCTTTGGAAAGGTAGTGCTTGGGAAGTTAAAGCCTCACTACAAAAATGACCTTGGATGATACTTCAGATTAAGCTTCAGAGTTCCATTCCAATTTCATCTTTATAAGATGAGCATATGCCTCTTCAGTCTCAAAACCCACCCTTCCCAGCCATACCAACCATCAAAAAGAGTGACTACCAGTCTTCCAGAAGCCCTGCTCCCAACGTATGTTTTTCAACTCCCTTATTTGCTATTACCAAAAGCTTTGCTCTGATAGATTTCAATAGTTTTCTGTGTAAGGAAAGGAGAGTAGGGCAAAATGTTTCTCCTCTCACAATGGAGTCATTTCTTCATCTTCATAAGGGGCCCAAAGGGATGAGGCCAATTAAAGAGCAAATAGATCATTCTCACCAATTCTACACAAACTTGAATCGTGCATAGATGTTAATATCTCTGGAAAAGGGCTCTAAAGGAGTGACAGAACTGTGAGAAAGTGTGCCCAGGCTCTTTGAGACAGATAATATTAAAGAATCAGATCAAGGAGCAAAACACTAAAGCTGTCTTTTTATTTCCTTCCCTTAGGTGCTGGGAGCCATCAGACTACGATGCCTTGACAGAGTCATATGTGGTAGCTGGGGAGACCACAGAGTGGTCCTTGGAGAGATGTGATTGCCTACTCAACCCCCTTTACATGACCTCTTTCATCAATGCCCCTTACCTATGAATTGACATGATTATTATTCCCCCTAGTCTCAAAAGAAATAATGCAAGAGCAAAACACCTGTACCCTAATTCCCTAAAAATATCACCTTAAACCCAATCCCAAAAAGACTATCATGGGTTAACTTTTACTTAGGTACATAATTCCTGACAAAACCGCAGCTACAGGCCAAGCCCAAAACTTTCTCACTCACAGAAGCCTATTCTCATGAAGTCAACACACAAATCAATCATAGAGGCCCAAGCGATAAGTATAAGTACATTAAGCTTCACTATGCCTCAGTGACTTGAATTCACAAACCAGAAACTCAGGAACTCCCCAGAAAAGAACCCTGAGAAATGACTAGTCTAAATTTGAATTGCATTCCCAGACCCCTCAGCCTCGATGATATGATTGTTGAATTCTCTTCTATGAACTGCCGATTAATTATTCCATTCTATTAAAAGCAATACATAATTTTCTTTGATTGTTTGTAAGCTTAAGACTTTCCACAGGGTAATGAGAAACTCAAGCCACTTGTGACAAAATCATTTATCTTGTGTGCAACCTTTATTCTGTCTTTAATCACAATACAAAAATGTAGAATGTTAATCAAGTAATTTGTTAAAAGTTAATGTATCACTTTTCCAATTATCTCTCTTTGGTTTTGTGTATCTGCATTCCCAGAAAATGGGTATAAAAATAAAGATCAGACATTGGGATGGTGGAGCAGCTGTTAGCTGCAAAGCAATCCCATGTCTGTTATGATTAAGCTGTCTTCCATTTGTTTTATTTGTTGACTGATCGTTCACCACCTGTTGGGAAACCCTGGAGTCATGGACAAGGGTGGACTTGGCCTGTGGCACTTAGGATATGAAAGCCAACTTGAAAAAGTAAGTTTCCATTCTATGACCTCTACGAAGTAAGAAAAATTGAATCTGTGAAGGAATCTGGCTACTTGAAGGGAGTAATTGGGATCTAATCTGGTACAACATATGAAATATTTGATGCAGATAGGGAAATGGAGATCTGTATAGAACAAATATAACTGAGTGTGTCCTGTTTTTAGGAATGAGAAGCTGCTAATTCAAGAACCAGAGGCTATTTCCATCCCTGGTTTAAGAGCAATCCTCTTGACCTTTTATAGTAAGCCTTGTATATTAGTCTGAATGTGGAATAGTACTAAAAACTCCCATATTGTTTACAATGGGTTTTCTTAGTGTGTGCTATTGACCTGCACAAATGACATTTTTTTTATCACTTGCTATAAATCTATGTCCTCTGATTAGAGATAAATTTTTACTTTCAAATGGCTACTGAAATATTCTCCAGTTTTCCCCTTTAATATCTCAACAGCTTAGAAAATCCTACTTATTTCACTCGTTAGCTCAGTTATTTTCCTAATGAACTGGACAATTTTGCAGCTCTACCAGCAGTGAATTCATATGCCCGTTATTTCACTTCAATTCCAGATTATATTTTATTGTATTCTATTATGTATGCCCATTTTTTAGACATGAGTTTATAGTTCAGAAGTTCAAGATTCATTCTTCTAGTTATAAGTGATTGATTATCACTGATTTTACATTTTTTCTCTTCTCAACAGTTTACACATACATTGTAAATTCATTGTATGCACAGAAAATGGGTAAATTCTTACATGTCTTCTTGTGGATTTTCATTATACTACTCTGTATGTTGATATATGGGAAGGATTAATCTTGGTTATATCATAATAATTTCTTCTTGATAATGTTCATTTTTGTGACTTTTGAATTTCCATTCCAATATAGATTTTTTAGAAGTCTGTAATTCTTTTTCTTCATATTGAGAATTCATAGTATATCTTAAATTAATTTTCCTGTTAGGTAGCATCTAACTTTTCCAGAAAGAAATCAATTGTTGGTTCTGGAGTTTTTTCTAATGCTTTGTTCTCCATTTTGATACTGTTCAGGAAAGCTGAAATTCAAATTTCACACTCCTGAGTTTTTCTCTGAAGACTAGGGGAAAGAGTAAATATGGAGGGAAAGGAGCAAATATAGATGATTGACATTAAACATTTCTGAGAAGAGCCATGATTTTTTTTATAAGAATCATAGAAAACATAGAGAGGATAGTGTAGACAACAACTCCAGGCAAGAAAGAAGACTCCAGCTTTCTCTGAGACTGGATGAAAAAGATGACAGGGGAGGAAAGGGAGATGTTTCACTGTATATTGGTATGGAGTGACCCAATGAAATTTCAACACCAAGATGGTTAGGTAACATGTTTACCCCAATTATTTCAGTGAGAAATATTCTATTATTTCCTTATTTGATCAGGGTGACTGAGTCGTTCTAGTTCCATATGTCCCATCAACCTCCAGCAAACATCATCTTTCATATTTGGCATTATAATGGAAATGCTAAATGTTCTTTGTGTATCTAATTTGTCCCTGTTCCAATCTGTCCTTTCTGCATATGGATGTGATCTTATTCAGATTTCCTTGGGTCATTTTACAGTCTACAGTCTATACAATAAACTCTAAGCATTTTGAAAAGGTCTTGCTAGCTAAGAAGTCTTCTTTTCTTCGCAGCACTTTCTAATTGCCTTCAACTCAATTTCAGCGATTTTCAAATAATCATGCAGTTCTGCACTGACTCTGTTTCCTTTTCCTTCTTTCTCTAATTCTCTCACACACCCCCCCCTTTATCCTTACTATAAATGTTTTTCCCTTCCTTTTTTCTACCTTCAAAATGTAACTTTTTTATGTGCTTAACTGAATTTTGTACCATCTTGATTAGGTATCTGTAGATCTCAAGTCCCTTCTGATAGATTATAAGCTCTATAAGGACAGGGATCTCTGGAAGTGTTGAAAAGAGTGAATCCCTCCTTTAGTTGGTCTTTGTATAAAGTGGTTTGAACAAAAATGTTCTTTTCACTAAGGACCCAATGTTTACATTTGCCATCTGTGTTAGTATGAATTTTTGATTATTATGTCAATATACCTTTCTTCCAAGGCTTGACATTTTATTTCAGCATAGTTAGTGCTTAATAAAAGGTTATTGTAAAATATTTAATGAATGTCTTAAATCACAAATAATTGGTTGAAAAAAATGGAAAATTCCTCATGTTTATTTCATTTTATCAAACCTTTATTTTATATATAAGAAAACTGAGGCACTGGTAAACTAAGATATTTTCCCAAGCTAATGGCAGAGGCAAAGGCAGGACAATTTCCTCCTAAATTCTTATATAATCCCAGATGGATTTTAATTTGTGTCCCACAGCTTGAGATTGTTCAAGATTAGGGAATTTTTCTTTGGTTCAGTTTTTAATCTCTAAGGTCTGGCACCCAAAGCTAATTACTACATTTCTTTTTTCTGTAAGAGATATTACTTTGGAATGTGAAACATTCAATCTTTCTCTCATCCTGCCTGAAGATTTAAAAAATGCTAGGAATGGACATGTCCCAGAAGACCAAGTTGACCAGGAAGAAAGATTTGACTATGTTATTAATGTATTGGGGTCTCATATGGTTACTTCAGGGGAAAAAAAAAACTATTGGGAAGGACATGTCAGTAATCAGATATGTGGGCATCTATAATGATTCAGTCAACACAAATGAGAATATCTCTCTATCTGAGGATATAAAAGCTCTAGTAGGCTTAAAATGTGGAAATGATTTTGTCCTCTGGAATTCAGAAGGCAACTTTCATGTGATCCCACTTATACAATAATTGGGCATTTACATGGATTATGAAAATGGTCACCTTATATTTTATGATGTCTCAAAAAGCTGTCTTTATACAGTTACACAAATGTAGATTTTTGGGGGCCTGTTCATCCTTTCTTCTCTCCTTGTCTGTTTAATAAAGTAAGTACCTCTTAATCACTCATTACCTATACCAACAATAATCAGAATCCTGATGTTGGTGATGCTAATTATTGCCAGAGACTTTCAATGAGTTTCTGAAATTACCCTGAAAATGACTTTCTATTCTTTGAACTCATATTGAAATGTTCAGTGACTTTATGTGTGATTATCAAAACTTTAGAGATCCATCCAGCAGTCTCTCGGAAAGTCCAGGCTTACTCTGTCTAAGTGTGACGATCCAGTCATGTAATTGAGGTGAGAAGCACTATATGCTCAGTCCCACATGCGTAGGCATCACTTAGCATTCCGCCATCACACAGAGGCTCATTTATTATATAGGTTTAGTGATTACATACTTCTTTGGCACACAATCAATTTTCTACATACATGGTCTTTTACATTTAATTGGATATGTCATACATTAACAAATCACTTAATCAACAATCTTTTGATGTTACTACAACATAAGAAACCTTGTGATAGAGATGAATAACATGGATAGGGTAGTCTGGAGGTTAATACCCCCTGTCCTTCTGGGAGGATCATTGTGCTTTTGATCAGCTTTCACAATCAATCACAATTACTTAGTAGATGAATAACAAAACATTTCATATCTAAGTATAGGGTTGAAAAGGTAACAAAAAGCAGACTGAATTGTTTTCATCAATTTACAAGTTCTATTTTTTGTAAAGATTAAAATTTAGGGAAACTGAGGCAGGTAGAAATTAGTTTCTCTCTGCAGGGAGTATTATATTTTTTAGAGGTTTATTAAAAGTTAAGGATTAAAGAAAATACAGAATAAGAAAAACACATGCCTAGGCCAGAGGCCTAGACAAGATAACCTCACATCATGAAAGAGACAAGTCTGTTCCAAAATGGAAGTCCAAAAAGAGACACAAAAGTCTTTGCAATCAGGTTAAATACCTTCTCGATCTCAGCCCACATGAGAATTCAGTGAGATTACAAAGCATTTTGGGGAAGTGGAACAAAGAATTGTGGGGATTGAAGTCCAGAGTCCAAGTCTATTTTTACATTTTCTTGTGTTACTTTAAAGCACTGGGCAATGTTGCCTTGCTTCTGCCTATCAACAAATTCATTGGAGTATGGTAATTGTAAGGAAAAATTTATTACGGTGCTCAAGCATTTGGCCAGTGTTGATTGTGGGGCCTTGAAGCATTTCTGTGAATGTAAGCCTTTTAGGGTAATAATATAGGGCAATTAAAGTGGGATATATATGTGTTAACCCTATAAGTCTTTGCTCTCATATTTCTCCTGTATCGGGGAGGAAACAATCATAACAAGTCCATTAGTAAGGGAAATTGGAGAGAGAAAGAAGTCACAGAGGGGGATCAGTGGGGGCTTCATTGGCTTCCCACACAAAACCAGTGAAAATAAAGTCTGTCTTGTTATGTGATATCAACAATAATGTACTTCATTTCATAACAATGCCCAATGTGCATCATCTCATTGTCATTTCACTGAGAGTTTCAGCAATACTCTTCTTATAGTCAATGGAATTGTATATCATATACAAACACAACACTATGTTTCTAAGAAGGAAACATGTTATATCAATAAGTATATGAATTAATATGCACATACACATTAATGTACATACACATGCATATTAGTATTTTTCTCATAGAAACAAGCATGTGTGTGTGTGTATGTTCTAATTATTCATTTACCAGTGTATTTCCCATGTAGGTTGTATGTTAAACTTGAGTCATTATTGAGCTTTTCCAAGCTCATGACTTTCTAAGAACTCCTATATTATACCAGGACTTGAATCATCCAGAACAATTCAGTTACCTAATTTTCTGGGAGAAAAATCATTTTGGGAAAATTTCTCTACAGTGTATCTCAATGACATACTCTTCTCTTGCAAGAATATGTTTTGAATATATGCCTTGAACATGAGTATGTCCCAGAGGTCCATGGAAAAGAGGATTTGACAGGATTGTAATACCTTATAGAAAAGGAATTACATAGAGACCATGGCTTCATACAACTATAGAAGTGAAAAAGGATAATTGGCAACGAGGATCATCAAAAACATGAACTATTGAATTCTCCAAACATGATGGATGGATCTCATGCTGAACTTATAGGAGAATATGAACAAGAATTGCATAAAATTATCATGCTTAAATGTGTTGAGACCTCAATTTTCAGAAGGAATGTCTATGTGAGTCAAAACACAAATGAACAAATGTAAATTATTTTATGCCCAACATTGCCTTCTGAGACTGTCACTAGTCAACTTGCTTTTAGTAAATAAGAAAATACTTATGATGTGTAATGATTAAAATTAGGGGGGGAAGCTGGGGCAGGTAGAAATTAGTTTCTCTCGCAAGGAGTATTATATTTTTAGAGGTTTATTTAATATTAAGAACTTAAGAATATACAAGTAAGAAAAGCATGTGTCTAGGCCAGAGAGAGGCCTAGACAACCTCACCTACATCATGAAAAGACCCTTCTGCTTGCAAGCGGAAACAGGAAAGCCAAGAGAAGCCCAGAAGTCTTTCCAATCAGGTTAAATAACCCATTTCCATCTTGGCCCAGGTGACAATTCAGTGATATTACAAAGAATTCTGGAGAAGTGGAGCAAGGACTTCTGGGGATTGAAGTCCTGGATTCAAGTCTCCATTTTTACAGATGTAGGCTTATGAACTGCTATAATCTTCAATGCAGTTTTGTGAAGGGAAGACTTCTAATTTTATTAGAATGAGGGAACAAATAGATGATGAGTTGTGTAGAATGCTATATTCAGAATTAAGAAGACCTCACTTGACATCTGTTTTGAGAAACTTGCCAGTTGCATGACTATGAGAAAGGCACTCTTTCCCTTCCCTCTTCTTCTTTCCATGTTGGGCTAACCTCTACTCTTGCTTCTGTCCTGAAGCTATCAAGTAATGTCAAATAGCCTGAATACTCAATTCTCCTTCCTTTAAAGATAAAAACAGAATACAATTAGCTTTTTTCTCAGACAAGTATAGGTTGAACAGATGAGAGCAGAGCAAACCCAGTCTCCAATTTTCAGGGAAAAAAATCATGTCTTCAACAAAGCCAGAATGAGCCTCAGGCTATGTTCCTCCTCTTCCCAACTTTGAAAGAGAATGCCTGCACATAGGAACACATTCCTGATGAATAATAAAAATGGTCCTTGGCTCTTTAGAAAGGAGGGGCATGGTTGCAAAAAGCATGTATTAAGTTCTAACACTGTCAGTGGACAACCTTACAAAGCTAATTGAAGACCATACAGGCCTCAGAAATATTTCATATCAAAGAAGATATCTATAAAAATGACCTTTTTAGTGAATACACTATGCTAAGTAAAAAATGTACAATTAATGTAGTAGGAAAGTAGAAAGGAAGGAGAGAGATGGGATTTCAGTAAGATTTTTTTTTCAAAATAAACTTTGGAAAGGCCTCTATGCCTCATTCTGGAAGAGAATGCCTGAAGATGGGAACATAGATCCATGTAGATCAATAGATTATTACCAGGATGTCTAGTAACTGGATCATTGTAGTTAGGTGTAGGTTAATTCTCCCCTCCAAAAATAAGGAAATGTAAAAACACAAATGAAAAACTCCACTGTAAACATTATGGCCCATTATTATGAAAAGTTAAAGGTGAGAACTCAGTCCCTTGGCAAAGAATGATGGCATTTTCAGGGCAGGAGTTCTCACCATGTGTGGGGAAAATAAAAGGAGGACTTACCCTAGAAAAGCCTTTAAAAAAGAACTCTTAGCTGATGAGTCTTAAATCTTTAAGTTTTGTAGAAATTAAATGTATCCAGAAAATGTGAAGATAAAGGATTCATAAATAGTGCACCTTGCCAGAACCCTGGGGTGCTGAGAGTTTGAATACACCAAACTGAATGGTATTTGTACATTGAATCACATGCATATATACTCCTGAGTATCCTGAATCTCCTAGAGTTGATCATGAATGCTCACAGCAAAAGATATCATGTGAGTGAACAACAACATTAGCAATAATGAAAATACATTAAGCATTTGTTAAGTATATACTATGAATGGAACAATTCTTTTAAGGTACTTGGAAGATAATGGCGCAAATGACAAGGACCCACATAATTGAATATAAAATAAGCATAGGGAAAATAAATGAGATTTTAGTCATCACCAATATTATTCTCAACTGACATTTCGGAATTCCTGGGAGTTCTCATATTGTTTGCAATGGATTGATAACCTCAGTCTATGCTACTAACATGGACAAATCACCCCTCAGCCTCTGTTTTCCCATATTTTTCTCCCAATGACTATTGAGATGCTTTCCTATTTTGACATTTTATAATAAGCATTTATCATCATGCTTGTGTCACTTATTGACTATATTGTTTTTCTAAGAAGCTGGTTCATTTCATGGTGGCACCAGCAGTGAATTCATGTATGTTTTGTCACATTTCACTACCACTTTTGTATTCTTTTGCCATCTTTGACCATTTAAGTGTGAGGTTCTGATTCAGAGGTATTCAATTAATGTCTAACGATGTTATTATGAGATATTTTGTATATGCTTGTTGATTTTACATGTCCCTCTATTCAGAACTGTTCAAACTATTTAATGAAAATTAAGACTCTATGATTGGTGAACATCATATTTCTAGTAGAGTCTTATGAACAGACCTTAAGTATTTTCTGTAGTATTACCATTAAAGTCCAGAGGTAATTGTCTTTGGTCTATTAAATTTCCTGTGAAAGAGCATAGGAGATTCATCCATGACACCCTCTTTTAATTCTTTGGGGGTTTTTGGTCTTTTTTTCTTCAGATTCTTAGCTAGAACAAAGAAATTGGGTCTAGTCATACTGGCTCTCTCCTTTCTTATACTCAAAAATAGTGGAGTTAGGAATTATTTTATAGGACAAGGAGTCCATATTAAGTTAAGATTGAATGTTCAAAAGAAAGTCAATGATTATATTTGGAAGTGATAGAACAAATATAATTTGAAAGAGAGTATAGCAGGCAGGTGAACTCTAAGCAAAAAAGAAGGCACCATCTTCTTTTGAGACTGCAGGCTTGGGAAAGATGACAGGGGAAGAAAGGTGAGTGTTTCAGATCTTGTGGGCCAGGTCCAGGCCCAGGACAGAGCTTCTGGTTCTAGTTCTAGTAAAAGAGAGATCTTACAGATATTTTCAGTCCAAACCCTTTCTAATACTTTCCATCTTCACTCTCCTCAGTTAACTGAATCCATGACCAAACCAGTAACTATGTCACTATTCCAAGTTCCTTCAAATTATATCATAAAACTCAGAAAAATTGATCTGAGATCATCAGGTACCTATTCAGCAGAATTTAGTTAATACCAAAATTCATTGCATTTAAAAGACCTTCTTAAGTTCTGCCTCTAGATCAAGAAACTGCCAGGCTTTGATAGGGAACAAGGTTAAAAAATGTCTACGCTGTCCATAAGGAAGTTGCACTGAATTGTGGAAGATAAGACATTTACACAAAAACATTTATTAACAAATCAGATTTTAATAAACATGACAAGTAGAAGAGAACAAATAGGAAAGTACAGAGAAGGAGAGGTAGGCGATTGGGGCAAGGTTTTTTTTTTTTTCAAAATAAACTTTGATTGATAACTTTTGTTTTATTATTCCTGTTTTTCTTATGTAGAATTTCCCCTCCTTTTCAGAGAACTATTATGTCAAAGATATTTTAAAATAATATTTATTATCAACAATATTTATAATGAAACTTGATTCATTTGCACTCATTCCCAACTGATCTAATGAATTTAAAGACAAGACAATTCTGACCTTAGGTACTGAGGTGTGAACACCATTATGAATTGTGGATTACTTTAAAAAAGAGCAAAGATGATAACTCAGTCCCAAGATCAAAGCTGGAAGAACTGTGAAGGCACGAGAGTTCTCACTTTTTGTGGGCAGAATAAAGCAAAATCTAATAAAAAATTACCCTAACAACTCAGTTCTAAAGACTTTTGCTGGTAGTGTTTAATGGAAAGAACTAGCATTATCCTTCCTGAGAAAAACATCTGAGAAGGAAGGAATCAGGGATAAGTTTCAGTTTGAATTAAGGGTCAATACAACTCTAAGTTGAAGGGTCTAGATGTGATCACCACTGTGATTTGTAGCCCTTTAGTATACAAAAAGACAAAGGTAAGAAGTCAATACTGTGACAAGATTTGGAAACTAGTAAAACACAGGAGTTCTCACCTTTGGTGGGTGGAGTACAGGGAGGGGTTTATCAAGGGAAGTTATATAAATGATCCCAGTAACTCATTTCTAGTATCTTTTGCTGAGAGAGTTCAAGGGAACAAGCTAGCATTTTCTATCCTGGGAGGAATATTGGGCAAACAAGGAATAAGAGGTAAGCTTCTCTTGGAAAAACATTTTTTTCATTGTATACTTTACAAAAGTCCATCTCGATTTAGTAAATGAATCAGAATTAGAGAGGGGAAAAAAACAGAAGATTGAGAAGAAAAATATTTGGATTTAAGGTCTATGGTGGGGGGGGGTATCAAAGTTAAAGGAACAAAATTAGTTGAGATTTTCTTTGTCATAGCTGTAACCAGAAATGTGATTAGTTATTTTTAAGCTATTCAATAAAATAATAGAGTAGACCAAATCAGAGTTGTTTTTAAGAAGGTTTTCTTGAGAAGATGTTGATCCTCAGGTATGGAATAAAAGGAAGAGAAGATAAGAGTAAGAAACAGTAAAAGAAAACTTCCATCATCTAACTTCCTTAGAGAAGAGAGCTTAGGTTCAGCTCTGGGATCATCAGCTTCCATGGTCCAAGGGGATAAATTGTTTCTATACAAAGATATTGCTATTTAGTCTCTTCTAAATGACTTGGGAGGAGGCCCAATTGTAAGATAGGACACCATCTATCTCCATGACTCCCAGGACTCTGAGATTCTCTGGTTCTATTTGAAGGCAGGCATGATACTTAGGATTTTAGTGGATCTGCTCATGATATGTGATAGATATGTAGCCATCTCTGTTGAAGACTTTGCATTGCCTATGAATCCTAACATAAAACCTGAACAAAAATTTGGAGATGCCTTGGATGACACAGTAATCCTCTTATCAATCTTTTTCACTGATTCTTCCTCTCCAGGTTTTAAGAACATGGATGCCAAAAATTTAACTGAAAACCTCAAGGCAGAACTCACTTGCCCCATTTGTCTGAGCTACTTCACAGATCCAGTAACTGTCAAATGTGGCCATAGCTTTTGCATAGAGTGTCTTCTCAGGTGCAAGGAGGGAGCTAATGAAACATTAGTCTGCCCAGAGTGTAGAGGAATCATCAAATACAGTGATTTAATACTCAACAGGAGCCTGCAGAATCTGTCCATCACTGGGAAAAAGGTCAGACCTCATTTACTACAGAGCATGGTGACCATCTGTGATAACCATTGGGAAAAAGAGAAGATTTTCTGTGAGGAAGACCATAGACTTCTTAGTGATCCCTGCTTATTATCCCAAGAGCACAAGGATCACCAAGTCCTTCCCTTAGAAATGGCTGCTGATAGGTGTAAGGTAAGATTGTCTACTCATTATGGATCAATCCCAGGAGAGAAAAATGTTCTGTTCACTGAACTCTCTTTGTGGCCACTTGGGGTCTCTGCCATTTTGGACAGTTACAGGGTCCATGGAAATTCTAGGGCCCTCACATCTCTAACTTCAGTGACAAACATGCAACCTATTCATTTTTACTGACCTTTTGGATCCTTCCTGGCCTCTGTGTTGTCATCTTTAAAATGACAGTAATAATAATAGCCACTTCCTTTCATGGTTATTTTGAGATTTCAATGGCAAAAAGATACAAATAGACCTTTGATAGCCTTCAGGATGGGGAGAGTGTATATAGTTGCTAACTCTTATTGTCCAGGAATTTTGAAGAATGTGGGCCTCTTTCGTCTAAAACTGAGGTTTAACAAAGCCTTTTTTTTTTCCTTCTTATAGAAGAGACTCCAGGAGACAAGAAATATCTTAAAAATAAGAGAGGAGGAATTTAAAATGGCTCTGGACAGTGTGGAAAGGATAAAGACACAGTATAAGGTCAGGCACTGACCCCCCCCCCCAGTAGGTTGTGAGGTACAATTGTCCCTTGAAAGCACTTTTTAGAAGGAAGATAGAATGATGAAAATGACAAGACAACAATGTTCTTGTAAATAAAAGATTTATGTTAATAATCAAAGGATGAAGTATATTGTCAATTCCTTGGGGTGAATAATTTGACAACTCATGCTAATGGAAGAATTTTGTTTTCATGTAAACTACTGAAATATACATATGAAGAAACAGTGTCCCTACAGGATTTGGGACTTTAAGGGAGAAAAGGATCTCTGCTGCGTTTCTGAAGACTTTTCCTTTACCACAGTATCACTCTTGCTAACCTCTCCATCTTTAACTACTCTTTAAGGAAAGGACCTTCAAGAGATAGTTTACCTTACAATGCTTGAAATAGAATATGGGAACCCGCAGTCAGAAAAGTGGTATCTGATAGTCAGTGTTCTATCTGTGTTCTAGAGAGTGCATAGTATTTAGAATGGAGGAAAAAGATTTGCCTCTAAGCAATTCTGTCATGAATTTTTCATTTCTTTCTTTTATCCTGTTTTCTCTCAGTACAGAAGGATATATATACTCTTAAACAGTCAGTTATATATGAGTATGAGGAAATGCACCAATTCTTACTGGAGGAAAAAAATCTACAATTGCAAAGATTAGGTGAGGAGTCCAGAGATAACCTGGCTAAACTTGAGGAGGACAAAGCCAAACTATCACAACAAATCAAAAAATTGCAACAAATGATACTAGAAGTAGAGGAGAATTTGGACAAGGCACCGTTGGAAATGTTCCAAGTGAGTATGTGAAACACATGTATATACTGTTACTTTAGAATTAAGGAGCAGATAGTAGTATATGTCCTGTTACCTACAGAGCCCTGAGTGAGAGGTTCTCAGGACTGTTTGTAAGAATGGGTCAGGTCAGGCTGTTAGGCCAAATTTACACTTGTAATCCTAAGCATGTACTTGAGTGTCTTGACTCTCCCATACTGAGCTCATTTCCTCATAGCAAAATATAACACCAGGTTGTAAGCAAAAATTAAAAAATAAATTGATAAAGCAACCTATTAGATATTTACAAAGTTCCTATTGTGTGTCAGGTATTATACTATTTTCTGCAAATAATAGTAAAGAAAGGATGAAATAACCTTGACTTGCAAGGAGCTGTCAATGTACTTGGAAAGAATCAAGGACATATACAAAGAAATGAATAGAGAGGAAATATATGTTAATTTGGAAGGGAAGGTGATACCATTTGGGGATTTATGGAATAGGAAGAAATTAAAGGAGAATGATGAATTTAAGTTACATCTTCACAGAAGAAAGGTACTCAGGATTCTGTGAGGTAGAGTTGAGGATCAACTAATTTCCTGTCTTGGAAGATCATAAATAAATGGCTAAAATACTTTTAAAATCATCATGGATTCTGGAGGTTATATTTTTGTTCATGGTGTAATGTTTAAAGAAGAATATTAAGGATGTAGAATCAGTCAAGAAGAAAATGCCCTGAGTGGGAAAGAGGATTAGAATCTATGCCCCAGAGTGTCAGATTAAGAAACTGATTATGTTTAGCACTAGAGAAATATTAGGCAAAAAGTCTTAGCTGTATTCATTAAGTATTCAAATACTTTACTATCACCAGGGCATTAGACTTGCTCTTCTAGGTAATAGATGTTAGAACTAGAATGAATGTATTGTACAAAAATTTTTTTTTTAAATCCATCAAAATTGCTCACATAATTTGGTGCTTTGAGTGTCCAGTGTTGCCAGTGTACATTATTTTGTGTGAGTCACAGTCATTCTCTGAATTAGATGAGAATTATTTTATTATCTCTATCCTATGGGGGAGGACAATGAATGTCAGAGCAATTGAGAGACTCCTTTGGAGTCACACAGATAGCATCTAAAGGAATATTTAAGCTCATGTTTCATTGACTCCAAATTCCACACCAAGTCATACTCCCTCTCTGCAGAGATATTGTCCAAAATGGTTTTGATTGCTTTTAGATGTGATGATTTCACTGACATGGGAAGAAAGTATTCCAAATGAACCTTGATGGACCTTTTATTTTTTGTAGTGCTATAGATATCATTCATACATTCTAAAGATAGGTGGGTCTGGGTAACCCCTGAGGTATTTGCTGACTCTAAGATTCTATTTCTTCCCCTGACAATCAGTACATTCCCTCTCTAGTGGCAGACAGGTGTATATTGAGGGCATTTTGATTTTTTGAGCTTTGAGATGATAATGCTTAAGCAGTTAGAATGTTATTGGCAAAAAGACACTGGAAGGTGACTTCTGTTCAAGATTTTGGACTCTTCATTTTCAGAACCCACATTTCCCATCCATCCCAGCCTTAAAATAGGTTGAATATCAATCTCCCTAGTCCCCTGAATATTTCCCAAATTCCTCATTTGTTGTTCTCTCATTCAGGTAAACAAAAGTTTCACTCTGTCAAATGAATTTTCTGTGTTAGGGAGGGAGAGAATGGCAAGGCAGAATGACACTTCTTCATGATGGAGCCATTTCTCCATCTTTAGGAGGGGGCAGAAGCATGAAGCCAATTAAAGAGCAACTGAAGGCTCATTCTTACCAATTCTACTCAGACTTAAATTGTGCACATATGTTAATGTTCCTGAAAAAGAGTTCTAAGAGAGTGACAGAACTGTCGGGAGGTGTATCTGGCTCTCAAAGGAAATAAAAAAGACAAAAGAGCAAAATACTAAAGCTGTCATTTATTTTCTCCCCTCAGGATATGAAAGTCACCTTGGAAAGGTAAGTTTCTATTCTATGGCTACTAAATAAGATTCTGTGAAGGAATCTATTGCAAGGGATTATTTGGGATCTAATCTCCTGGAACATAATGAAGTATTTGATCCAGCTATGGCTCTGTTGATTTGGATAGACAATAGTAACCGAATGTGTCCTATTTGTAGAAGTGAGAAGCTGATGCTTCAAGAACCAGAGGTTACTTCCCCTAATTGGATCACCTGTTCTATCACTGGTTTGAGAGAAATGCTCATGAGCTTCCATAGTAAGTCATTCATATACATCTTATTTGATATTTCTCTATTCCTAGGAGTCCCTATATAGTTTGCAATGGATTTCCTTAGTGTGAGCTATTAGCATGCACAAATGTCCCTGCCTTCAGCCACTGCAACTCCATATAGATTACATCTACCTTTACATGACTACTGATTTACTTTTCAATTTTCTTCTTTGATATCAGAACAAGTTTGAAAGATTCTGTTTATTTCACTCATTAGCTCAGTTATATTCTTAAATAGCTGGGATATTTCACAGCTATACTAGTAGTCAATCAATGTGCCTAACACACCACTTCACTAATCAACACTGAATTCTTTGTTTTATTCTCTTTGACTATTGGGGCAGGGAGGAGTTATAGTTCAGAGGTTGAAGATTCATTTGTAAAATTATAAGTTATTATGAGTTCTTTTTATCATTCTTCTTGGTTCCCAATTAGTCTCCTATTATTAGTTTATTCATAAATTGTAGCCTGTCAGTCATTGATGGAATAGCCCTTACTATTTCTCATAATACTATATGGATCTACTATTAGTGATGAGATGAATGAAGCTTGAGTTTTCCCAGTCCATTTCTTATTCATGGAATGTATTTGTTTTGTTTTTAACTTTTTGGTCTTTTGGCACTTTGTTTTTAAACCTGTGTTGCTTGTTCTTCATATCTGAAATTTTGTAATACTCCGTTGCACTTCCATTATATTACTTATCACATAACTCAGGAACATTTCTGGGAAGAAACTAATGTTGTTTCTTTAGTTTTCTCTGGTATCTCTGTTCCCTCATTGTGAGACAGTTCAATGAAGGTGGGCTTAGTCACAGTTCCTTACATCTTTGTTTTTTCTCTGAAGGCAAGGGGAGATAAAAACAGTTTGTAGACCAAGGCGTCTACCAAGGGTAACTGATTATTTCTAAGAAATTATGTCATTTACCCTGGCAGTCATAGAGACTATAAATTGTTTCTTAGAGAGAATAGAAGCAACAACTCCAGGTAAGGAAGAAGGTTCCATCTTTCTCTAATATTGAGTTGATGAAAGAGATGATAAAGGCAGCAAGGGAGATGCTTCCATGAATATTGATATGAAGTGACAGAATGATATTTCAGTTCTAAAATGGTCAGATAACATGTTTCTCCCAAGGATTTTATGAGAAATATCCTTTTACTTCCCTTTTGGTCAGACCGACTGAGTGCCCCATCAGCTCCATCTCCCTCTTTCAACACTCTATCCCTCAATTTGCCATATCAAAGTAACTGCTACAATGTTATCCTAAATGTTCTTTGTATCTCTAATCTATCCCTGTTGATACTCATCTTCCCTGAGTATTGCTAATTTAATCATATTATTCTTCTGACTACATTCTCTTTCCCAGGGACCATCTCCTATTCAGTAAAGTCTAAACACTTGGTCATGGTCCTGACAAACATGACTCTTTTGTTGCTTGCTAGCATTCTCAAACTACTTTCCTCTAACTCTAGTTTCAAGGATTTTCAAATGCTCCTTCAACTTAGCACATATATGGGGCTTCTTAATTCTCTTTCTTATTTCCTCCTTTCTACTCCCTCATCCTCTCTCCCTTGCCCTCTCTTTCTCCTTTATGCCTTTCTTCTTCTATATCTTCCTTCCTTCCTGGGAATATTCTTTCCTTCCTCTCTCCTACCATCCAAATATGCAACTATTTTCATGCAGTTAGTGTTATGAATTTTGCATCATTTTGATTATGGATCTATGTAGGTCTCACATCCCCTCTGATAGATTATAAACACCATGTAGACATGAATCTTTAGAAGAATTGAAAAGAGTAGATCCCCAACCCTTGGCAGGTTTTTGTAAAAAGTTATTTGTATAAAAAAATGTTTTCAAAAACGTTTATACCCTCCACCTGTGTTAGTATATGCTATACATTTTTATTCCAATATAATACCTCCTTTAGGTATATACTGCCTATGGAACCATTTCTTATTCTTTCAAGGCCTGGCATTCTACTTGACCATAGTGAGAGCTTAATAAAAAGTTGTTTTAAAACATTCAATGAATGCCTTTATCTATCATAGATGTAAAACTAGACTGGAACTAAAGATCATTTAGCTGAACCCATCTTTTTCATTTTATAATTAAGTAAAATGAGTCATTTGGAAAATTAATGTAATTTATAGCATCTCTTTTTGTAGTGGCAAAGAATTGGAAATCAAGGGGATGCTCATAAATTGGGAAATAGTTGAACAATTGAGGTATATCATGATTATGGAATACTAGCTATCATGCTTAAATAAAAGATGAACAGGATGATTTCAGAAAGATTTGGAAAAATTGACATGAACTGATGGAAAGTGAAATAAGCAGAACCAGGAGGACATTATACAGAGTAACAGCTATATTATATGTTGAACAACTGTGAAAGACTTAGCTACTTACTGTCAGCAACATAATGATCTAGGACAATTCTGAGAGACCTTAAGACAAAGAATGCTATTCTCTTTGAGAGAAAGACCTGCTGGAGTTGGAATACAGATCAAAGCCTTTGATTTTTCACTTTAGTTTATTTGGGAATTTATTTTGGGGTTTTAGTTTTATAATGGTATTCTCTTATAAAAATGAACACTATGGAAATATGTTTTGCATGATAATGCATGCTTAATACAGATCAACTTGCTTACCAGCTCTGGGAAGGGTGAGGGAAGGAGACAATTTGGATCACATAACATTGGAAAATTTATGTAGAAAATTGTTTTTACACGTGAATGGTAAGATAAAGAAATAGAAAAAGGAAAACTAATGTAATTATCCAATTAAATTTCAGCTAGGACAATCCTAAGCATTCTATATAATCTCAAATGTATTGGGACTCCTGTCTCACAGTGTGAGAATGTCCAAGATTAGGGGATTTTTCTTTGTTTTTATGCTCCAAGGTCTGCACATAAGGCTAATTATCCATTTTCTTTTTCACTAGAGGATATAACCCTGGATCCTAAAACAATTAATCCTCCTCTCATCCTGTCTGAAGATATGAAGAGTGTTGAGTATAGAAGAGCCTCTCAGGACTTGTCCAACAATGAAGAAAAATTTAACTATGTTTTTAAAGTATTGGGGGCCCAGATCTTCAGCTCAGGCAAACATTATTGGGAAGTGGAAGTGGGGTATCAGATAGGGTGGGAAGTGGGTATCTGTGAAATCAACAAAAAGGTGACACATTCCACAATGTTTAAGAACATAAGAACAATAGTAAGCTTCAAATTTGGAAATAATTTCTTTCACTGGAATTTCCAAGATGGCTATCATGTAAGTCAGCCTGTAAATAAGGTGGGCATTTTCCTTGATGTTGAGAAAGGTTACATTGCATTTTATGATGCAATGAATAACTCTCTTATTTACAGTCTCCAAAATGTTGTTTTTCCAAGACCTCTTTGCCCTTTCTTCTCTCCTTGTCTTCCTGTTGGAATGAGTAGCTATGGGTATCTCATGGTATGCCCCAAGGCCTAACCAGTAAATGACTGACAAATGATTATAATGATTATGGGACACTTTCAGTTTCAAGGTACTGAAAACACATAGCATAGTTTTTCATTCATTATAACCCGTGTGAATCAGGTCAATAAACATGGTAGACCTCACTTTATATCAACACCAAGTGTGCTTCACCTTACTAATAGCTCTGATAGAACATCGACAATGTTGTAACAACACAACCTATTTTTGGAAAAGCATTTTTCTATGGCCCATGGAAATGAATATCTTACAAATAATATATCAGTTCAAGGTATAGGCACATATACACACATACACACATCTATACATTAAGACACATACTCTCATAAGTAATAGATTGCTTTCAATCTACACTATTGAAGTATTTTCTAGCTTGCTAAGAATACAGATTTAAAAGAATTTTGATGAATTAGAAGTCTGGAGAGGGTAGAGTCAAGATGGTGGCATCAGTCAGGAACTCACCTGAGATCTCCTAAATTGTTTGCTATATCATGGAGGGCAGAGGTAAGGGAGGGCAGGAGAGAATTTAGAACAAAAAGTTTTTTTAAATGAATGTTATTTTTAACTTTATCTCCTTCATGAGTTTATTGTATAATTGATATACCTTCTTTCATGAAATAATGAATATGGACTATATATTATATGATAGTACATGATAACTGTATCATATGTCTGGGGAAGGGGAAGAGAAGACAGATGGAGAGAATGTGGATCATAAAACATCAGAAAATAATTATGAAAAATTGTTATTGACAAAAAACAAAATGAAAGTTAAAATTGTTTTTATATACAACTTGGAAAAAATATAATATAAAAAATGTCTGTTTGTATATTCAGAATAAACTAATATAATACAAAATGTTTTGTGAAAATTAATCCCAAAACAGAGGTAAAAATATTGGTAGGTTATAGCTTTAAGAGATCTTTTTATTTTGTGGGAGGAAAATACCATAGCAAGGATTTATGTTATCAATGTCAGGCATTGTGAAAACATAGGAAAGTACAGAATTTTGAAAAAAAAAGACAATTCTTGGTTGTTAAAAAACAATTATTATTTTAAACCTAACTAATTCTTAGAATCAAAAATAATTCCTAGCACAGAAAACTGACTAGAAGAGTTCTTTTATAATGTTTTGATTGGCAACAATACTGGAAAATTACTGAGAGAAATTTTGGTTGACTCCAGAAACATCCCTCTGCAGTCCACAAGTGCAGAAGATAATCACTTTAAAAATAATTTAATCCTACAATTGTGTTGTAGATGTTTACAAAACTAGCTCTCATGATATGAAGGAAATGAATTGTTCACAAACTGTCACTTCCTCTAAATAATTGATCATGTAACTATCTTTTTACTACAATTAAAAGTTTTGATGAAAGCAACCATAACAAAGGGACCAGTAGATCATAAATAACATTACACAGGTGGCTAGAGCAATGACATTAACAATTAACTCTATCTCCTTTTCTGTGCTATTTAAGTAATTTGGAAATAATTGGGAGAATGAAGTGTGAAAAGGGAATTCTTTGTTCACTTTGTGTATTCCAAATTTACACTTGTGAAAGGGAATCCTTTATTCCCTTTGTCTATTTTGAGTTAACTCTTGGTTAACAACAATTTAAGTACCCCTACTTAGTACCTCATAAGATTGTGAAAATAGGATTAACTTTCCCTTTGTCTACTTTTGAATTAATCAACAAAAGGGAATACATCCATACTTAACCCTAAAGTAAGGGAAGTCCACAAACTTACTACAGGAGTTTATACCTCCAAAAGGAAGATACCCTTACTTAAACTTAAGTTGGGGGAGGTCTGAAACCCACATGCTAAACTGGGTGATGACTCAGAAACATGAATCCCATGATAAAAAAAAAAAAACCAACATTTCCTCTTCAGAGGTCTATAATAAGAATTAACACCTTCAGAGGTGAGAGGTCAAACCCACAGACACTGCCCCCTGGGCAGTGCTAGACAATTTGGAAACTGTGATTGGCGCCTGTAAAGAGAAGGAACAAGAAGCCACCATAAAAGCTAGCCTCAAACTCCCTCAAGGGAGATGGTCTTGGAGAAGATAGTCTGAATAAAGTGTCTTGTGGAGATAGTCTTGGATAGTCTTTGAGGGAGTTTCACCAGAGACTTTGGCTTGGATCTCCACTTCAACTTGGTTCAGACCCCTGGACTACTTCATGGGTGAGGGAAAAGAACTGATCCTTTCCTAGTTTCCAGGAGAGACTAGTTTCCATCTTGGAGGAGGCCACAGTGGTTTACTCACCACCGGTCCTCCTGGTTGAGGACTAGTATAGGTATTTTCTCTAACCTATTTCACAGTTTTTTACTTTATTGTTTCCCCTTTATTTGGTAAATAAACTTCTGATTTAAGATATAATAATTTTTGGCAACCACATTATTTCATATAAATTTCAAGTCCAACCATTATTTTTAACCTTTATAGAAGTGAATTTTACAAAAGCATCTCTGATTTTTCAGAGGAAAAGCAGAGGAGAATTGGATAGAAAAAATCATTTTCTTGAAGATAAACTATCTTTTGACCAAAACTACTAGTTAGGCACTTTGTCTATCTACATCTACTAAAAATGTGTTTATTAGGTGTTTGGGCTGGAGTTAGCATGTATACTGAAACTAGTTTGAGAAACAAACAATAAATAATTCTATCTTTAAGTGACAGCTTTTACATGAAACTTTTAGTGATGCTCCGGTGTGCTGGTGTCTTCTCTGCTCCTAACATCCTTTATTTGTCTTTTTATTTTACACATGTTTTCTACAAATTTATATAGACATGTTTTCTCTTGATGGAATATAAGATCCCTGAGGTCAAGGAATTCATCATTTTCTTCAATTACCCAATGCCTAACATATACCTAGCATATAGTCAATGCCTAATAAGAGATTTTTGATTGATTAATACTACTGGTAGTAACCATTTATGTTTGTGTAGGGTTTTTACATTTGTGCATATTTTTCTTCACAATAATCTTGCAGTCTAATACTATAAGCCATTTGAAATGACTTTGGACTAGTAACTCCAGGGCTGGAAGTGGACAAATAAGTTGTAGAGATGTCACGATGCCTTCTCTGCTTTACCAATTGCTAAATATGAAATGATGGGGAAAAAGTTCTATTTACCCATAGGACCTGGATTTTGCCAAAGCATAACAATAATAGTTTCAAGTCACACCAATCTTATAAGAAAAAACAATTCTTTTTAATGACCCACTAATCATAGAAATTAAGGGAGATAAAACCATCCCAATTAGGGCAACTCATTTTTCTAAACTCTCCTTTTAGATGTTTTCTTAGCAATTTATTATTAGCTGAGGTTAGCCCATTTTATTTAACATTTTTCGAGTGACCTCCCCTTCATTATTTCCCTTGGAACACTGGTTCTTTTTAAAAAAATCTTAACCCGCAACAAAAGGTTCTAATCTTCACCCTAAATTTCCTTTTGCTTGGTGTCACTCCATTCTTTTTGTTTGAGACTCAGAATATTACACTATAGCAGGGAAATAACTAATCAAGATAGTTTTGAAATAAAATGTCATACATGAGAATTTTTTATAGGATTATAGAATTATGTGACAACATTTTAGTTTCTACAATTTTAAAATAGCTACATGAAGCCTTCTATGATGTTACTCACTATCCCTTTTATAATCTCAAAGCATTTTTTGCTCTTCCCATGCATGGGATGAAGTCTAATTTTCATTCTATCTATTGTGTCCATATCTTGTAAATCCTAGGTTGAGTTTCTTGAAAGAAGGTACTGCACCTAATTAATTTGATCCTTCTGAAGCTATAAGGGCAAAATCTAATTTTCTAAACTTTATTATCTTCTTCAACACTTAGCACAGAGTCATGTAAGCATTTGAAAAAAAATATTCAATTGGATTTCCCAAATTTCTAGCTCATAGTCATTACTCCTCTCTCTGAATTATAGAGCTGAGAATCTGTGACACTAATTTACTGTCTTTTTTTACTATATTGCTGTACATTATTTTTTTTTCTTGTGATTTATGCCAATGTTAACCTCTGACATAAGTGTGGTGGAGGGAAATTCAGGAACCAAATTAGAACTAGGAAAAACTAATAAATTTTGGTTCTATATGGTAGAACTGGCTACAATTGAACCCAAGTCCATAAGTACATCCATGGCGTAGAAGAGTTTAGTATTTGGATAACTAGACCTGTGTAATATACTTTAATTTAAAGGAAGATTATAGGAAATATTGGTTGGATGCCAAAAAAAAAAAGAGGATGAGAAACAGGCAAAAAGTTTTGGTTCTACATGTTGAAATCATATAGAAGCACAAACTCAATTTCTGATCACTTTAGTTATAGAACTGATTCAACAAGATGCTATTACTACTCAGAATCTATGCTTCCTCACCTTTACACTTTAATTCATGTTATGAATTTTCTCTCTTTGCCTTCACATCTTCATTTGTTGAAGTTGTAAGTCTGACTTTTTTTGTATAGAATAGAATAATCAGATAGAGGTCATTTCTAGTAAGGCTCATCCAAAGAATTCCTTAATTCTGGTTGTAAAGGCAATGCTTTAAGGGCTCAGTCTCTCCTCTCTTCTCCATTGAGTTGTTTCCACAGCTTCATCTTCTTTCCCATATGAAGTACTGATAGCAGCATTTTCAGGTATCTTGTTATTTCTGCTTTATTGGAGATCTTTTGTGAGGGAGAACCATAAGAGTACCCATCTACAAACAAAAATCTCTCAAGCCAGTTTTGTTCCATTGACTACCTTTTTTCCACAGATTCACTTGATAAAAAGGTAGAATAAAGTTTTCTTTTAGTTTCTCTCAAGACCTTTGTAGTTAATGTCATTATAATAATGATACATCTAGAGCTTTTTTTTTTTTAACTTTCTGGAACTATGGATAGAAAATTTCCACAAGTTTTCCAGTCTCTCTCCACCTCCACATATCAGAGAAGGCATTATCTGGGAGGCAGACATGGTCATACAAATTATGTATTACGTGTTTCCACATTTCCATTCACTGTCTATAGGTAACATTCAAAATTTATTCTTCAAGAATTAAATATGTAGGTGATATGATCTTCTCTTGGTTTTACTCATTTTACTGTTCCCATGTAGTTTTTTTCCAAGTTTTATTAAAGTTAGTCTGCTCATCCTTTTTATGGCACAGTAGTATTCAGTAGTATTACATTGTTCAGCCATTCCCCAATTGATAGGCATTCCCTCATCTTCCAATTTTTTACCACTACAAAAAGAACTTTTTAAAATATTTTGGAACATATAAATACTTTTCCTTTTTCACTGATCTTGGGAAACAGACCCAGCCATAGTATTGTTGGGCCTAAGGATATTTACAATTTTATAACTTTCTTGGGTATAATTCTAAATTCCTCTCCAAAATGGTTGGATCAATTCACAGATCCACCAACAGTGTACTAGTGTTCCCATTTTCCCACATTTCTTGCAACATTTGTCATTTCACCATTTTTTTTTCATTTTAGCCAATCTGATGAGTGAGAAATTATATCTCAGAATTGTTTTGTTTTATGGTTCTCTAATCAGTAATTATTTAGTCTTTCTTCATATGTCTATATAACTGATTTAATTGGAGAATGACTTTTATTCTTATAAATTGGAAAGGTCTCTACATATTTTAGATATGAGACATTTATCTGAGAGGCTATCTGTAAACCTTTTTACCCCCAATTTTCTGCTTTCCTTCCAATCTTGGCAACATTTATTTTATTTGTACAAAACCTTTTCAATTTAATATGTTCAAAATGATCCATTTTACATTTCAGAATGCTCTCCATCTCTTGTTGACATAAATTTCTCTCTTTCCCATAAATCTGATGAGTAATATGCTTTAATTTACTTGTATATCTCCTTTTATGTCTAGATCATATATCCATTTTTATTTTATCTTAGTGAATGGTGTAAGATATAAATTTAAATCTAGTTTCTGCCAAATTACTTTCCAACTGTCCCCAAAATTTTTCTTAATAGTGATTTCTTCTCCCCCCAACTTAAGATATATGTTTTTGTCAAATATAAGATTACTATAATCTTTTACTAGTGTTCGTTGTATTTCTGTCCTCATCTAGAATTTTAATTGGTAGTACAATATGAGAAGTGGCAGAACTGGTGAGATTTCCCTTATCCTCCCCAAACTACATTTAAATCATTAGCCTCATTTTATAGAAGAGAAAATGGACTGATTACTATACAGCTATCACATAAAAGAGTAAAGATTTTAACTAAAGGATCCCAATTTCAATATATTTTCTAGAGTCACAATATGATTTTTCCACCAGAGGAGGAAGACCATTAGGCCCAGATTGGGGGGTGAATAATCTTTACTACTATATAATTAATTTGTGGCTGATAACAGTGGGAGAGGTATGACAATGGGACCTTGAGACTGACTGATATATATGATTGATAAGATATAAACGCGACCAAGGTCACAATGATCATTCTTGGTAATATTGATGCAAGAATTCACATCCATGTAAAAGGAAGTCTCTGGAAAGTTGAATGAAGAAGAGAAAGGATTCAAAGGTTAGGACCCTTCAGAAGAAAGCAGAGCCCAAGCTGTGATTTCTAATGAAGCAGCCCACAATAAAGTCTAAGAGTTCTCTTGCTTTTAACAACCTCTTTAAAATTTATGCCTTCTATTTTTGGAACTTTATTTTTCTCTCTATCTTTTGGCCCTTCCCTAGATGGATCCACTTCCTTATACACACACTCACACACACACACACACACACACACATACATGCATACACACACACACAATATTTCTGAGAAAGACTAAAATATAATTGAATGAAGGAGATATTTTGCATATTTTTTAATAATCTTCATACTTTCTAGAACAATGTCATATAGAGTTTTCTATTCAGGAAAATTTGTTAATTATCTAATTTATTATCTTGTATACAATGCTTTCTAAAGCTCTAAAACCCTATCAATAGAGAATCCTTTTTCCAATTGATCCTATGATTGATATCTTTCACTATATTTACAAAGAACCCCAGAAAGCAAACTTCTGGCTCCTTTATAACCTACATGTTATGAATAATCAGTGGGCATTCAATCTATTGTTACTTGTTTATGCATCTGCAGATACAATGTTTGAGCAGAATCTCTGGAGGTATAGTTTCACTCTATGGAATCATATGCTCATTATAGTCAACAAACAATAAGTGTAATAAAATTTTGCATACTTTGGACCTCTAAGTCAATTGGGAAAACCTGCCTATTATTTTCTCACACCTTCATTATAGATGCCTCAACAAATGTATATATTGGTTTCATTAAGATTTAGTAGTGATAGAAAAGAAGGTATATAAGTTGGTAATTATTTATATTTTGATTATCTTTTTTGGATAATAATGTTTGTGATTTAAAAAAAATATATCTGTTGTCTCTCTACATTTGTCTATCTTGTGGATTGGAGTCCAGCTTCCTGCAAACTGTGTCTTTTCCACAGAGATCTCCATTTATTCTCAATGCAGTCCATCTGCTCTCTCTATCCCATTTCTTTGGTGTTCTCTCTATTTAGTCATGCCTCCTATCAGGGACTCTGATTTTACAGTTCAAAAGTTCCAAGCCTAAATTAAGAGGGAAAGGAGTTTTGTAGAAATCTTCACAGATCTTTTCTATTTTTCAAATAATCACATTAGATATTGCTAGCTACTCTCTATTCCTTTATACTCTTTCCTTCCATGGCTTCAAAGAAAAGATAATCTGTTTTCATTCTTAGATTTTTAACTACTATGAACTCTTTCTCTTTCACTGGCAAAGCTTGTCCTAATATCAGGACCAAAAACTGACTTTTATCCCTTGAAAATGTGTTGTTTCTGGCTCCTTTTTTATTATTGATTGTCTCACCAATTTTTCCTTCTTCTGCATCCATATCAATTTCCTTTGCACTTCTAAATCTTCTACCATTTGTAATATGATAATGTTCTGGGACTCCTTCATTTAATTTGGTAATTCTAAATTGGTCTGTTCACAGCAGACTCAATTTTTATCAAGCATTGCATAAACAGAATTGGATTAATCTTAACACAACCAAGATTGCAGAAAGTATACAATAATTCAACTAATGCATTCCCACTAGAGGAAATTCACTAAAAGCATTCTATCTGGACACAAGCTAGCTTCCTTGCCTTCTACTTCCTCCATCAATGAATTAGCCTGCTTATAACAATTTGAAATTAATTGTTCTTCCTTCTACCCCTATGAGCTGTAAATCAGCCAGTTCTTAAAAACAAAGGATTTTTAGATTCTGAGTTAGAAGGAAACTTGGAGGTCATTAAAACTTAGCATTTCATTTTACAGCTAGGGAAATTGAAATTGAGAGAGGTTTAGCGATTTGTTCAAGATTATGCAGCTAGTGTCTGAGAAAAGATTTGGACTTATTTCTCCTTGACTCTCAATCCAGTTTCCCTTCCACTCTAATATGTTGCTTATTTTTGCTTTTTCAACAGGTTTTGTAAGGAAATAGTCCATAGATTGAATATCTTGGATGAGGACATCTTTGGGATAGCAGATGTAGAGAAGTATTTAGTTTTAGTGCTCTGATGACTATTTTCAGTTTTGCTGGGTCCTCTGGTTTCCTGACCAAGTGTGTTTTATGGATGGATATAAGAATCATGGACTAGTCCTTCCTGAGCATTCTTATTTTCTGTAACACTACTGGTTTCTCTTTTCTGAGATTATGTCTTGAGACCTCATTTGCCCATATCCTATCCTCAGAAAAAAAAAAAGTGAAAGAAGTGTTTTTTCTTCTCTATTGCTGCTTAAAGCAGCACCTGAATATCTAGCAAACCCTGCCTCCCATTGCCCTGCCTCACAGCTAATAATTGGAAATAGAGAGATTTAGAACAAGAAAGGGAAACCTTACAGAGTTAATAGTTAACTCTGGCCTTCCATGCCACTATAGAGGAACTTAGACCCCTAACTCTTTTAGTTATTAAATAGCTATATTGAGCAAAGGCTGGATTGCTATATTTGGAATGAGGAATGTAGTTCAAATTTTGCCTCACATACTTATGATCAGAGGGTAGTAAATCATATCATCTATTTCAAACTCAGTTTTTTTCAACCACAAAATGGGGGTTATAAGAGTATCTATTTCATAGGGATGTTGTGAGGATCACATAAGATATTAAAATGCTTTCCAAACTTTGAAGTGTTATATAAATGCTATTATCATATCCTGGCCAAATTGCCTTTTTTTTATAGAAATAGCCATGTTTCAAGCTTTCAATACTTTAAGAATCTCTCGAACTAGGAATTCTTATGGAATACCTCTCTCTTGGCAAACCAACGTATCAACAAATCACCCAACTATTGATAATCCTTTATTATATATTTGGAACTCAATCAGGCATAAGTATATAGAGTCATAAATAAAATATTCTCTGCCCTCAAGGAGGTTACATTCTGTGACCCGGAAGCAGAACTCTCATGCTTTCCCATGGACTTCTTTCGGTTGTCACCAGCTCTCCTTCACGGGACTTTTAGTTGGTGGTCATCCTAGTTGAATAATCTACTTCAGACATGGGTTAGACTTGATGCTCTGAAGACTCTTCCAGCTCATAAATTCTTTGATTCTATTATCCCCTTTCTTCCCAACCCCTTCACTTCTCTTCCATTCATCTCTGAAGGTATTATTAAATATAGTATAGATATAAGAAAGAATCATTAATTACACACAGATGTCCCTATCCAGATACATTTCAGAGGAGCATGTGCCTACTTCAGGTAGAAAGTCTGATCATGTCCTTGCTATCCACATAAGTTATTGATTCCTTAGAATTCACACATTTCAGACATCATAAAAATGCACATGTAACCTCCTTACCCTGGTTTTAGGGGAGACTGTACCCATGTGGCTATAAGGATGCCACTGATTTCTAATTTAGCTAGAATTAATGACTCTGTTCAAACTGATTCCTCTAAACAATTAATCAGGAGCTGGCTCTGTTGGTACCTTCAAAGAAAGAAGAAGCATGAAAGCTATTGGGATTTAGCATTCTTGGCCTTCCTGTGGAGCAAGAGTTCCCTGAAAGATCTGACTGAGCTTTGGCAAGCTTTTCAATTTCAGATTTTTTTTTTCCAGAGTATCTAATAGCATAACAGGATTACAATCATGGACATGGACAAGTCTAGTATAGGAGTGTGGACCTATAATTTAGATTCATGCTAACAATACCAATGGCTTAATGTAACTGCTTATAACAGCCAACTGCAAATAACTGGAGTCCGAATACAGAATTATTCCTCAATCTCCTTTAATACCATTTTCACACCACTAGAAGTCCATGGGAACATTAGTTTTTTAATAGCATTGGAATAGGGGTTTAAGGCAAAAAGGTTTTCTTCAGGACAAACTTATTACTTACAGAATTAGATAATGCAACATGCCAGTTTAGTTGAAACAAAAATATTGGAGAGAAAGGTGTGGGGATATTGAATCAGTCTAGAAAGATATATTAGAGAAATTAAATTAAACCCAGTTAATGAGATAATGAGATATCTAAGGGAGAGAGTACATATAGAGAAGAGAAGAGGACCTTAAAAGAGCCTCAGGTGATACCAACAGATACTCGAGCAGGAGAGAGAAGGATTCAGGTAGAAGTACCAAGAGGGAATAATTCAGAGGGTTTAGTATGGAGAACCCAGAGAGGTGAGAATATCAAAAGAGAGGGTGGCCAGCTGAGGTAAAGGTTAAAAAGAGGTAAATTAATTATCAAAATTTTCTTTCCTGACTAAGAGATAGAAAGGTAGATCAGTGAAACAGAATAAACATACAACAACAGACAGTAGTAAACAAATATAGTAATCTTGCATTTGAAAAAATGTAAATCTAGGTTATTGGGATAAGAAATCACTTTTTGGTAAAAATTGCTTGGTCAACTGGAAAGTAGTTTGGTAGAAACTAGGTTTAAACCAATATTTACACTATTCACTAAGATAAGTTCCATACAGATACATGACCTATATAAAAGAATATATAACAAACAAATCAGAACAGGGAATATATTCTTTATTAGATTTATAATATTTTTTACAAATAAAATATATGTTGTCAAGATTAGAAGGAACACAGAAAATTGGGGAAACAATTCATAGATTGTTTTTCATATAGAAGTCATATAAAAATATAAAGAGAACTTTTTCAAATTTATGAGTTTAAGAGCTATTTTTCAAAAGATATGAACAGTTAAAAAGGTAAGAGCCTTCTGGTCAAGATGGCGGCTTAGAGAAAGCTAAAGTCCAGATCTCCTGAAACCCTTTCTTACCGATCTCAAACCGAATGCTCCTAGGGCACCGAAATTCAAAACGATCAACAACATAGACCCCGGGAGTCCTCCTCCTGGACCTGGACCTGAATCAAAAGGTACGGCCCCCCCAAAAGCCAGAACCCAAGACCACTTGGACCTAAGGGGTAGGCAGAAGGAAGGTCCTAGGACCTATCCCCCCCAACCCAGAGCACCGAGTCCGAGTCCGAGGCCGAGGCAGCAGAGGCAACCTCAAAGCCCAACGGCCTGCTGTTCTGAAGGCCTCTTCCTGAAAACAACCTGACCCAGTCGAGGGGGCACCCAGACAACAGGGAAACAGAGAGAGACGGGGGAGCTCTTAACCCCCTGGGAGGAGCCCTCGGAGCTCCATGAAGCTGCGGCCCCTCCCCCTCAGAGATCAGGGTCATCTGCAACAACAGCAACCCTCAGGGCTGGCAAAAGGGCCTCGGGAGCCGGCTATTCTGAAGGCCACATCCTGAAAACAACCTGTCCTAGTCGAGGGGGCACCCAGACATCAGGGAAACAGAGAGAGAGGGGGAGCTTGTAACCCCCTGGCTTGATCCTTCCATTGGAGTCTCACGAAAAAAGTCCCTGACTCAAGGCATACTAAATTCAACCCAGGGAAAGCTAATCTCATTAGGAGCCCTCAGAGCTCCAGGAAGCCGCGGCCCCTCCCCCCCGCAGAGTGCTGCAGCTGACCAGCGAAGGCACAGGAACAAGGGCCAAGCTAGGCTCAGAGCGGGGAAGTAAGGCAACTGAGAAGCATCAGGAGGGTGCCGAGGAGAGGAGGGCAGTAACAGGGACACACCAGCAATTCCTGGCTCCCCGGGAAGACAGAATAACAACTGCATAGAATGGACAATCTGCCTAGGGCTAAAACCTCTGAACACCAGACAGAGATAAGAAAAGCTAATCCTCCCCACTCAGATAGAGATGGCAAACTACACAGAAGCACAAAAGCCCCAAAATTCCAAAAGAAACAAGAAGAAGGGGGCGACTTTGGACACATTTTATGGAGCAAAAATACAAAACACAGAGGAGATAGAAGAGGAAACACAAGCAAATGCTCCGATAACTTCCAAAGGAAATGGAAACTCTCCACAAACCCATGAAGAATTTGAATCTGAAATGAGCAAAAAGATGGAAGCCTTCTGGGAGGAGAAGTGGGAAATAATGCAAAAGAAATTCACGCATCTACAAAACCAGTTTGACCAAACTGTAAAAGAAAACCAGGCTTTAAAGCAAGAACTAATAAAGCAAAGCCAAAAGACCAAGAAATTAGAAGAGAACATAAAATAGCTCACTAACAAAGTGACAGATTTGGAAAATAGAGGGAGAAGAGATAATTTAAGAATAATTGGACTTCCAGAAAAGCCAGAAATAAACACCAAACTTGACATCATAATACAAGAGATAATCAAAGAAAATTGCCCAGAGATTCTAGAACAAGGGGGCAATATAGCCATGGACAGAGCTCATAGAACACTCTCTACACTAAACCCCCAAAAGACAACTCCCAGAAATGTAATTGCCAAATTCCAAAACTCTCAAACAAAAGAAAAAATCCTACAAGAAACCAGAAAAAGACAATTTAGGTATAAATGAATGCCAATCAGGGTCACACAAGACATTGCAAGTTCTACTCTAAATGATTGTAAGGCATGGAACATGATCTTCAGAAAGGCAAGAGAGCTGGGTCTTCAACCAAGAATCAGCTATCCAGCAAAACTGACTATATACTTCCAAGGGAAAGTATGGGCATTCAACAAAATAGAAGATTTCCAACTTTTTGCAAAGAAAAGACCAGAGCTCTGTGGAAAGTTCGATATTGAAAATCAAAGAGCATGGAATACCTGAAAAGGTAAATATGAAGGAAAGGGAAAAGGAAAAAATGTTATCTTCTTCTTTTACTCAAACTCTCTTCTATAAGGACTACATTTATATCAATCTATGTATACTAACACGTGGGGAAAATGTAATGTGTAAATAGGGGGAAAAGAAAGACCAAATAGAATAATCTTTGTCACACAAAGATTCACATGGGAAGGGGAGGGGAAGAAAACTCCTATAAGAAGGAGAGGAAGAGAATTTTTACTTAAACCCTACTCTCAGGGAAATGAACTCTGAGAAGGAAAAACATCCAGATCCATTGGGATCTTGAATTGTATCTTACCCAACAAGGGTAGGGAGAAGAGAAACCAAGTGGGGGAGGGGGAGAGGGAAAACAAAAAGGGAGGGAAAGAGGAGGGGGAGGGGGAGGGAACAAAAAGGGAGGGACTAAAAACGGAAACATATCAAGGGAGGGGACAAGGGGGAACAATTTAAAGTAAATCACTGGACTAAAAGGTAGAGCCAAAGAAGAAAAGGTTAGAACTAGGGAAGAATATCAAAATGCCAGGGAGTCCACAAATGACAGTCATAACTTTGAAAGTGAATGGGATGAACTCACCCATAAAACGTAGACGAATAGCAGAATGGATTAGAATCCAAAACCCTATCATATGTTATCTTTAAGAAACACACATGAGGTGGGTTGACACCCACAAGTTCATAATTAAAGGATGGAGTAAGACCACCTGGGCCTCAACTGACAGAAAGAAGGCAGGAGTGGCAATCATGATATCTGATAAAGCCAAAGCAAAAATACACCTGATCAAAAGGGATAGGGAAGGTAATTATATTTTGTTAAAAGAGACTTTAGATAATGAGGAAATATTACTAATCAACATGTATGCACCAGATAATATAGCACCCAAATTTCTAATGGAGAAACTAGGAGAATTGAAGGGAGAAATAGACAGTAAAACCATATTAGTGGGAGACTTAAACCAACCATTATCAAATTTAGATAAATCAAACCAAAAAATAAATAAGAAAGAGGTGAAAGAAGTGAATGAAATCTTAGAAAAATTAGAATTAATAGACATATGGAGAAAAATACATAAGGATAAAAAGGAATACACCTTCTTCTCAGCACCACATGGCACATTCACAAAAATTGACCATACATTAGGTCACAGAAACATAGCACACAAATGCAGAAAAGCAGAAATAATAAATGCAGCCTCCTCAGATCACAAGGCAATAAAAATAATGGTCAGTAAAGGTACATGGAAAACCAAATCAAAAACTAATTGGAAATTAAACAATATGATACTCCAAAATCGTTTTGTTAGTTAGAGAAGAAATCATAGAAACAATTAATAATTTCATCGAGGAAAATGACAATGGCGAGACATCCTTTCAAACCTTTTGGGATGCAGCCAAAGTGGTAATCAGAGGTAAATTCATATCCCTGAGTGCATATATCAACAAACTAGGGAGAGAAGAGTTCAATCAATTGGAAATGCAAATAAAAAAACTCAAAAGCGATCAAATTAAAACCCCCCAGCAGAAAACCAAACTAGAAATCCTAAAAATTAAGGGAGAAATTAATAAAATCGCAAGTGATAGTACTATTGATTTAATAAATAAGACAAGAAGCTGATACTTTGAAAAAACAAACAAAATAGACAAAGTACTGGTCAATCTAATTTAAAAAAGGAAGGAAGAAAAGCAAATTAACAGCATCAAAGATGAAAAGGGGGACAGCACCTCCGATGACGAGGAAAGTAAGGCAATCATTAGAAATTACTTTGCCCAATTATATGGCAATAAATACACCAACTTAGGTGATATGGATGAATATATACAAAAATACAAACTGCCTAGACTAACAGAAGAGGAAATAGAATTCTTAAATAATCCCATATCAGAAAATGAAATCCAACAAGCCATCAAAGAACTTTCTAAGAAAAAATCCCCAGGGCCTGATGGATTCACCAGTGAATTCTATCAAACATTCAGAGAACAGTTAATCCCAATACTATACAAATTATTTGACATAATAAGCAAAGAGGGAGTTCTACCATACTCCTTTTATGACACAAACATGGTACTGATTCCAAAGCCAGGCAGGTTGAAAACGGAGAAAGAAAACTATAGACCAATCTCCCTAATGAATATAGATGCAAAAATCTTAAATAGGATACTAGCAAAAAGACACCCGCAAGTGATCAGAAGGGTCATCCATCATGATCAAGTAGGATGTATACCAGGGATGCAGGGCTGGTTCAATATTAGGAAAATCATCCACATAATTGACCACATCAACAAACAAACCAACAAGAATCACATGATTATCTCAATAGACGCAGAAAAAGCCTTTGATAAAATACAACACCCACTCCTATTAAAAACATTAGAAAGCATAGGAATAGAAGGGTCTTTCCTAAAAATAATAAACTGTATATATCTAAAACCTTCAGCTAATATAATCTGCAATAGGGATAAACTAGATGCATTCCCAATAAGATCAGGAGTGAAACAAGGATGCCCATTATCACCTCTACTATTTGACATTGTACTAGAAACACTAGCAGAAGCAATTAGAGAAGAAAAAGAAATTGAAGGCATCAAAATAGGCAAGGAGGAGACCAAGTTATCACTCTTTGCAGATGACATGATGGTCTACTTAAAGAATCCTAGAGATTCAACCAAAAAGCTAATTGAAATAATCAATAACTTTAGCAAAGTTGCAGGATACAAAATAAACCCACATAAGTCATCAGCTTTTCTATATATCTCCAACACAGCTCAGCAGCAAAAACTAGAAAGAGAAATCCCATTCAAAATCACCTTAGACAAAATAAAATACTTAGGAATCTACCTCCCGAGACAAACACAGGAACTATATGAATACAACTACAAAACACTCTCCACACAACTAAAACTAGACTTGAACAATTGGAAGAACATTAACTGCTCATGGGTAGGATGAGCCAATATAATAAAAATGACCATCCTACCCAAACTTATTTATCTATTTAGTGCCATACCCATTGAACTCCCAAAATATTTCTTTACTGATTTAGAAAAAAACCATAACAAAGTTCATTTAGAAGAACAAAAGATCAAGGATATCCAGGGAAATAATGAAAAAAAAAAACAAACGAGGGGGGCCTTGCAGTCCCAGACCTTAAACTATATTACAAAGCAGCAGTCATCAAAACAATTTGGTACTGGCTAAGAGACAGAAAAGAGGATCAGTGGAATAGACTGGGGGAAAGTGACCTCAGCAAGACAGTATACAATAAACCCAAAGATCCCAGTGTTTGGGACAAAAATCCACTATTCGATAAAAACTGCTGGGAAAATTGGAAGACAGTGTGGGAGAGATTAGGAATAGATAAACACCTCACACCCTACACCAAGATAAATTCAAAATGGGTGAATGACTTAAACATAAAGAAGGAAACCATAAGTAAATTGGGTAAACACAGAATAGTATACATGTCAGACCTTTGGGAGGGGAAAGACTTTAAAACCAAGCAAGACATAGAAAGAATCACAAAATGTAAAATAAATAATTTTGACTACATCAAATTAAAAAGTTTTTGTACAAACAAAACCAATGTAACTAAAATCAGAAGGGAAACAACAAATTGGGAAAAAATCTTCATAGAACCCTCTGACAAAGTTTTAATTACTCAAATTTATAAAGAGCTAAATCAATTGTACAAAAAATCAAGCCATTCTCCAACTGATAAATGGGCAAGGGACATGGATAGACAGTTCTCAGATAAAGAAATCAAAACTATTAATAAGAACATGAATAAGTGTTCTAAATCTCTTATAATCAGAGAGATGCAAATGAAAACAACTCTGAGGTATCACCTCACACCAAGCAGACTGGCTACCATATAGCAAAGGAAAATAATGAATGCTGGAGGGGATGTGGCAAAGTAGGAACATTAATTCATTGCTGGTGGAGTTGTGAACTGATCCAACCATTCTGGAGGGCAATTTGGAACTATGCCCAAAGGACGATAAAAGAATGTATACCCTTTGATCCAGCCATAGCACTGCTGGGTCTGTACCCCAAAGAGATAATGGACAAAAAGACTTGTACAAAAATATTCATAGCTGCACTCTTTGTGGTGGCCAAAAACTGGAAAACGAGGGGATGCCCATCAATTGGGGAATGGCTGAACAAATTGTGGTATATGTTAGTGATGGAATACTATTGTGCTAAAAGAAATAATAAAGTGGAGGAATTCCATGGAGACTGGAACAACCTCCAGGAAGTGATGCAGAGCGAGAGGAGCAGAACCAGGAGAACATTGTACACAGAGACTAATACACTGTGGTATAATCGAAGGTAATGGACTTCTCCATTAGTAGTGGTGTAATACCCCTAAACAATCTGCAGGGATCTAGGAGAAAAAACACTATGCATAAACAAAGGATAAACTATGGGAATAGAAACACCAAGGAAAAGCAACTGCCTGACTACAGTGGTTGAGGGGACATGACAGAGGAGAGACTCCTAAAGAAACTCTAATGCAAATATTAACAACATGGAAATGGGTTCAAATCAAGAACACATGTGACACCCAGTGGAATCACGCGTCGGCTTTGGGGAGTGGGAGGGGAGGAAAAGAAAATGATCTTTGTCTTTAATGAATAATGCTTGGAAATGATCAAATAAAATATTATTAAAGAAAAAAAAGAGTTAAAAAAGGGAAAAAAAGATATGAACAGTTTTCAGATGAAGAAATCAAAATCATATAGAGGGGAGGCCGAGCCAAGATGGTGGCTTAGTAGCAGGAAAAACTTGGAGCTGTTCAGAAATTTCTTCCAAACAGATTATTACAAAGCATCTGAAAAAGGACAGAGGTCAAAACAGGATGAATGAAGTAGCTCTTCTACTGAATGCAGCTTGAAAGGAAGGCAGAAAGAGAGAGAGAGAGAGAGAGAGAGAGAGAGAGAGAGAGAGAGAGAGAGAGAGAGAGAGAATTCCCACCCTATAAGAGGGCAAAACTGCACAAGGGACTACCCTCCCCACCCCACTCACCAGGCCAGTGAGAACCAGAGCTAGAGAAATCTCTAAATTCTTGGGGGGCTGACTGAAAGCACCACAAAATCACCCCTGAGAGCTATGCCAGATCTGGGTCATGAGACTCAGGAAATAGCAGGGAGCTCATTCCCATACAGCAGCAACAGAGGCTGCAACAGTTAAGAAAGATAGCCTTAGGGTAAAACTCTCAGAAGTCTACTACACTATAGATACATCCTTGAAAATTCCAGCCATAGGAGGTAGGATTAAGAGCTATAACAGCAGCAACAGCAGCATCAACAATAGCATAAGCAGCAGCATCAATAGAAGCAGCAGCAGCAGCAGCAAGAGGCAGCACCAGCATCAACAGTAGCAGCTGAGGAAGATAGCCTCAGGGCAAAACATTGTGAAGAAAACTACACAAAAATGCCAGATTTACCTGAACTCACTCTGGCCTCTGAAAGAGAAAGGAAGATAATCCCAAATTATCTGCCAAATGCCAAATCACAAGGCAAAGCCAAGCCCTGTGAGACAGAAACCAAGATAGCAATAACCACTAACATGTAGAAATCCTAGTCCTACAGTGGGAAAAGGATTAAACCACACCAAAGAAATCTCTTGAATCTGGAAAATTTCTATGGAGAAAAAGAGTAAAATATAGAAGCAACAGAAGAGAGTGAGAAACAAACAAACACATGAAAATTCCCTTCCCAAAATGGAAATTGCTCACAAGTTCTTGAGGAACTCAAAAAGGAGTTCAAGAACCAAGTAAGAAAGATAGAAGAAAAATTGGAAGAAAAGTGGGAAAAAGAAATGAAAGTAACACAAAAAGAAAATAACAGTTTAAAAGACAAAATTGCCCACATGGTATGATAGAGGAATGATCCAGAGACTTTGAGGGACAGAGCCTGGAGGACATGCCAAGGTTTGCATCCACAGTGGGGGATGGTAAAAGAGGTTTGGAATGTTGAGGGAAGAGGAGATTCCAGGGGGAGACAGTTGATCTCTCTCTTGCCTGAGAAAGCCAAGGGTGACAGGATGATCAGAGAATTCTCTCCTTAGTCATACAAAGCTCTCATTGATCCTAATCACCATTTCCCCCCAAAGACATCAAGAGTTGTGGCAAACACTGATAAGGAGAAGAACAGCATCAGAAAATCTCACACAGCTCCTGTGATACCCTGAGTCCCGAGAGTGGCTTGGCTGTGCTAAGATCAGGGGTCACCAAACCCTGAGCCTCTTAGAGACCAGGCTGATAAGCCAAGGTCTCTCAACTTTGGGGGGAGGGAGAAAGATATTTTTAGACAGATAGGGACTATCCTTATCCTCTTTCCTATAATCTCCAACCTGCAGACATCTTGTTTATTTTACCCCTAACCATCACTTGTTAGAATAAAGTGTCAGTTATCTTAAATTGACTTCCTTGTCATATTGAAGAAGGAGAGAGAACTGATTTCTCACTTTTCCCAAGGGAAAAGGTTTACCCATTAATCAATTATTAGAGGAGAGTAAAGGCAGGGTTAGTGGAGAGACATATTTGAAGAAGACTGAAGGTGGAATCCATCTCACCCACCTTATACTTTCTGGGATCATCTACTCTTTCTCACTTATACCCAAACCAACCTTCTAATACAATGGAAAAAGAGACATGGAAATCAAATGAAGTAATAAGCAAATTGGAGACCAGAATTGACTTGCTGGAAACCATGAAAAGCAGAATAGACCAAACTGAAAAGGAAAACCAAAAGATCATAGCTGAAAATCAGTCTTTAAAGACTAGAATTGTGTAAGTAAAAGCTAATGATCTCATGAGACAGCAGGAAATAATAAAGCAAAATCAAAAGAATGAAGAGATAGAAGAAAGCATGAAATATCTCATGGAAAGTCAACTAACCTGAAAAAACAGATTCAGGAGAGAATTATTGGTTTACCAGAAAGCCTGGAATAACAACCAAATTAAAAAAAAAAAAAGCCTAGACATCATATGACAAGAAATTATCCAAGAAAACTTCCCTGATATTATTGAACAAGAAGTCAAAATAAGCATTGAGAGAATCCACAGATTACCCCCTACATTAAATCCCCAAAAGACAACTCTCTAGAATGTAATAGCCAAATTCAAGAGCTTCCAGGCCAAGTACAAAAATACAGCAATCAGCCAGAAAGAAACAATTCAGATATCAAAGAGCACCAATCAGGATTACACAGGATCTGACAGCTTCTATACTAAAGAACTTCAAGACTTATAATATGATATTCAGGAAGGCAAGAGAACTGGGTCTACAAACAAGTATCACTCATCAAAACTGACTAAATACTTTCAGGGGAAAGTATGGACATTTAACAAAATAGAAGATTTCCAAGTATTCTTAAAGAAAATACCAGAAGTAAATGGAAAATGTGATGTCCAAATACAAAATTCAAGAGAACTATAAAAAGATAAAGAAAAAAGAGGAAAAAAATTAAGGGCTTCAATAAGTTCAAATTGATTATATTTGAATATGGAAAAATGATATCTGTAACTCTTAAAAAATTGTTTTTAGACTGTAAGGGGTAAAAATTATGGTTGGACTGAAATATTTTAGAGTTGATCACTATGGATTTAATTACTAAATCCCAATGAATTACTCATGTCAGAATGGTTTTTATGGTAGTTTATTTACAAGTAGAAAAACTTAAGAAAATGAGAGAGAGAGAAGAGAGAGAGAGAGAGAGAGAGAGAGAGAGAGAGAGAGAGAGAGAGAGAGAGAGAGATCTGCTCCCGCCTGATCTGAGCTCCAGCCTGATCTGAGTCAGGCAGGAATTCAGAGGTCCTGAGTGGGGTGGGGGATTGGGGGGGGGGAGGGAGGATTAAATTTAGAAAGGCTTCTAGCCACTGAGGCCTTCTTCATGATGAGAGGCCTCTCCAGAGGCTAGTGTCTCCAGAAAGCCAAGGGAAAAAGAGTCCCAAGATGATGGATTTCTTCAGAGGCTAGTGCCTCCAAAAAAGCCAAGGAAAGGGAGTCAGCCTTTTCACTCACCATGTGACAGTCCAAAGGGAACCAGTCTGAGATCTCAAGACCAAATTCCTCCACATCAAGTCCCAAGGTGAAACCCCCCTCAGAGGAAGTGACCACAAAATTTAAAGTCAGTTATTTGTGTCACTTCCTGTGCCTTACATGTACCAATGGTGGCTTAAACTTGACTCTTAGCCTGCCCAGGAGGCAGTCAATTGTTTCTGATTTGTCACTTGCTAGCACACATAGATCATAGAACTTCCTCCCCCACACTTAATCCTTAAGTGGGGGCATATACATTCCTGGTGGCTAAAATTCTAAAGAATAAGTAGGGTGGAGTTAATCTCAATTTCACATTATCATAATAGATAAAAGAAATATACATTGGCAGAGGTTGTGGTATTAAGTTGTTTAGGATGACATGTAAAAAAATAGGGAAAAATGGATTATACTAAGAGAAACTTGAAGGAAGAAGTAAAGTAGGGTACATTATACCACATAATGAGGTGCATTGGGTGAGTGGGGGGAATACTATTATAAATGAAGGAAGAGAGGGGTGACAAGTAATAAACTTTACTCTCAGAGGAATCGGTTCTGAGAGGGAAGAACATCCAGACTCATTAGAATATAGGATTCTATCATCATATAGAGAAGTAGAAAGGGAATAAGGAATGGGGGTTGTAGGGAGGGGGGAGTATTAAAAGGGAGGGAAAAGTTGGTGGTGGTGGGGACCAAATGATACTAAAGAGAAACAGGAGGGGAATAAGAAGGGAGAGGGTGGGAAGGAAAGTAAAATAAGGGTGGGGAAGAAGGGGACTGATTAAAAGCAAACACTGGTGTGCTAGAAAATAGTGAAAGAAGAAAGGACAGGATTAAAAGAGGAAGTAAAAATGAAGGGGGATATACAGGTGGATAATCATAACTTTGAATGAGAATGAGATGAACTCACCCATGAGACAGAAGCAGTTAATTAAGGCAATCATTAAGATGTATTTTCCCTAATTATGTGACAATAAATATAGCAATTTAGGTGAAATGGGTGAATATTTACAAAAATATAAATTGCCTAGACAAACAGAAAGGAAATAGAATATTTAAAAAACCCCATATCAGAAAAAGAAATTGAACAAGTTATCAAGGAACTCCCTAAGAAAAAATACCCAGGGCCAGATGGATTCACAAATGAATTCTATCAAACATTTATTTTTTTCCCTTTTGAATTAGTTTATTTAGTCAATTTAGAACATTATTCCTTGGTAACAATAATCACATTATTTCCCTCCCTCCCCTCTACCAACCCGTCCCACAGCCAATGCTCAGTTTCATTGGACATTACTTGTGTCCTTCATCAGAACCTATTTCCATGTTGTTGGTGTTTGCATTAGGATGTTCATTTAGAGTCTACATCCCCAACCATATCCCTCCCACCCATGTATTAAAGCATTTGTTTTTCTTCGGTCTTTTTACTCCCACAGTGTTTCCTCTGAATGTGTACAGTGGTTTTTCTTGTAGATTACTCCAAGTTGTTCAGGATCACTACATTGCCACTAATGGAGAAGACCATTACAATCAATTGTATGACAGTATAACAGTCTCTGTGTACAATGTTTTCCTGGTTCTGCTCCTCTCACTCTGCATCAATTCCTGGAGGTTGTTCCAGTTCCCATGGAATTCCTCCACTTTATTATTCCTTTTAGCACAATAGTATAATATCACTAACATATACCACCATCCCCTCATTTTCCAGTTTTGCCACCACAAAGAGTACAGATATGAATATTTTTGTACATGTTTTTTTTTTCCTTATTATCTCTTTAGGGTACAAACCCAACAGTGCTATGGCTGGATCAAAGGGCAGTCTTTTAGTGCCCTTTGGGCATAGTTCCAAATTGTCCTACAGAACAGTTGGATCAATTCACAACTCTTCCAGCAATGCATTAATGTCCCCACTTTGCCACATCCCCTCCAGCATTCATTACTTTCTTTTGCTGTCATGTCGGCCAATATGCTAGGTGTGAGGTGATACCTCAGAGTTGTTTTGATTTGCATCTCTCTGATTATAAGAGATTTAGAGCACTTTCTTCATGTGCTTATTAATAGTTTTGTTTTCTTTAACTGAAAATTGCCTATTCATGTCCCTTGCCCATTTATCAATTGCAGAATGGCTTGATTTTTTGGTACAATTCATTTAGCTCTTTATAAATTTGAGTAATTAGACCTTTGTCAGAGGTTTTTGTAATGAACATTGTTTCCCAATTTGTTGCTTCCCTTCTAATTTTGTATGCATTAGTTTTGCTTGTACAAAACCTTTTTAATTTTATGTAATCAAAATTATTTATTTCACATTTTGTGATTTTTTTTCTAGCTCTTGCTTGGTTTTAAAGTCTTTCCTTTCCTAAAGATTTGACAAGTATACTATTCTGTGTTCACCTAATTTGCTTATAGTTTCCTTTTTTATATTCAGGTCATTCACCCATTCTAAGTTAATCTTGATGTAGGGTGTGAGATATTGATCCAACCCTAATCTCTCCCATACTGTCTTCCAATTTTCCCAGCAGTTTTCATCAAATAGTGGTTTTTGGTCCCAAAAGCTGGGATCTTTGGGTTTATCATAGACTGTCTTACTGAGGTCATTTACCCCAAGTCTATTCCACTGATACTCCTTTCTGTCCCTTAGCCAGTACCAAATTGTTTTGATGACCACTGCTTTATAGTATAGTTTGAGATCTAGGACATCAAGTCCTCCTTCCTTTCTATTTTTTCATGATTTCCCTGGATATACTTAATCTTTTCTTCTTCCAAATAAACTTTGTTATGATTATTTCTAATTCAGTAAAAAAAAAATTGGTAGTTAGATGTGTATGGCACTAAATAAGTATATTAATTTGGGCAGGATTGTCATTTTTATTATGTTAACTCATTCTACCCATGATCAATCAATGTTTTTCCAATTGTTTAGATCTAGTATTAATTGTGTGGAGAGTGTTTTGTAGTTGTGTTCATATAGTTCCTCTGTTTGTTTTGGCAGATAGATTCCCAAGTATTTTATATTGTCTAGGGCGATCTATTTCTAATTTTTGCTGCTGATATGTGTTAGAGATATAAAGAAATGGTGATGATTTATGCGGGTTTATTTTATTTATCCTCCAACTTTGCTAAAGTTGTTGATTATTTAGACTAGCTTTTTGGTTGATTCTCTAGGATTCTTTAAGTAGACCATTATATCATCTGCAAAGAGTGATAGCTTCGTCTCCTCATTGCCAATTTTAATACCTTCAATTTCTTTTTCTTCTATAATTGCTACCGCTAGTTTTTCTAGTAAACTGTTAAATGATAAAGGTGATAATGGGCATCCTTGTTTCACTCCAGATCTTATTGGGAAAACTTCGAGTTTATCCCTATTGCAGATGATGTTAGCTGATGGTTTTAGATACACACTGTTTATTATTTTTAGGAAAGGCCCTTCTATTCCTATACTTTCTAGTGTTTTCAAAAGGAATTGGTGTTGTATATTAACAAAAGCCTTTTCTGCATCTCCTGAGATAATCATGGGATTTTTTTGGTTTGCTTGTTAATATGGTCAATTATGTGGATGGTTTATCTAATATTGAACCATCCTTGCATTCCTGGTATGAATCCTGCCTGGTCATAGTGGATGACCCTTGTAATGACTTGCTGGAGTCTTTTTGCTAGTATCCTCTTTAAGATTTTTGCATCTATGTTCATTAAGGAGTTGTGGTCTATAGTTTTCTTTCTCTGTTTTTAACCTGCCTGGCTTTGGGATCAGTACCATGTTTGTGTCGTAAAAAGAATTTGGTAGAACTCCTTCTTTGCTCATTCTGTCAAATAGCTTGTATAATATTGGGATTAGTTGTTCTTTGAATGTTTGATAGAATTCATTTGTGAATCCATCAGGCTCTGGGGATTTTTTTCTTAGGGAGTTCTTTCATGGCTTATTCAATTTCTTTTTCTGATTTGCGGTTATTTAGGTAATCTATTTCTTCCTCTGTTAGTCTAAGGAATTTATATTTTTGTAAGTATTCATCCATATCACCTAGATTGCCATATTTGTTGCCATATAATTGGGCATAATAGTTTTTAATGATTGCCTTAATTTCCTCTTCATTAGAGGTGAGGTCTCCCTTTTCATCTTGGATACTGTCAATTTGGTTTTCTTCTTTCCTTTTTTGTAATTAGACTGACCAGTACTTTGTCTATTTTACTTGTTTTTTCACAATACCAGATTCTAGTCTTATTTTTTAAATCAATAGTTCTTTGACTTTCAATTTTATTAATTGCTCCTTTGATTTTTAGGATCTCTAATTTAGTCTTCATCTAAGGATTTTTAATTTGTTCACTTTCTAGTTTTTTAATTTACATTTCCAATTCATTGACCTCTGCCCTCCCTAATTTGTCAATATATAGACTCAAGGATATAAATTTCCCCCTGAGTACTGCTTTGGCTGAAACCCATAGGTTTTGAAATGATGTCTCATCATTGTCATGTTCTTCAATGAAATCATTAATTTTTTCTATTGTTATTTAACTAACTGATTTGTATTGTTTAATTTCCAATTAATTTTTTATTTACCTCTCCATGTACCCTTACTAATTATTATTTTCATTGCATTGTGGTCTGAGAAGGTTGCATTTATTATTTCTGCTCTTTTGCACTTGTTTGCAATGTTTTTGTGCCCTAATACATGGTCAGTTTTTGTGAATGTACCATGTCCTTCTGAAAAGGTGTATTCTTTTTTGTCCCTATTTATTTTTCTTCACATATCTACTAACTGTAATTTTTCTAAGCTTTCTTTCACTTCTCTTACCTCTTTCTTATTTATTTTTGGTCTGATTTATGTAGTTCTGATAGAGGAAGGTTCAGGTCTCCCACTAGTATAGTTTTTCTATCTATTTTATCCTTGATCTCCCCTACTTTCTCCTTTAGAAATTTGGATGCTATGCCATTTGGTGCATACATGTTGAGTACTAATATTTCCTCATTGCCTATACTTCCTTTTATCAGGATATAATTACCTTCCCTATCTCTTTTGACTAGATCTATTTTTACTTTGCCTTTGTCAGATATTATGATCGAGACTCTTGCCTTCTTTTTATCAGTTGATGCCCAATAGATTTTGCTCTGTCAGCTTACCTTTACCCTGGGTGTGTCTAACATCCTCATGTGTGTTTATTTTTTTTAAACCCTTACCTTCCATCTTGGAGTCAATACTGTGTATTGGCTCCAAGGGAGAAGAGTGGTAAGGGCTGGGCAATGGGGGTCAAGTGACTTGCCCAAGGTCACACAGCTGGGAAGTGTATGAGGCCAGATTTGAACCTAGGGCCTCCCATCTCTAGGCCTGACTCTCAATCCACTGAGCTACCCAGCTACCCCCTATATGTGTTTCTTGTAGACAGCATGTGGTAGGATTTTGGATTCTAATCCACTCTGCTATTCACTTGAGTTTTATGGGTGAATTCATTCTATTCACATTCAGAGTTATGATTACTAGCTGTGTGTTTCCCAGCATTTTGATTTCTACTCCTAGTCCTGCCCTTTCTTCCTTCACTATTTCCTTTTACACCAGTGTTTTGTTTTTAAATGATCCCCTTAATTCCCAACCTTATTTTACTTCCCTTTCTACCCCTTCTCCCTTCTTATTCCCCTCTTATTTTCTTTACAGTCTTTTTAAACTACCCCCACACTCTCCTTCCCTTGTATTGCTTCCATCCCCACTAGTCCATTTTTTATCCTTCTACTTCCCTATAGGGTACAATTCAATTCTCTGCCCCAATGTATTTGATTGTTCTTCCCTCTTTGATTCAATTTCATAGCATGTAAGAACTGTGTATTTCCTATCTCCAACCTCTTTACCCTTCCAGTGTATTGATGTTCTCCCCCTCTCCTGCCATGTGATTCTTTGTGACATATAAATTTACCCCATTTTGTTTCTTTCTTCATTTCTCTTAGTATTAACCTCTTTTTTGAACTCTAATTACACACACACACACACACACACACACACACACACACATATATATATATATATATATATACATATATATTTATATTCATATTTATGTCTTGGCATTTTATCCTATACAGTTTGTCACTCTTCCTTCTAAATATAATTCTTCTAGTTACTCAGGTTATAATAACAATTTTTTTAAACCCTTACCTTCAGTCTTTGAGCCAATACTATGTATTGGCTCCCAGACAGAACAGTGGTAATGGCTAGGCAATGGGGGATAAGTGACTTGCCCAGGGTCACACAGCTGGGAAGTGTCTGAGGTCAGATTTGAACCTAGCATCTCCTGTCTCTAGGCCTGACTCTCAATCCACTGAGCCACCCAACTTCCCCCTATAATAACAATTTCTAATAGTTACTGATATCCTTTTTTCTTATAGGGATATATATATATATATATATATATATATGATATATATATATATATATATATATATATATATATATATATATATATATATAATTTTAACTTATTGTGTCCCTTAAAAAGTTTTTTTGTTTTGTTTTTCTTTTCCTCCCCTTTCTTAATTGCCTTTTATTCATTCTCTTGGGTTCTGTGTTTGGACATCAAATTTTCTGTTCAGGTCTGGTCTTTTCTTTGCAAATGCTTGAAATTCTTCTATTTTTTTTAAATGACCATAGTTTCCCCTGTAAGTATATAGTTAGTTTTGCTGGATAGTTGATTCTTGGTTACAGACCTAGTCCTTTGATTTCCATAATATCATATTCCATGCCTTTTGGTCCTTCAGTGTAGATGCAGTCAGATCCTGTGTTATCCCCACTTTAGCTCCAGGACATCTGAATGACTTCTTAGCAGCTTGTAATATTTCATCTGATTGTTCTTGAATTTGGCTATAACATTCCTGGGTGTTGTCAGTAGGGGATTAAGTAAAGGAGGTGATCTATGGATTCTTTCAATATCCACTTTCCCCTCTTGTTCTAGGATATCAGGACATTTTTCCTGAATAATTTTCTGTAGCATTATGTCCAAGCTTTTTCTTTTGTCATGGTCTTCTGGTAGACTATGATTCTTAAATTGTCTCTTCTCAAACAATTTTCTAAATCTTCTGTTTTGTGAATGAGGTGCTTCATATTTTCCTCAATTTTTTAATTTTTTAAAAAATTTTGTTTTATAGTTTCCTGCTGCCTTGTGAAGTCTCTTGTTTTAATTGTTGTAATCTGGTTTTTAAAGACTGAATTTTATCCCTGGCTTTTTGGTCATCCTTCTCCTTCTGGTCAGATTTACTTTGGAGGCCATCTTTTATCTTCTTTGTTTCATGTTTCATTTTCTTTGCTTCATCTTTCATCTCCTTTGCTTCATTTTTAAGCTGATTAAGTTTGGCTTTCAAGACACCATATTCTGTTTCCAGATGACTTATCTTGCTTTTTATGTTCTTTTCCCAGTTGTCTTCAGCCTCTCTTAATTATATTTTGAATTGTATTTTGAGTTCTTCCAAAGCCTGTGTCCAATTAGCTGGAGTTTCTATGTTTTTGCATAGTGTTCCTTGATCCTCCTCTGTTCATTGCCCAGATAGAAGCTATCGATTTTAATTTCTTTTTTCTTTTTCTGTTGTTTGTTCATATTTTCCCCTTCTTTCCCCGCTGTAGTTGCCTGCATTCTCACTTCTCTCATTATGTGTTGGATTTGTGGGTTTTGATTTTTCTGTCAACCTTCACCCTTGGTGCTTAGCAAGGCATTCAGAGTGGTCTGTTGGGGAGAAATGTTGGAGCTTGAGCTTCCCTGCTCTCTGAAGGCTTGATAAGATTAAGTCCAGCAGAGTTGAACTTACATAGCTGGATATGCCCTGAGGCCAAAATTTTGGAAAGGTGGGTGGGGATATGGAATGTCTCAGCTACAACTAGGTTGCTTGCTCTGTGCTTCTTTTCCAGCTGCTTCCCTACCACCTGTGTTTGATGCTCTGAGACTGGCACAGTTTTTCCTGCAAGTTACTCCCTCCAGACTAGAGGGACTAGCCTGTCCAGACTAGCCTGTCCAGAGATTTGAGCCACTGCTGGAGGCTGGAGGTGGGGGAGTGGTCCTGGGACCTTCCTTCTTCCTTCCCCTTAAAACCAAGTGTTCTCGAATTCATACTTTTTGGGGGTGTACCTTTTAAATTGAGTCCAGCAGAAGGGTTCATCAGCTCTTTTCTGTTATTAGATTTGGTTTTCAGTCCCCTAACATTTGCTTTTTAATCAGTGAGGAAGGGTTTTCAGAGGTCTGAACTTTTGCTACCTCTTTGCCACCATATTGACTCCCATTTCTTCCTTTTAAAAAATTTACTCTGGACTTCCAGGTAAATATAGCTGTAATCTAGATGCGAATTTCTTCCTCTCCCCTGGCATTGAACAAAATAGACTACCTCAAAAGAGCATAAAAATCATCCTTGGAAGAATGGAGGGACTCTCCAGAAGGCCACAGCAATGAAGGTACATGGGGTTTGAACATTTCCACACAATAAGAAGGAGAAAAAGTGTGCAAAAATGTGAACTGAGCTGCCCTCCCCCACTTCCCCCACAGAACCAGAGTAGGGGCTCAGTGCACTCACTGGAGACAATGAGTAAGTGAGGAATGTCTTGGTCTGGGGGGGCACACCAGGGTCCTTGGGATCTAACGAGGACTGTCAGGGTACTACCCCTCAGGGAGGTTTCACTGGAGAACCCTTTGCACTAGAGAACACACAGACCATGGGGGCCCTTGCAAACTGTGAACACTGTGGAGATGCTAGAAACTGTAGAAAATGCCTGAGGCCAAAACTCCATTCCTCACTGTAGTGAGGGGGGGCAAACCAGGGTTCTTGGAAAGTGACAGGGGCTACCAGGAAACTACCCCTCAGAGCGGTATTACAGGAGTCTCCTGCGCACAGGAGAGAAGAGACCACAGAGCATGTGGGCGGGCCGGCACACTAACAAACCTTGGAGTCGGGGAAGAAACAGCCTGAGGCAAAAAGCTCTGCCACTTAAATCCACAGAAAACCCGCCCATAACAACCAGACCTCTGACCAAAAAGGAAAGGGAAAGCCACCAAAGGGATAGTCAATAGTGCCCAAGATCTACCCTCCAAGAAGAAAGGGGAAAAAAGTGACTATTGAAAACTTTTATGGAGGAAAATCCTAGGCTATAGAGGAAAAAGAGGATGAAATTCAAACAAAATCAAAACATGCCCCCCAAAATAGAAATTATACACAAGCTCTGGAAGAACTCAAAATGGAGCTCATCCAAAAGATGGAAACTTTCTGGCAAGAAAAATGTGAAAAAATTCAAGAAAGAGGTCAATAGCCTGATAGAGAAAAACTTAAAATTGGAGAAAGATCTGGAAGCCTCGAACAGAAGGGCAGACCAAACTGAAAAGCAAAACCAGTCCTTAAAGATCAGAATTAAGCAACTTGAAAACAATGATCTTGCAAATCAGCAAGAATTAATAAAGCAAAGTCAAAACATTAATGAATTAGAAGAAAACATAAAATATCTCACTGACATGGTGACAGACCAGGAAAACAGAGGAAGGAGAGACAATTTGAGAATCATTGGTCTACCTGAAAAACCAGAGATAAACAAAAATCTTGATGCATACTACAAGAAATCATCGAAGAAAATTGACCTGATGTGCTCAAGCAAGTGGGCAAAATACAAATAGAAAGGTTTCATAGAACACCCTCTATACTAAACCCCCAAAAGACAACCCTCAGGAATGTAATTGCCAAATTCATGAGCTTCCAAGCTAAGGAAAAAATCTTACAAGAAGCTAAAAAGAGAAATTTCAGATACAGTGGAACACCGATAAGGGTAACGCAAGACCTAGCAGCAAACACGCTGAGAGACCACAAAACCTGGAACACGATATTCAGAAAGGCAAGAGTGTTGGATCTTCAACCAAGAATCAGCTACCCATCAAAACTGACTATATACTTCCAGGGGGAAATATGGGCATTCAACAAAATAGAAGATTTCCAAGTATTTGCAAAGAAAAGACCAGAACTCAGTGGAAAGTTTGGCATCCAAATACAAAGAGCAAGAGAAACATGAAAAGGTAAACTTATGAAAGAAAGGGAAAAGGAGAAAAGTGTTTTTTTTTCCTTTTATTCAAACTCTCTTCTATAAGGACTACAATTAGATCAAACATATATACTAACATATGGGGGAAATGTTATATGTAACTTTCAAAAATATGTATGCATTAATAGAGTAATCAGAAGAATCACTCATAGGGAAAGATCGAGCATTAACATGATTTGGAGGGAAGAAAAAAACAAAAAGAAAGAAAAAGGGAGGGGGGATCAATGATGGTACTAAGGTATACTTGAAGAAATAGAAATAAGTTAAATAGAACAATCTTTGTCACACAAAGATATACATGGGAAGGGGAGGGGAAGAATTCTCTTATAAGAAGGAGAGGAAAAGAGTGCTAATTGGTAATACTAAAACCTTACTCTCAGTGAAACCTACTCTGAGAGGGAAGAGCATCTAGATCCATTGGGATCTTGAATTCTATCTTATCCAACAGGGTAAGGGAGAAGGGAAAACTAAGGGGGGCTGGAGAGAGGGAGTACAAAAAGGGAGGGAAGAAGAAAGGGGAGGGGAAAGGAACAAAAAGGGAGGGGCTAGAAAGGGAAGCATAACAAGGGAGGAGACTAGGGGAACAGATTTAAAATAAACCATGGGTTTAAAAAGTAATAACAAAAGAAGAAAGGTCAAAATTAGGGGAGGATATCAAAATGCTGGGGAACTTACAAATGACAATCATAACATTGAACCTAAATGGGATGAACTCACCCATAAAACGTAGACGAATAGCAGAGTCAATTAGAATCCAAAACCCTACCATATGTTGTCTTCAGGAAACACACAAGTCAGGTAGAAACTCACAAGGTCAGAATTAAAGGTTGGAGTAAGGCCTATTGGGCCTCAACTGACAGAAAGAAGACAGGAGTAGCAATCATGATATCTGACAAAGCCAAAGCAAAAATAGACCTGATTAAAAGGGATAGGGAAGGTAAATACATCCTGATAAAAGGGAGTATAGACAACAAGGAAATATCACTAATCAAAATGTATGCACCAAATGGTATAGCACTCAAATTTCTAATGGAAAAACTAGGATAATTGAAGGAAGAAATAGATAATAAAACTATACTAGTGGGAGATCTGAACCAACCACTATCAAATTTAGATAAATCAAATAAAAAAATAAATAAAAAAGAGGTAAAAGAGCCAAATGAAATCTTACAAAATTTAGAGTTGATAGATATATGGAGAAAAATAAATAGGGAGAAAGAGGAATACACATTCTTTTCAGCAGCACATGGCACATTCACAAAGACTGACCATACACTAGGTCATAAAAATATGGCATAAAAGTGCAGAAAAGCATAAATAATTAATGCAACCTCTTCATATTATAAGGCAATAAAAATAATGATCAGTAAGGGTATATGGAGAGCAAAATCAAAAATCAATTGGAAATTAAATAATATGATGCTCCAAAATTGGTTAGAGAACAAATCATAGAAACAATTAGTAATTTCATTGAAGAAAATGACAATGGCGAGACATCCTTTCCCACCTATGGGATGCAGCCAAAGTAGTACTCAGAGGATAATTCATCTCCTTGAGTGCATATATTAGCAAATTAGGTAGGGCAGAGATCAGTGAATTGGACATGGAAATCAAAAAACTTGAAAGTGTATAAATTAAAATCACCCAGAAGAAAACCAAATTAGAAATCCTAAAAATTAAGGGAGAAATTAATAAAATTGAAAGTGATAGAACTATTGAACTAATAAATAAGACTAGAAGCTGGTACTTTGAAAAAAACAAACAAAATAGACAAAGTACTAGTCAATCTAATTTAAAAAAGGAAAGAAGAAAATAAAATTAACAGTATCATAGATGAAAAGAGGGATCTTATCTCCAATGAAGAGGGAATTAAGGCAATCATTAAAAACTTCTTTGCCCAAATATATGGCAATAAATATGCCTATCTAGGCGATATGGATGAATACTTGCAAAAATACAAATTGCCTAGACTAACAGATGAAGAAATAGAATTCTTAAATAATCCCATACCAGAAAAATAAATCCAACAGGTCATCAAACAACTCCCTAAGAAAAAAATCCCCATGGCCTGTTGGATTCACAAATGAATTCTATCAAACATTCAAAGAACAGCTAATCCCAATACCATACAAACTATTTGACATAATTAATAAAGAGGGAGTTCTACCAAATTCCTTTTGTGACACAAACATGGTACTGATTCCAAAGCCAGGCAGGTTGAAAACGGAGAAAGAAAACTATAGACCAATCTCCCTAATGAACATAGATGCAAAAATCTTAAATAGGATATTAGCAAAAAGACTTCAGCAAGTGATCAGGAGGGTCATTCACTATGATCAAGAAGCATTTATACCAGGAATTCAGGGCTGGTTCAAAATTAGGAAAACCATCCACATAACTGACCATATCACAAGCAAAGCAAGAAAAATCCCATGATTCTCTCAATAGATGCAGAAAAAGCCTTTGATAAAAGACAATACCCATTCCTATTAAAAACACTAGAAAGTATAGGAATAGAAGGGTCTTTCCTAAAAATAATAAACAGCATATATCTAAAACCATCAGCTAAGATTATCTGCAATGGGAATAAACTAGATGCATTCCCAATAAGATCAGGAGTTAAACAAGGATGCCCATTATCACCTCTATTATTTGAAATTGTATTAGAAACACTATCAGTAGCAATTATAGAAGGAAAAGTAATTGAAGGCATTGAAACTGACAAGGAGGAGACCAAGCTATCTTTGCAGATGATATGATGGTCTACTTAAAGAATCCTAGAGTATCAACCAAAAAGCTAGTCTAAATAATCAACAACTTTAGCAAAGTTGAAGGATACAAAATAAACCCACATAAGTTATCAGCCTTTCTATATATTTCCAACACTGCTCAGCAACAAGAATTAGAAACAGAAATCCTATTCAAAATCACCTTAGACAAAATAAAATACTTAGGAATCTATCTCTTGAGACAAACACAGGAACTATATAAACACAACTACAAAACACTCTCCACACAACTAAAACTAGACTTGAGCAATTGGAAAAACATTAACTGCTCATGGGTAGGATGAGCCAATATAATAAAAATGACCATCCTACCCAAACTTATCTATTTAGTGCTATACCCATTGAACTTCCAAAATTTTTTTTCACTGAATTAGAGAAAACCATAACAAAGTTCATTTGGAAGAACAAAGGAACAAGGATATCCAGGGAAATAGTGGAAAAAAAAATACAATGGATGGTGGCCTTGCAGTCCCAGATCTAAAATTTTATTATTAAGCAGTGGTCATCAAAACAATTTGGTACTGGCTAAGAGACAGAAACGAGGATCAGTGAAACAGACTTGGGGTAAGTGAGCTTAGCAAGACAGTCTATGACAAACCCAAAGACCCCAGCTTTTGGGACAAAAATTCACTATTTGACAAAAACTGCTGGGAAAACTGGAAGACAGTGTGGGAGAGGTTAGTTTTGTATCAAAACTTCACAACCTACATCAAAATAAACTCAGAATGGGTTAATGACCTAGACACAAAGAAGGAAACTATACGTAAGCTAGGTGAACACAGAATAGTATACATGTCAGACCTTTGGGAGGGGAAAGACTTTAAAACAAAGCAAGATGTAGAGTTACAAAATGTAAAATAAACAACTTTGATTACATCAAATTAAAAAAGTTTTTGTACAAACAAAACCAATGTAACCAAAATGAGAAGGGAAATAACAAATTGGGAAACAATCTTCATAACAAAAACCTCTGACAAAGGCCTAATTACTCAAATTTATAAAGAGCTAAATCAATTGTACAAAAAATAAAGTCATTCTCCAATTGATAAATGGACAAGGGAAGTGAATAGGCAGTTTCAGATAACAAAATCAAAACTATTAATAAGCACATGAAAAAAGTGCTCTAAATCTCTTATAATCAGAGAGATGCAAATCAAAACAACTCTGAGGTATCACCTCACACCTAGTGGATTGGCTAACATGACAGCAAAGGAAAGTAATGAATGCTGGAGGGGATGTGGCAAAGTGGGGACATTAATGCATTGCTGGAAGAGTTGTGAATTGATCCAACTGTTCTGTAGGACAATTTGGATCTATGCCCAAAGGGCACTAAAAGACTGCCCTTTGATCCAGCCATAGCACTGTTGGGTTTGTACCCTAAAGAGATAATAAGGAAAAAAAATGTACAAAAATATTCGTAGCTATGCTCTTTATGGTGGCCAAAAATTGGAAAATGAGGGGATGCCCTTCAATTGGGGAATGGCTGAGCAAATTGTGGTATATTTTGGTGATGGAATACTATTGTGCTAAAAGGAATAATAAAGTGGAGGAATTCCATGGAGACTGGAACAATCTCCAGGAAGTGATGCAGAGCGAGAGGAGCAGAACCAGGAGAACATTGTACACAGAGAATGATACACTGTGTTACAATCAAACGTAATGGACTTCTCCATTAGGGGCAATGCAATGTCCCTGAACAATCCACAGGAATTAAGGAGGAAAAAAAACCAAAAACTATCCTCAAGCAGAGGACAAATAGGGGGAGTAAAAACATGGAGGAAAGGCAACAGCTTGACTACAGGGGTGGAGGGTATATGATTGATGAGAGACTCTAAATGAACACCTGAATGAAAATACCAACAACATGGAAAAGAGTTCAGACTGAGGACACATATGATACCAAGAGGAATAACGCATCGTCATTGGGAGGGATGGTGGGAAATGGGGGAGAAAAAGAAAATTATCTTTTTTTCTAATGAATAATGTTTGAAAATGACCAAATAAAATAATGTATAAAAAATATAAAAAAATTACTTTGTCCTTTTCTACTCTCCTATTCAGGGGGATATACATTAATAGGTGAATGGTAGAAGGTGATATTTTAACTGAACCCTGGATGGAGGTTGGTAGGGCTTTCAAAAGGGAAAGGTGATGAAGATCATACTAGTCATGGGATACAACCTGTACAGAGATAAATGGAATATTATTTATGTTGAACATTTTGTATGAGGTAGAATATTATGTATGACAAGTATGACTAGAAAATATAAGATATTAAGAAGAATAACATGAAACCCATCTAATAATATAACCTAGATTAGATTATGAAGAGCTTTAAGTCAGACAGAGAAATTTTTATGTATTCTATTCTTATTGAGAAAAGGAATGACAATTAGTCATATGCTTTAGTATATCAATTTGCCATTTGTATGGAAGATATATTAGAGAGGGAGGACAGACCAATCAGGAGACTATTTGAATAATTTAGGTAGGAAGTGATAATGGTCAGAAAAAGTTCAGTATTTACACAGACCATAGAGGAATGCTAACAGCTAGTTAGTTTATAATATGAGGTCTAGAAGGAAAGGTGATCAGTAGGAGTTAAAGCAATCAGGAAAAGTTTCATGGAAGCAATGAGATTTGACTGAAGCCACTTCATCTAGTGTTGTTGACCAACCAAGTACTGTTGGCCTGGAATTGGCAACACCATGTGACTTCAATTGGAGTGGAACTTAGCATCACTGCCAGTGAAAATGGAAATTTCTGTTATGAGCCCTCTTTCCTAGGGTTTATGGCTCTGTTATGTTCATTTGTATGAGAATGAAATTTGGCAGAACAATTGTTATCTTCCATACAAATTTCTTTCTAAAAATGGTTTAAATTAGCATCTGCCACAAAACAATCACTTCAACCATGAATTAGGTGCAGAATGTGATCTATTTCACTTGCCCAAGATTTAAAAAAGAATTTTGAATATTTTAGCATTTGCTGGCAGTTGGCCTTTCCATAAACCTAGTGCCACTGAATGCTTCAAAATTTTAATCTCAATTCAATAGGTAATTCACATTGAAATGTTATAACTAAAAGCATTAAGTAACTAGTCTTCCAAATAACTATTCTAAAGTAATAATCTTCCAAATAACTAGAATCCTCTAAAATAATTAATATTCTATAACTGTGTTTTAAAAACTATAATATTCAGTATCAGTAACATAACAGATAAAGGTCCAATCTTGGAATTAGAAAGATTTGAATTCATGACCAGAATATTGCTCACTCTGTGACCTTGGGCAAATCATTTAATATTTCTGGGATTGTTTGTGAATTAGGGATAATAATAAATACAGGGAGTATTCTTTGGTTCCCTGTTCCAGAGCTAGAGGGTCCACCAGACCATTCAGATTTTTAAGGGGTAACTGAGAGAAGCAACTAGGTTCAATGGATAGAATGCTAGGACTGTAATGAGGAAAAGTATCTTCCTGAGTTCAAATCTGGTTTCAGATACTTACTAACTGTATGATGCTGGACAAGTCACTTAATAATCTTTGCCTCATTTTCCTCATTTGCAAAATAAACTGTAGAAGGAAAAGACAAATCTTTGCCAAGAAAATCTCAAATGGGGTCACAAAGTGTTGGATACAACAGAACAACAAGAAGAATGTTCAGGGATAGTGTGGGGAGGGGAGCTAGTTTTCATTTCTATATTCTGATCAACTCCAGTACCCACTGAGTGTTTTCCAGTCCAAGTTTAGCCTCTAATGATTCAATCTCAAACCCATTTATCCACTTAGCATGGTTTCACTTTTTCAAATGAATATTTATTTACTTCAAAGATATAAGAATGAATGAACATTTCCCCTAGTACACTTTTCCCCATACCAAGATATTCTGGCTTCCTATTTTAGGAGGGAAGTAAGGAGGGAATAAGCATTTAAATAGCACCTCCTATATGCCAGGAACAATGATAAGCAGTTTTTATAAATATTATTTTATTTGATACTCACAATAACTGTCTGTGGTAGAAGCTTTTATTCTCCCCATTTTTTCATTTGAGGAACTGAGATAAAAGGAGGAGAGGTGACTTGCTGAGTGTAAAATAATGTAACAGTTAATTTAGTCTTTAGTAATAAAAAGTATTATATTTTATGAGGTTTATTAAAGAGTATTAGAAATCAAGGATACAAAATAATAAACCATGTTCCCATGGCTGATTAGCTACATTCTTGCAATCGCCGAGTAGAGAGGAAGAGAGCTCTTGGGAGGCAGAGAGCCCATTAAATACTAATTTGTGATCTTGCCCAGGTGGAGACTCATGTGAGATTATAGAGAATTTTGGGAAGTACCAAGGACTTTTGGGGATTGAAGTCTGGGGTTCAAATCTCCATTTTTACAATGTCTAGCAAGTTTCTGAGGATAGATTTGAATTTAGATATTTCTTCTGAGTCTAGGCCCAGAATTTTATTCACTGAAATAGCAACTGCCTCTTGGACAAGAATCTTTAACATTTTGGACAAGAATCTCAATTTAGATATAACCCAGAAACCCAAGGGCATCTGAACATTGTAATGAAATTGTGGATAAAGTCACCTATTTCCCACAAATAGAAATATCTCACTAATAGAAACTGATTAATTCAGTCAACATCTTTATTTAATCCAGGTTATACTGCTCCCAAAGACCTTTGTTTATATGTTCATTTTGTTTGACTGATATAGCTTGACTATTTGATCCCATTCAACAATGGTTAATTCTATTTCATTTGGCAGAATAGACTTGGCTTCTGACTTGAGAGACTGCTTTGTTGTGGAAATGTAATATAATTCTTCTGAAGTTAAATGATCCATTTATTATAGACTAGGTCCATGATTGCAAACCTTTGGCACATGTGCCAAAGAGGACACGCAGAGTCCTTCCTCTCTGTGGGCACAGGCACTGTTGCCTGCCAGAATTAATTACTAGAAAGGCAGATGAATTTGGTAAAGCTGCTCTTTCTCCCCTCTTCACCACATTTAAGGACATTTTTTCACATGACCCACCCTTTTGTCCAGCAGGCCAAGGTGGCACTTTCTCCCTCCCCTGTAAGAATATTTACCTAAGGTAAAAGGTTTGGCTAAGTTTTGAGGACCTTCACCTTTCTTAGGCCAGTGTGGGTAATAAAACAACTCAGTAGATGGTCAGAGATTTAGAGCTGAAAGAAGAGACCTAAGAAAGTCCCACCATCATTTTTATAGATGAGGAAATGTCAACCTAGAGTCACAGAGCTAGTAAGTGACAGGTACTCTGCTCCTAGGTTAGGGCAGTTTCTACCACAGTACTCTGATGTTGTCTCCTTCTCTTCCCACTCAGTTTGAGTATATGTATGGATCTGTTGCCAGGTTTAACTAAGATTAAAAAACAAAACAAAACAAATAGGTCTTTGGAGGAGGGAACATAAGGTCAAGTGGAGAAGATGAGTTGAAAAGGTGCTTGAACTCTGAAATATAGACATTCTGCCAAATGAGGCCTGAATTCTGTGGAAAGACTGACAGTTGGTGGGGGAAGGGGCAACTGGGAGTGGCAGTTGGGTCTTGTGACTAGCACTTCCTTCCTGCAAGGCTTGACTTCCTTCCTGGTGTTGGAGGAGGGAGAAGCTCATTTCTTCCCAGTCTGGAGTGGAGTACCTCTACTCTGTTCAGCCTGAAGACACAGGCTTCTGAAGGTTAAAAATGTTCTTGTTTGCTTTCTGTCTACTGCTAAGATTCTGAATTTGACAAAGCTAGCACAGATATAGAGTAGACAGGAGTGGGAGAAACCCTCCATCAGCCTGTGGGGCCTGGCCTCAACTCTGAAGCTGGGAAAAAACTCCAACCTTATTTAGGGGCATCCCTCGCCTCCTTCCTGATAGCTCTCCAATCCTAACTGGTTATTAAACTTCATATTATTTGAACTTGCAGTCAGATAAGTGGACTATCTTTTCTGTGACATAGAGGGAGCTGAACATCAGTTCAGTCATTCAATGACAAACAGTCCTTATCAGACCCCTGCTGCTTTCTCTCGGCAGGGGGCATCTCTCTCCTTTGCATCACCAAGCAATATTCCTTCTCTCTCCTCAACTCCTCCATACCCTGCTACAAATCTTCCATTATCTCTCATTTTTCCAATTCCCCATTCTTTTCCCCAATAAATATTACAATTCTTCCCCTTCTCTCACAATAAATGTTACAGTTTTTGGCACATCCAGCTAGGTTTTCCAACTTATTTTGTCAAGAATTTGGAAAAAAGAAGTCATTTGGAGTCATCAGAGAAGTTTCAGAAAAATTGGGCCTACATACATTTCAAAAGCCTGTGTGACTGTGAAAAGTAAACATTTTGAGAGCAGTGTTGAGTCCAACTCATATATCTAGTGATACAGCACCCAAATGAAACCATTCCTCCTGAAGGGAGGAAGCGACTCTTAAAGGGCCAGACTTAAAAACATTTTCTCTGTTGCACAAAGCTTTTCAAGATACAAGAAGGCAAAGAAACTATTACTTGCCATGGGTTATCTAGCCCGGATTGGATGTTTCTTTTATATGTTTTACAACTTATTTTTTGTCACAATTCCAGATTATATTTATTTTCTGCTTACAATCTGCAACTTGCATATTTTCAGGTCATGAAGAAATCCTAAAGGAAAAGGATGAAATAATAAAAGAGCTTGAAGCCAAGCTCAAGGAGGCAAATAACACAAATAAACATAAAGAAATTGAAGAAATAAAAAATCTATCTACTCTGCAATCATACAAACCCACAAGAAATTACACACAAAGCAATCAAAGGAGAAATTTACCCAGATATTTCCTCTGTGGAAAATGGGTCACATGGTTTGAGACTGTTATTTAAAGGCACGATTAGTCCAAGGTAATAAAACAAACAGAGTTTCTGGAAAAGCAACATAAAGTATAGCAGCAATAATGCACAAACAAATACAAAATGTTGTGATTGTAATTGCAAGAATTCATCACAAGCACCAAATTTAGAAACCATGGAGAGATACATCCAACAAGGAGTGAAACCACCTTATTCTCAAGTAGTCTCAGGTGCTGCCAAACAAAGTCAGTTATGAAGCCAGGTGCATGGGGTAACATAAAAAAGGAAAAATGGGAAAGTAAATGGAAAAAATGAAAAGGAAGGAGACTGCATGCAAATAGAACTTAGGGTTCCAAAAGCACAAAATAAAACTAAAGAACAGATCGAAGAAGAAATCCAATTAGATAATGATGTAACAGAGATTAAAGAGAAAACTTTTGGAACAGTAGAACAAGCTACAAAGAAAGAGGAAGGAACAGAAGTGGCAACAGTCTGTAATACACAAAGAGTAGATGGTTATAAATATTCTAAACAAACTGCAAATAAATTAATTGAAGCATATGAGCAAACAACAGAAGGGTCCAATGGGGAGGAAAATGCAATAACAGAAAACATTTAAATTAGCAGACTTTCTGGAGACAATGACCCTGAAAGCAGGGATGATATTACAAAACAAAATACCAATGACATAATAGAAAAGTCAACCTTAAATCCTTATGCAGAAGAATTCCAACCAATAGTAATTGCACAAGAAAAAGCAAATGTAAATCTGTATATAGTTAGTTCCATAAGGTTTTAGGCAAATAGAAAGATCAAAAGATATTTCTATTTGACTGACATCATGATGTGGAATAATGTATATTGTTGTATTATATGTAAATAATTTCTATAAATAATGTATTAGTTTTAGTTAACTTATTATGAGTAGTATTAGTACTAAGATTCAAATTTCTTGTATGCTTTTGTTTAAACATTTATTGTACTGAATTTATTGTAAAACCCCAACTACCCTACCCAAACTTTCCTGCAAAGAATCCTTAGAGTAGATTTAGTAAATTGGTAACTATAATATAAATAAGTGACCTTGGGAAGATCACAACAAAAAAAGGGGATAATTGTGGAAAGGAAACAAGACTGACAGTTGGTGGGAGAAGGGGCAACTGGGAGTGACAGTTGGGTCTTGTGATTAGCACTTCATTTCTGCTGTGCTTAACTTCCTTCCTAGAGGGAGGAGCTCATTTCTGCCCAGTCTGGAGTGGAGTACCTCTACTCTGTTCAGCCCAAAGACATAGGCTTCTGAAGGTTAAAACTGTTCTTGTTTGCTTTCTGTCTCCTGTTAAGATTCTGAATTTGACAAAGCTAGCACAGATATAGAGTAGACAGGAGTGGGAGAAACCCTCCGTCAGCCTGTGGGGCCTGGCCTTAACTCTGAAGCTGGGAAAAACTCCAACCTTATTTAGGGGCATCCCTCACCTCCTTCCTGATAGCTCTCCAATACCAACTGGTTATTAAACTTCATATTATTTGAACTTGCAGTCAGATAAGTGGACTATCTTTTCTGTGACATAGAGGGAGCCGGACATCAGTTCAGTCATTCAATGACAAACAGTCCTTATCAGACCCCTGCTGCTTTCTCTCGGCAGGGGGCATCTCTCTCCTTTGCCTCACCAAGCAATATTCCTTCTCTCTCCTCAACTCCTCCATACCCTGTTACAAACCTCCCATTATCTCTCATTTTTCCAATCCCCCATTCTTTTCCCCAGTAAATATTACAATTCCTAGGACAGATAACCTGGCTTTTTTTTTATTGTTAACTGATTTCATGTTACTATTGTAAACTCCCACATTTCTACTCAATTTCTAAATTTATATTACATAAGCTTGATTTTTCAATGAATTTTATGAATTGTGTCACCATCTCTTTTATCAAATGTGATTCATAACTACCTGAAGCTCATTTTCCTTCATGAGGAGATGTAAATAGATTGGTTCAACTGTGAAGACTGTAAAATATGCCACTTTTCATGGAATTTTGCTTTAGGAATTCCCAAACTCCCTTGAGGGATAGCAGTATAATATAGTGACTTAGAACCTAGAAAACCTTTTAAGTAATTATGTGAGCTTAGTTAAATGGTTAGGGAATCTAAACTCTCTACACCTTGGTTTACTCATGTGCAAAAAGAGAATTGGTTTAGATGACCTATAAGATAATTGTCAACACCAAAAGATTATCATTTTTTAAAGCCCATAACTAGTTTTCATAGTTATGTTGAAGGATTCTTTTTCAAGTGTTTTCTTATTTACCCATCAGCAATAGCACCCATATGGATTAGGCTTGAAGTATATGTTCACAATCAGAGTTGAGAGGGCTGTTAGATGGCAGAGAGATAATCATTTTATCTTTTCAGACATAATCACTCTCAGAAACCTCTCAGAGAACTGAAAAGATAGGTAAAACTCAGGATTAACTACTAGAAGCAGTAATCTTACCTTGAAATCTTTGCAGCAGACCAAGATACCCCTTAGCTCCATCTTTTGCATTTTATTTTGGGCAATCGTGTCAAAACTGTATTTCTTGGAATTGGTTCAGTCATTCCCTAATCCTGACCATGGGATTCTTCACTGAATTCAGGCATGCTTTTGGTCAAATTGCTAAACCTGCCTGGATCTCATTTCCCTCCTTTGGAAAATGAAAGGTTTGGACCAAATGGTTTAAAGCCCCTTTTACCTATCCAGGACAAAGCCAGGGTGGATAATCTGGTGTCTGGAGAGAGCCAGATATACTGGATTATGTGTCCATTCCAGCTCTCATAAATAATGAAAGCATAACTCCATACCAGTGGTTCTATAACTGTAGAGACCAAGTACCTAGGAGAGCATTGGCAAACCTTTTAGAAACTATGTGCCCAAATTACATCTTCAAACTGCCTGTGACACCCCCCCCCCCACCTCCCACATTACCTCAGAGAGCAGAGGGAGGAAATGCTTACATTGGGCTGCTGGGCAGAGAGGCAGGGTTTGTGGAAACTGTCCTTAGGTGGGGTGGAGAGGGAGAATGGAGCAGCTCTTTATGGCTCACATTCACCAGCATAGCTCTAGGGCATGGGCTAAAATGGTACTATAATATGGGGCTACCCCTGTGCTATAGCATCAGCAAGATGCAAGATTGGTTGGAGGGAATGAGGATGGCCCAAATTTATAAGAATCGATAGGGGTGTTCAACACTTACTGACTTCATGGATGGGTCTTTCACACACCCCTTCTTTCTTCCCCTCCCTCCTTCTCTCTCTTCCTTTTGCCCTCCTTTCCTCCCCCCTCCTTCTTCTTCTCCCTCTCCCACCATCCCTCCCTCCACCTCTTTCCTCTCCCTTCTCTTTTTCCTGTCTTCCACATAGTGATACTATGAATGATACATAAAATATATATTTATATAGAGATACAGAGTATATGCTATATATATTGAATAACACACATATACATATACGTACATACATAGATATAGATATAGATATAGATATGTATACACATATGCTGCAGAGCCTGAAATCCTATCAGGTAATCTTATAGAGTACTAGAGACTTTTAAAAATAATTTTCAGAGATTCAGTGTGGGTAACCTAAGTGTTGTGGGATGGGCAGAATGAAAGTTGAATTTATTTAATATTTACTGTCAGGTGTATACTTAATAAAGTATATGAATATCATAAGAAATAATTAGCCCTTCTTAATACTACTGAAGAGACCTGCTTCTAAATATAAATCATTACTGACTTTTCTACTCTGTTTTAGTCTTTTCTAATGCATTTATCAGATATGATTGTCTATAAAAGTTATTTGTCTGTTGAATAATAACATGTTTTTCCATCATCTTTCTCTTCTCTCATCTCATTTGAACCTCATGTCAACCTAAGTAAAGAACTTTTATCATCCACATCTATGTAGGGAACCTCTAGTAAAGTCACCAGACATTTATTAAAAGCCTGTTATGTTCCAGGCACTGCGTTAAACTCTCCAGATAAAAAGGATAAATAAACAGTTCCAACTTTATTTGAGCTACCTCTCAAATAAAATGATATAAATAAAATACAAGGAACGTTTTAGAGCAAATGACCAAACATAGATCAAATTCTACACTACAGTAATTATAATCATTTGAATTTCTAGCCTTCAGACTTTACCCTCTCACCGGTGGGTGACTCTTCTAATATTCAAGAGAAATAGAAGTCTGTGAATCCAAAGAACCCTTGTATGACTCCCCTTTCCTTTAGGTGTCTGTCTCTGGATCCTAGTAATTAGGAGTTAAATGAGGTTTTCAAAACAGGGAGTGAGTCTGCATAACTAGGAGGAGAAATTGAAAAAATACCTGGCCTATAAAGCAGCTCCAGCCCCTTCATATTATCAGAGAGCTCAAGAAAACATGAACGCTCTGTTAAGTTTAAAACAATGCACATAATTAGGTGAGATAAATTAATGCCAGTGTAATCAGAGTTCTCTAAAAATTTATTAGGGGTACAAGGAAGAATGAGCACAGGTTTCCCTTTCCTTTACAACCAGACAGCCCTGAATTATGGTATTTCAACATCTCGTTTCCTCCTCTGATAGGCTCCTTGTGAGTTTTATCAGTTACTGAAAACAAGGATAATCAGAATTGTTCTCCTCATAAACCGCACTCCATGTCATGGAGATGCATGTAGGTACTTCTAGGTGTTCCAGTAGAATCCTACAATTGAAATGGATGACTTTTGACTCTGCCCTTTATTTCAGCCCAAAGAAGCATTCGTCAAAGTTTGAGGCAGCTAAAGCTTAAGGTACCCAGGCAGAAGGGGGGGGGGGGACTATTCTCCTTCCCCATGAAGGACTTGCTTTAGAAGAGAAGTGTCAGGGTACTACATTTAAGGAGGAAAAATTCTTTCAGTCAAATGAAAATGAAAGTCTTTACTGTGATCTAATTGCTTCCTCCAGCTAATCAGTTTAGGAAAGACAATGGAATTTAGGTAAGCTCATGATTTATGGTTTTGAGTGGAAATGGACATTAAATGGATGATAGCTGGGGGACACCTAGGTGAGTTGAGGGTGGCTGTAGGTGCTATAAAGGCACAATGTAATATGTATTGTCAAGGAGAGTGCTCACACAGGCAAAATCACAAATCCTTGACATTCCAAAGTACACCTAGTATTATTTATTAGGCATTTTGCCTAGGTGGCATAGAACACTATTCACCATAAAGACACTCATTGGAGTCCTTTTAAGGAATAATTGCCATGCATTTATTATACATTTCCTTTGCTGGAGAGGATCAGTTTTCTCTTCACTAATATTCAATATCCCCTGCCTGGACTATACAGTAACTTGTCAAAGGAAATTAGATAAGATGAAAGGAGGGAGTGCAACAGATGCCCTGCATGAGATTAGTTCTTGCAGTTACTTCATTAAGAAGATTACTCGGTGACAATTTATCCTTCCTTAGAAAAGATGAAAGCATGGTGGCCTTCGGTAAATTGTAAAGCAGAGATCAATGTGAAATTTCACTGAAGGGCTCAGCTAGGCGAGTGTCACACATGAAAAACTATTAGAAGTCTAGATGTTGTGAAGAGATGGAGATGAAGAAATCTTTTGAACACTTGCTTTCTTTCATGTGGCATTTTGAGTAGAATCCTTAAATGAGGGCATAGGCAGCATCAAGATATCATCTCTGGAATAGGAGCAGTGATAGGTCTCTCTCCTTCACATCCAAGAAGTGCTCTGTGGGACATCCACACACAAAGCTTAGTGGAAGGCGGTCAGAGAAGGTGTGTTAGGTTGGAGTAAACAGAAAATCACATTTGACTTGCTGTCACTATTTTTTTTTTTTGGCTTGAAAGATGGTTGAGAGAACTCCAAACACAGTGGATTTTATGACAAAGAAATGGTAGCTACAAAAATACAAAATCCTTCTCTAGCCTGAGACCTTTATCCTTTTTACAAATGCAAGACATCTTCTCTTGCTCAACGTGCCTTGAACATATTAGCCTCTTCATAATTCTTATTGATTGAAATAAATCTCAGAAAAGTCTCTGAATGACTTTTACACAAAGTGATCTGAGACGGGGTCCAGAGCACTTCTAAACAAACTAGCAAAGTTTTAAAGTAGGTGAGGATTTTGCTTTAGATGTCTTGTCCCCTCTTGCCATTCAGTACCCTTTTCTTATCTAGCAGGTAACTAGTGTCCTTTACAGTTCAAAGCAAGCCAACCTTCCTGGGGCCACACACTATGACCCTGTTCCTTTTTTTATCTCTCCTTTCCTCTCTCCCTCTTTATAGATAAAAAATGAATCAACTCTGTGTTTTATGACATCTGGTCATATGACTATTTTTCAAAATGCCCTCCAGGAAACTCAAAGAACCAATTTGCTAAAGTTGAGGAAGGCAAATAACCTTTCTAGGTAACGTACTCTTAAACATTAACTTCCAGTAAACAACGTCATACCAAAGAATGAACTCAAAATGCTTGGGTGGGAGGAGAGCACAATAGGCAGAGCAGTGGACCAGGTGTCAGGAAGTCCTGGGTTCAAATGTGGACTCAGACACATACTAACCATGTGATCCTGGACAAATGATTTAACCTCCCTTCCTCATTTTCTTCAACTGTAAAATGGGGATAATATGAGATGAACCTACTTCAACTGTTTCTCAAATGAGATAATATTTGTGAAGATGTTTAGCACATTGTCTGGCACATAGTAGATGCTAGATAAATGGAGTCCTTTTTCCTCTTCCTTTTCCTTTCAATCCAACAGACTGACTCTAAATGTAAGTTTCAAGAGTAACAGCAATATAAGATAGAGATGTACTAGATTCTTCTAGTCTTGCCACCCAGGTGATCACCATTCCTCATTCCTTAGCCTACTTATTTATCAAATGGATACAATACATTTTCATTGCCTTCCTACATCATAGGATTGTTTCAAAAGAGGCACTTCGTGGTGTACAAAGTGCTATAGAAATCTGGTTATTGTTATTTGAAGGATTATATTTCTGAGAGGTAGAGTATGAATGAGTCTTCCATGGTACAGTTGTATTCCCCACTAAAGTTTTACACAGATCCTTCATTATGGAATAGAAGCCATCCTAGATTCTTGAAGATCAGTTCTTTTAAAGATCCTTCCAAGCTGAAAAGCCTTCAAGTATTGGTTCAATACTACACTATATGAGAGCCATATGTATTCCAGCCTAGTTAAGTCAAGAAAATTTCACCAGCTTAAACCACAAGGAATGGATTTTCCATCCCTAAGAACTCTCACAGAATATCTAACACACACCCTGCAATTTAGCAACAGTTTTGCAATTTATAGTCTTAGAAAGTTGCCTAGAATTCTAAAAAATGAAATGACTCTCAAAGGGCCACACAGACATTATGTGTCAGAGATTAAACTTGTTTTATATATGAGGAAACTGAGGCAAATAGAGATTAAGTGATTTGCCCAGGGTCATATACTTAGTCAGTGTCTGCAGTTGGATTTTTTTAGCCATATGACCCTGGGCAAGTCACTTCTTTTAGCTTCAGCTTCCTCTTCTGTAAATGAGGATAATAACAGAATTTACCACACAAGTAGATGTTGTAAGTAAGCGTATATAAACCATTAAAAAAACCTTATCTTCCATCTTGGAATCAATAATAAGTATTGGTTCCAAGGTAGAAGAATAAGGGTTAGACAATTGAGGTTAAGTGACTTGCCCAGGGTCACATAGCTAAGAATTGTCTGAGTCCAGATTTGAACCCACTACTTCCTGCCTCCAGACCTGACTCTCAACCCACTGAGTCACTTAGCTGTTCATAAACACAATGATTTAAAGCAATTTATTTAAAGTCTTTTATTTTGAAAACAAAAGACACACATCTAGTAAGCGTTTATTCTTGAGACTAACCTACTTTTTAAAAGAAAAAATAAGGAACCTAACACACAGTTCAAGGTAATGAGAAGTTGAGAGAAACATATCTGGGGTCTTTCATGGAAGGATGCAGTAGAGTGTTAAAAAGACACAAGGAGCACAGATATGTAGCATGAAGAAACATAGCAGAGAAACAAAGATTAATATCTCCTGCTTAGGCAATCAGTCCTCCCCAATTTCCCCACATACTCCTCTCCATTTTCCAAGGTACAATGGAGTCCTAGATTTGGAAGTAGGTGACCTGTGTCACCTTAAGTAAGCCATTTAAATTCACTGAGCCTCAGTTTCCTCTTTTATAAAATAGAGTATTTAAAATATTTTATTTTTATGGTCCCTTTTAGCTTGAGCTCCAGCTTCCATAAACCTCCTCTTGTTTCTCTTACCCATCTCATTGAATGGTGTCTCCAGTTTCCCTAATCTGGTAGCCAAAATCTAGTCTCAAATATCTGTTGTACTTGAGTGCCTACATCTTGAACACTTATCCCTTGGGGCAGTGATGGAGAACCTTTTAGAGAACACGTGCCCAACCTGCACCCTCAAGCCTCCTGTGAGCACCCCACACCCCATTACTTCAGACAGGGGAGGGAGGAAATGCTCACATAGAGTTGCTGGACAGAGGGGCTGAACATGTGAAAAATGTCCTCAGGTGTGTTGGAAAGGGAGAAGGGAGCAGTCCCCTGTGCTATGGGTTTGCCAGCAAAGCCTTAGAGCTCTATGCTACCTTGAATTCCCATCTCCCAGAATAAAATAACCCTTAGTCAAAATCTCCTACTCAATTAGCCATTCTCAGCTTGTTTCCTCTCAGTCCTTTATCTCACTGCAGCTTTCACTGACAGTTATCTCCTGTACTCTGACCTGCCAGAGACACCTTACCAGACCTTTTCCCCATTCATCTCTCAGTGCATTCCTCTTCTTCTGTCAGAGTTCCAGCTGAGAGATCATTGCTGAGGATGAGCCCAAGATGATCATGTAGACAAAGAAGGAACTTGATTCTGCATCCATTTACACCTTTCTGGTCATGTCTACAGACCCTTCTCTTGGTCAGCTTATTCACCTTGGCCATTCTCTTGGTCATTTTGGTCATCTTGCAATGAGAAAGTAAAAAGACTAATTTAGGGAGAGCTAGATGATGTTTAACTGAGGGTCCAAGAACCAGAGATTTGAATCTATTTGTGTGTGTGTGTGTGTGTGTGTGTGTGTGTGTGTGTGTGTGTGTGTGTGTGTTTATAATCATTTGATTGTCATTAGGCCTGTTTATATGTATGTTTATATTTAGAGGCAATACAATATTGGCTTTGAATAGAGACCACTCAGTGTTGATTTTTTTCCCCCCTGTAGACATTTACTAGCTTTGTGATTATGGTAGATAATACTATCTTATTTATTCCACAGGCAGTCATCTTAAAAATAAAGAGAAATTATCAAGTTCTCTTATCATTTTAAGCCCTATGGTTGGCCTCAAATGGCTTTCCAAATAAATCAACATTCATGGCAAGAAGAAAAAGGAGAATTCATACAGAAAACTTATGAAACCAAATGTGATTTATTGATGAGTATTCTTTACTGCTACCAGAAGCTTTAGGAGACCTGGAATTGGGGAATACTTCAAAGTTGTCAGGTCTGTCCCTTAGAGCAGCTATCTGAACATTGGCTATCTGAACAATTCAGCTAAAGAGTCATCTCTTGTGGAGATGGAAATGGGCAACAGAACTACAAATGTCTATCAAGGTTTCTTCTTTATGGAAAAAAAAGTTCCAGTCAATTACACATTCCAGTCAAAGTTTCTTGCTTTCCCAAGGTTCTAGAGCAGTCATTGATGGAGAAGGGAAAAAAGGGATTTTCAGGGACTACTTCCATTTTAGTACCAGAACATTGTAATTGCTTGAGGGTACAAGCAGGGAGAAAAGGAAGGGGATGGAGAAAGTTGGCACCTAATAGATGAATCTCTGGGTGTATTATTATATCCATGGCTGATCTCTGAGAAACTTTCCCAAAGACCAAGAAATCATCCTTTCAATATTTAGCCATTAGTTCATTTTAAATCTCATATCATAACAAAGAAGCAAGGGGCTACTAAGACAGCTTCTGGCCTGAATTTCTGACTTAACCTCAACTCTCCTAACCTAATTTTCTGATTTTAAGAGTTACTTTGGTGTGATAATAATAATAATAATAATAATAACAACAACAACAACAATAATGATGATGATGATAGCAACAAATAGGCTCACATTTATTCAGATCTTTTTTTTCAAGGCTCCATATATTGGGGTGTGCTTCATTAATGAGATGAGCAGTAGGCAATTTACCTTTACATGCCTTAAAATGCTACATAAATGTTTACAAACATATTTTGTTGCAATTTCAAAGTTCCAAATTGCACAATTCTTTTATTTATTTTTTTTAATTGCCTAAATGAGAAACATTGCATTATAGACAACAGCAAACACAATGGACAGCATAGATGAGCTGTGGCAGTCCATAGGCCTTCTCAACAAGGCTCCAGCTCCTCCTCTTCTTATGCATGTTGTAGGGGAAGAACTTACTATCCCATGAACATTTTCCTAAAATGTCCTCATAGGAAGCATTGCTCTGAAAAATCCAAGATGGAAAAATCAAAGGACAGGAAGAAGAGTACATTTTTAGATTTTAAGGAAAAAGCAAAAGAAAAAAAAATCTGTTAGAAGAAAATCAAGGTGGGGCAGCTGGGTGGCTCAGTGGATTGAGAGTCTGGCCTAGAAACAGGAGGTCCTAGGTTCAAATCTGGCCTCAGACACTTCACAGCTGTATGATCCTGGACAAGTCACTTAAGCCCCCATTGCTTAGCTCTTACAATTCTTCTGCCTTGGAGTCAATACACAGTATTTCAAGGTTTAAAATAAATCAAGGCATTATTCTTCTTTATAGCAGTCTTCAAGAACCTTGAGGGTTGTCACATGAAAGAGAAAGTAGACATTATTGTTCAGTGTTTTTTTTTAAAGGGAACCAGGAACAATAACAAGAAATCATGGATTGATTTAGCTTTATTATAATTATATAATATAACAGTATTAAATAAACTGCATGAGGCTTCAGAAGAGAAAGATGAATGTATATATGTTTATGGAAATGTATACATATACATATTTTTTATATGTAAATGCTAGCATATTACTTTCTGTACCAGTGAAATCACAAGTCTATCCATTGGCATATGTGTGTGTATTATACATAGAAGGACTGGATTTGTGATTTTATTGTTAATAATAATAATAGCTAGCATTTCTACACCATTTTAAGGTTAGCAAAGTGATTAGTCAGTATCACCTGATTTGATGCTTCCACCATTAGATGCTATTACTATCCTCACTTTACAAATGAGGAAATTGAGGCAAGCAGAACTTTAATTACTTGCTCAGGTCACATATCTAGTAAGTCTCTTAGTCCAAATTCTAACTTATGGTTTCTTGAAAGTCCAAAGTCTATTCCATTCCCTGGAGGAAGAAACTTTCTCTACCAGTAGAGGTCATCACTGTTGCCTCACACAAAGTGTGAGTTTAAGTGATTATTCAAAATTCACAGAACTAGAATATGTCCCAGGCAAAATGTACACCAGATCTTCCTGATTCAGAGACCAGTTTTCTATCTACTATGTTCCATGTTGCCTTCTTTCCCCTAGTTCCACCTCTGTCTCTCTCTCTCTCTCTCTCTCTCTCTCTCTCTCTCTCTCTCTCTCTCTCTCTCTCTCTCTTTCTCTCTTCCATCTCTCTCTCTGTCTTATTTTTTTCTGCTTTTCTGTCTCTGATCTAATTTTTCCATATTTGTCTTTGTCTCTCTTCAAATATAAAAATATGTCCATATATATGTATACATAGCTATGAGTGCATATGTATAATGTATTTTGGTAGTATGGTATGGAGGCAGACAGAAAGGCCTTGGGGTCAGAAAGAAAGATATGCATTCAGGTTGCATATATACTAGTTAGAATCCTGGGCGATTCTCAAATAGTATAAATTAAAGAGCATATGCTCATCTGTCTTGGTATTGTAAGCTCCTCACCTGGTGTTCCCTTTACCAATGAAAGAAAAAGACTGGTTAAAAAGAATAGATTTCTACAAAGTGGAATGAAATCTTGTCCCTCCCCTAACGAAGTCTACAATATAGGGAAGAACTCTCAGTTATTTAAACTGTCCAACAATCTGGTAGACTTTTTTTGCAAAGTAGTGAATGATCTGCTTTTCTCTGGAAAAGCTTAAGCTAAGTCTGGATGATAAGGGATTTCAGGAATATCTTAGGTAAGATACTGATCTAGATGACCTTTAAGGATTTTATCAACTCTAAGATTCTAGAATTATTGGTATCACAGAAATAAAGGAGTGGATTGAACTGTCTTGGGGGTAGATGAATGCTGTATCCCCAAGCTGAAAATCTCAGAATTTTTAGTCTCTAAATTTAGAACTAACTTTTTTGAGATTTGAGTTCAGTGATGGTTAGAAAATGTGACTTTTTGTTTCTAAGTACAAGCTCTTAAACCAAAAAACATTTTACCTGGTTCAAAAAGCTTTTAAATTCGCTTTTTAAGAAACAATCTTTCAGTGACTTAAATGACTATAAATCAGAAACACACTTGTGCTTACCTTGGAATACTCATGAGTTTAAAGATTAATGGAAAAGGTGCTTGGAAAGACACATTTTGGACTTTATCTAAGGGAATGAATCTGACCAATTATTTAAGTTACTAAAGAAACTCCAAAACTAACAGTTAACTTTAATTTGCATCCAATTCTACTATAAAACAGGAAATTATAATAAAAATAATTAATTAATTAAGAATATTTTTCCATGGTTACATGATTCATGTTCTTTCCCTCCCCTCCTCTCTTTTCCCTCCCTAAGCTGATGAGGAATTCCACTGGGTTATACATGTATCATTGTTCAAAACCTATTTCCGTGTTATTAATATTTGCAATAGAGTTATCATTTAAAGCAAACCCCCTCAATCACATACCCATCGAACCATGAGATCGATGACATTTTTCTTCTGCATATATACTCCCACAGTTCTTTCTCTGTGTATGGATATTGTTCTTTCTCATAAGTCCCTTTGGCTTGTCCTGGATCCTTTGCTGATAGTAGAGAAGTCCATTACATCAGTTTCTGTGTACAGTAAAACAGGAAATTATTAAAATTATATGTCAGTTTATACATTTTTGGGGAATAACTGTTTTTGCTTATAAGTTAAGATATTTCACTAGGATGACAGAGTTGGAAAGAAGGAAGGAAAAATGGTAAAAAGGAAGAAAGGAAGGAAGAAGGAAGGAAGGAAAGGAAAAAAACCAACAATTGTAATAAGTGCCTAGTATATGAGACACTATATCAGGTGTTAGAGACACAAAACAGTTGGGAGGGTAGCAGTTCAAGTAGGACTTAATGTGTAAGTGGCAACTTCAATTGAATCTTAAAATCCAATGAATAAATACCAGTCTTCTCTTTAACTTACATGGCCATAGCATCATTGTTTTTTTTTTTTCCTGGTATGGGCAATTGCCATAAATCATTCTTGTTAATAGGAGTTTAATGTCATTTTCAATTTAATCTAATTTACTATTTGGTTTTCTTTTTGCTTTGGAGAAAAGTTTATTTTGGCTTTCTCAAAAATAGAATGTATCTTGCAAGAGACATAAATGGAATTATAAAATGCATACACATTTAACTTTTATGCATAATGTCAGTCTTGTTTCCTTTCCACTATAAACAGGCTAAAAGTTTTATCACATAAAGAAGAAACCATAATCTCACTAAGTAATAGCAATGATTTAAAAATGACAAAATTTAATTGGATTTTCTTTTCAATTTGTCTTTATTTCAAATAAATCTATTAAATTTTATTTTTCTCAATTATATATAAAAAAGTTTCCAATGTTTTAAAAATAATTTTAAGTTTTAAATTCTTCCCCTCCCTCCCCTTATGGCTGAGATGGTAAGCAATCTGATATAGATTTTACATGTGCAATAATGTAAAATATTTTTCTATATTAATCTTTTTGTTGAAAGAAAAAAAATTAAGAAAGAAAGTGAAAAAAAAATTGCTTTGGTCCAGATTCAGATTCCATCAATTCTTTCTCTGGAAGCAGATGGTTTTTTTTTTTTATCATGAGTAATTTTGGATTGTTTTACATCACTGTATTGCTGAGACAAGATAATTTATTCATAGTTTATCTTACAATATTGCTGTTACTGTGTCTAATGTTCTCCTGGTTCTGCTTACTGCACTTTGCTTCAGATTGTATAAATCTTTCCAAGTTGTTTTGAGCTCCTCTTGCTCAACATTTCTCATAGTATTATTGTATTTTATTATAGTCACAACTAATCATTCATTCCCCAATTGATGGTGTCCTCCCACTTTTTAATTCTTTGGCCCTACAAAAAGAGCTGCTTTAAATATTTTGGTAAGATATGAAAATAGGAGAAAAGAAAATAAGAATAATACATACCATGATTACATTTAAAAAAAAGCCACAGAATCAAGAGAAAAAAGTATCCAAGTAACACAAATCAAGGAAACTCAAAAGCAGAGAATATTCATCTTAATACACACATTCAATTTACATATTTTTAAACAAATTGTAACTAATGTGGAGTTTGTGATTTTGTGAATACTTTTTTTAGCTTTTGTTTGTTTTCATGTTTTTTGTTGGTGGTGGTTGCTAAGTATATAATCAAAAAATGGAAAAAAAGAAGACAGCATAAGCAAGTAGAGATGAGAAGAAAAAGGAGAAAGATAACAGAAAGTTGGGGTCCCCTTAGACTAGCATAGTGTTAATAAATGGTTTGAAAGGAAACAGTTTTGTAGTCTAAAAAATATAGATTTGAGAAAAGGTCTCATCCCACTGAAATAAACAAAAATATCAAGAGTTATTTAGAGAAATGCCTCTCTGACAACTATTGCATTTTCTTCTCCAAAATAACAGAAATTGACCAAAAAATTTTATAAAATTTCAAAAAAACTCTTAAATTAACTATTAGGCATTGACTTTTGGGGATTACTACATCCACAAGTAGTATGACAAAGGAAAAATATTTATCTTTATAGTAAATTATTGTTTATTGAGATGAGTTTTATTATTAGAAACATATTTAGGCAACTGGTTTAAATTACTATATTTATACACATCATTTCCTATTAATAAAATTAGTCAATAGGATGAATTTGGGTTGAAGATTTTAAAGTCTTTGCTTTATTAGAGATCTAATCTTTCATGTATTATTTCTATGATTTTATCTGGGAGGGCAATAATTTATCTCAATGTACACTAATGTTCTGTTAAGTCTCCTCAAACTTAGCCAAGGCGATTCTAAGATTACAGAAACAGTTTCCACTCCTGGAACCATTCCTGAAATCATTCAAACCTGGAAAACTTTTTGGATAATGCAATCTGAGACTATTAAGCTATCTTAAGCTTGGGGTCCAAAAGGAAGAGCAGTGATATGTGGTCCAGGTCACAGAACATCTAGCGTAGCATATAAAGATCTAGATGTCATATTTTGGGGAGGACCTTATTTAAAGCTTGTTAAAAATAAGAATAAGCTTACATAGGCCTAAAGAAAAGTTAAGAAAAAAATCATTGAATGAGAGGCAGATTTAGATTTGATGTTGGGAAAATTTTCTTGACATTTAGATTCAATGGTGTGCAGGATACAATTTTCAGTATGAGTACTGATACCTCAGAGATCAGGAGTCATTAAAAATCAGGGCTTAACTTATTGTTTTGTCAATTGTCTAAACCTAAGGAAGTCCTAATAAATCAGATTAATCTTAAAAGTGTGATTGTGCATATTTTTTTTTCTGGAGAGCTCAGTTGTTAAATATTTAGCAGCACATCTCTGTATTACTCTATAAATATTGGCTGAGCTCAATGGGAATGCAGTGAAAGGGTCAGAGAATTAAATCATCACCAGATTGGAGATCAAGTGATTGTAGGAAAACAAAAACAGCTAGAGTCCATATAGCTATATCTATCTATCTATCTATCTATCTATCTATCTATCTATCTATCTATCTATCACTATCTATCTACAGATATACCATTTACACATGCACATACACAGATAACTTATATACATATGTATAAATACATGTATAGATGTATATATTTATATAGATATGTGTATGTGTATATATGTATATAAAATCTCATTTGTTCTTCAAAACATTTCTGCTTAGAGTTAATCAAATTTAGAATAGCCAACTTCAGAAATCACTGAAACAAGCATACAGTGAATTGTGGTTTGTAAGTAATGGAAAGAGAATTCCTGCTTATCTCCATAGTGAAAAACTGGTTTCTGAAGTTCCTTCCAAATCTATTTTTCAGAATTCTTTCCTGGGAGGGAGAGGTATAAGCAATCAGAAACTTGCAGCATATCACACTGATGAGTCAAGGATGGGATGGAAATAAAAACCAATTTACTTCACTTTATATAAATTGCTTGATTTAAATATTACCTGAAATAAAAATGTTATATTTCTCATTTTAAAGAAGACAAACTAAAGCTCAGGAGATGATATTACTTGCCTAGGGGTCATGGCTAATTAATGGCAAATTCAGGACTTGGACAGGGGTCTGTTTCCACTAAAATACACAATCTTTCTATGAAATAAGGGACTCCATGTATTATTTTTAAAGGAATCTTTTATTTCCAGTGAACACAAGCTATTGTTTATCTTGATAGTCTTCCACGCAAAATGATATAGGCTAATTGCTCACACTGTGAAGACAAAACAGACCAAAAAGAAATTGGTTAACAGAAGTTACTGTTGCTTTTCATTCTTATTCCATTTCCCAAGTACTTCTGAGAAATTCATTATTCAATTAAAATTGCTCTATCTTTTCCTCAAAACTTTTAATTTTAATTTATGACAAGAAATCTCTCCCATTTATTATAAGTTGGATATTAAAATATTGCTTTAAAAGTAATGTTAAAAGCAATTCTATGTGTATGTGTTCTTTTATTCAAATGAAGAATCCCATGTTACCAATAATAAACAGCAAACATTTGGGGAGGACTTAAAAATATACCCTTAAATTAAGAAATTATTCCCTTTGCCTTTGAAAAAAGTGAAATATCATCTTTCTTTGCCTTCATGATCACGAGTCTCTTGTGAGGCCATTTCTCATGTCTCAGACCTGAGTAGATGGGGTACATTCTCTGTTGTCTTGGAAATTGTTCTATCATGTCTAAGTATATTGAGTTCAGTTCTTTCCTAGTTTGGATGTGGTTCATTTGAATTTTAGCAAACTGTTTAGTTATATTTAGTATAATTCACATGTAAATTTCTATAATAAACTTCTACATAGCTTACTCTTTGTAGGTAGATTACTATAAAACTATCCTTATATTTCATCGTGGTCAATTCAAGATCCAAAGTCCTTTGCTATTCTTGTTGATAGCTTTTGTAGGCAAATATCTTATCAAATTGCTGTGAAAAGCTAATTGATTATTTAGACAATTTCCTACACTGGAATTTTCATTGCTGTCAACTACATCAGGAAGCTTAATTTACTTGTGTTTACTAGTTTTTACTAGTTTTCCTATGATTTTTTTTACTACTTTTCCTATGATATGACAATAGTTTATAGACCTTCCTTTGATTGAAAACTAGCAGATTTCTGCCAAATCCTAATACAAACAGAAACCATATTCTGTTGCATCTGTGAGAGGGGTCTCAAGGAGAAATTAAATTACTAACAAGATGCTATTTAATTAAATTTGATTACATAGTCTCTCCCCACTAATAGACTTCAGATACCACCTTGCCACTTCTTGGATCACAAAAAAAATTTTGTCTATAATTTAATCATCCTAACATAAAATAGGACATGAACAATGACCTCCTTAACTATTTCCCCTATATTTTAACAACCATTGAATTAATCAAATTCATCCTTTAAATTATCATTAAATGTAATTGTAAACTTGTTAAAAGATTTAAAGAAAAATACTTCCTTGAAATCTGGTTGTCTCTATACCCACTGACTCTTTACATTGATACATTTTTATATTTATACAAATATGAATATGGAACAAAAAACTGACAGGCAAAACTCTCCTTTTAGTCTCTTTGTAAGTGGTGTGGAACTGGGGTATCTCTGTATTAGTCTTGAAACCTTGACTATTTCTTCTCAGTTGAAATAAATGGGAAGAGGAGATCATAAATATGTAGTCAGAAAATTTGGTGCTTTGATATGAAAAGTAGTAGGTCAGATGACAAAGTCTCAAAGACTTTGGGGGTGCAGCATTGCAGATCAGGTGGTCTTTAGCCATTTATTGCTGAAAAGAATGTGTAGTGTGGGTCCAACACTCATAATAGAAGAGGGTCCTGGGTTATCATTTATAGACATGATGATGGGGACATCAGCTTCAAAGAGAGATTGGTTTACCATTGTTTGGTTTAAAATGTGCATTGGGGGTAGGGTTATGGAGGAAGAAAGGAAGGAAGGAAGGAAGGAAGGAAGGAAGGAAGGAAGGAAGGAAGGAAGGAAGGAAGGAAGGAAGGAAGGAAGGAAGGAAGGAAGGAAGAAAAAATTCCTTGTCTTTTTTTTAACTTTCCAAGAGGAGTAAGTGAAAAGATGAAAAATGAACTCTTTTAGCACTTACTGATAGCATGACTGATCCTTTCATTCAGTTATCATCTTTCAAAAGCCAATGCCTTGTGATTGTACGAGACTGTTTGAGAAACTTAACATAGCACCTGGCACAAAATAGCCACTTATTAAGTGGTAGTTGATTGACTAATTTCTTGTTTTAAAATATGAAGATTTGGAGTCAGAAAACCTAGGTTTAAATCCTAGCTTTCCTATTTACTAGCTCTGTGAGACCTTGGCAAGTAATTTACTTTCTGTGGGATTCATTTTCCTCATATGTAATATGTAGATAACATTTGTAGAGTTGATCTAACAAAGTTTTTATGCATCAAATAAGATAATTGTGAACCTTAAAAATTCCCAGACCCTACTTCATAAGACTGGATTAAGACCATTCCCCATTTGGGCAGTGAACTCTACTTAGATCAGGAATGTGAGAACTCACCTACTTAAGTCTGCCCTAGGGGAAGATAAAGTTGTAAACTCTTTTCTGAACAATGAAAAGTACTTAAACCCATACTTAAGCCATGCCTATTTTAGGACTAATACAAAAAGGGTGCTAAGTCCCTATAAAGGTCAGGCAACTTGTGAACTTACAAGGAGCAAAGAGGTGAAAACTTACTCAGAGATTCTAGTCTACTAAGGTGTGAACTAAGAATGGTCTGTCCTTTGAAAAACGTCTACTGTGATGGTAGTTGTAAGGACTTAGGGGAGGTGACATAGGAGAAAATGTCCTTTAAATTGGAGCTCAGATAGGAGCTCAAGGGACATTCTGAAACATTGAGATTGAGGATTGAGCTGGTGAAGGTAGCTGAGATGATGCTGGCCTGTTGTCACTAGAATCCTTGCTTGGACAGATCTTGTGGTGAGTGATTAAGGACTGACTGATCTTTTCTCTTAGGGCTTAGGCCTGGGTTGGCCAGGACTGGCCAGGGCTGGCTTATCCCTTTCTCATTAATTCCTTTTCTCTCTCTTTCTCTCTTTCTTTAATTCCTTATTGTATTAATTAATTATAATTCTCTATAAAACCCAGTTAACTTGGGTATATTTCATAATTGGGAATATTTCCCTGGTGACCACCTTATATATTTGATTTGAAACAAGACACTGTAGTGAAAACATTTTCTGCGGTCACAATTTACTCATCCACTCTTTTATCTATCACAATTTATATTTTCCACTATTTTAATCACTACAGTTTATGACACCCAACTATTTTAACTCTTACAGTTTATGGCTCCCACTCTTTTAAATCTTACATAATGGAAGCAAAGGATTTTGTAATTGTGAGATCAATATAGATGAATAAGGAGAAGAAAGGTTTCATCCATTAAAAAAAAATTACTATCTCTGAATCTCCCTTTTTCTTAATCTGTATCTGGAAGGAAGAAGATCAATAGCCCTTGGAAATAATCATTATCACATATCACAATAATCAGTAGTATCATTATTATTGTTATTGTTGTTAGTAGTAGTAGGAGTAGCAACAGCAGAGCAGCAGAATTAGTAGTAGTAGAAGTAGTGGTAGTACTGTTTATATACTTATTAGTCATCATTATGTCAAGCCTACTGCTCATATAATATTTTCTGCTTCCAAGTTGGTGTCCTGAGCTGCTGATTGGTGAGTATTCTCCATTATTAACTCAACACAGACTGACCACCATTTGCCTGCTGCTCTGTGGACATCATTATCATACTCCAACTCCTGTTCTTTTAATTTACAACTATGGGAACAGTAATTAAATTAACATTCCTAGAAAATACATAAAAGGCAATTGAACTCAGGCTCCAGTCATCATCCTTATGATTTCCAAGTCCAAATCACTTTTGCCTGGCTCGCACTTCCCAAATATGCTGTATTATCCCTTCTGAAAGCTGTAAAGGCAACTAAATGGTCAGGGAATAGAGCATCAGACCCGGAGAGAGAAAGATGTGAGTTCAAATCCAGCCTTAGACAATTACTAGCGATGTGATTCTGGACAACCTCTATCAGACTCAGTTCCCTCAAATGCAAAATGGAGATAATAGCATCTACCTCCCAAAGTTCTTATGGATATGAAATGAAATATTTATAAAAGTACTTAGCACAGTATCTAGCATTGTAGACTGTTATTTTGTTTCTTTCAAACTCCCAGTGTTTAGTACTTTGTCCCTTAGGAAGCACCTAATAAATTATTTTTATTCATTTATTCATTTTTCAATTTGTTATATTAAACTACAGAAGTCATTTTTTTCCATTTAATTCACTTATTTGAAGTGGCTGGAGGGAGGACAGCATAAAGTGAGAATTATCACATAATTATTTCTGAGTAATATTAGCATTAGCTGTCACCAACTTTACCTAATATTTGCTAGTTCCCTTTACCTAATGAATTAGCTATCTTAATAGCTACTTCCTGTGGCTATTTTTCAATACTGATTTGTATTCTATAGTGTATTATTCTATATAAGGAGTTGCCTCATTCAAAGAATTTTCTTATATAATAAACTGTGCTGAGACTCCATATAAAAATTGCATAAAACAAAATTATGTCTTTTATTAATGTCAAGCCAGTGCAAAATGAAGTTTCTTTATTATTTCTATGCTTTTTATTTTTAGGAGAGCATGAAGAAGTTTGAAACAATGTGATTGCAAGAAATTAAAAAAGCAGAGAACATATGACTAAAAATGTTTTTATTTCTACATTGACTTTATTAGAAAGAATCTTACCCCTGAATCTCATTGGAATGACTCCATGAAACTAGCAAATGCTTGCTTTTATTTGACAATCTGTTGAAGTATTATTCCAAAGACAGATAAATCCATTAGAATGAGATTAAGAGGACTGACAGTATACTTATATATACCAATCTGTTTAATGGGGTTGAGGAGTGTTAAATATTCAGTATCATCACTACTTTTTGTGCCTTGAGATTGCTTCCACATTTTTTTATGAAGCCCTCCTATCTTGAGAATTGATGATGAAGATTTGCTTATTGCTGGGATTCAACTGGCTTTCCAAAGAGCAATGGAATCTAAATGAATGGCCGTAATTATGACATTCTATTAAATCCATATTAGGGAAATACAATGCCTAAGATAAAGTTTTCAGAAAATAATTTATTTATTTTTATAGGAAAGACAGAAAAGAAGCCCAACCAAAGGTACTGTGTGTGTGTATGTGTGTGTGTGAGTGTGGGTAGGTTTTGGAGAGTAAATCTTTCAATCTAAAGACAAAGTGAGCAAATTCAGGAACTGTTCTTGGAAATGGGTAGTTGGTGAAAATGATGGGAAGGAAAAAATAGGTAATTGGATATGGATAAAGACTGAAAAGTACGTTGTGAAAGGACTAGTAGAGCTGGCAAGTCATTACCTCTCTGATCCATAGTTTCCTTATATAAAAGGCAGCCACTTTACAAGTGTAGTCTTGAGAAAAGCACTGTGTAAGAACTGAAGAATACTTTCTAATATAATCTATGTAGAAATACGAACATATTTAGTCACACTTTCTCAATTTAAAAAAATTTCTTATAATCACTGAAAGTCTGAATGTTCATTCTGCTTCTTGCTAAATATAACCCCTGCAAACCATAAAAACTTTCTGGACCTTAATTTCTAATTTTTAAAATAACCTGATTATACTAGATTATTTCTATGGTGCTTACCATATTCAAATAGATATTTTAATTTTAATTGACCTTGTTTTTTAAATTGATAGGATCTTTTTTCTTCTTCAGGCAACTAGGTGGTGTAGTATATAGAATGCCCAGTCTAGAGTCAGGAAGAATCATCTTCCTGAGTTCAACACTGTCTTCCAACATTTATTAGCTGTGTGGCTCTGGCCAAGTCACTTAACTCTGTTTACTTCCATTTCTTCATCTGTAAAATGTAAAACCAATCTATTACAGTGTTGGTGAACCTTTAAGATATTGTGTGCCTAAATTGCCCTTTCAAGCATCTTGTAAGTCCCCCCACATTACCCAAGAGAGCAGAGGGAGGAAGTGCTCACCTTGGACTACTGGACAGAGGGGTAGGTGTGCAAAAATGTCCTCAGGTGTGGTGGAGAAGCCAGCCCTCTCTGGCATGCTAGGGCATGTGTGCCACACCTTTCCCAACATGGCTTTAGTATCTTTGCCAAGAGAGCCCTGAATGGGATCATGAAGAATTAGACACACCTGAAAAATGACTGAACAACATTTCTCTTCTTCCCTATCCCTACCTTATGGGGGTGGTGGGAGAGAGCAAAAGGAGTTCCTTGTAATAAATAGTCAAGCAAAAAATATTGCCTCATAGACCATGTTCAAAAAATATATGTCTCTTTCTGCTCTCTGAACCCATTATCTTTATCAGGAGATAAATAGCATGCCTCATCATCAGCTTCTAGAATAATGTAAGGTGACTACATTGACTGTAATTCTTATGACATTTGATGTTGTTTGATATGTGTATACCTATATGCACATATACACATAGCATATGTATGTATACACATATAAGTATATTGGAAACATTTTATTAGCCTATTTTTGCATATACGTATAGATATATGCAATAATACTTGTACATATATGCAATAACAGTCTAACAAATGTTTACAGTATATTTATATATGCATTTTGTATAAAGGTATGTGTGCACATTATTTATATGTGGGCATGTATGTATTAGTGTATATATGTGCATGCATGCATATATAAACAATAAAAAGCTAACTAACTATTTCTAGTAGTAGCTATGTGGTGACAAAATACAGAAGACAGAAGCAAAGATCCATTAGATTTGGAAAAATGAGTTCATGTTTATTTGAACTACACTGCTAAATTGTGAGTTCCTCCATCAGACTGTGAGTTCACTGAATTCAAGAACTCATTTTGCCTTTCTTTGAATCCCCAGTGCTTGGCACTGTGCCTAGCTCATGGCAGGTGCTTAGTAAATGCTGTTGCCTTGAATACTCTATAGATATTTCATTGTTTAGAACAGTGGGAAACAGAATCTTTTTTTGTAAGCTAAAAGATATTTTGAAAATTTGAAAAATGGTTTATTTCAATATCCCAAAAAGACCTGTTTCAAATCTACATATTCAGAGTAAAAATATTTTAAAACTAACCCACTTGTCTATCAATGGTAATCAATGTAAATGTTGGCAGGACTGCAGCAGCCCACAGAGAATGCCCCAAAGCCATCTTATTAGAGCTCCAAACATTCAAATGTTATTGCTAAAAAAAAAAAATCTGCTGGGAATGATAATGAAACCTTTAACCTCAGGCAGGAAAGAGCTCTGTTTTAGTACACAAACAGAAAAGATGTCTCCCTTCCACATCCTATAACTAGATAGTGGTATGACACAGACTTTTTTGGAAGGACTTAGGAGAAAGTGAGTATTGTCCCCATTGAATTTTATGTTATTAAAAAAATTTTAAAGACATTTAAAAATCTACAATAATATTTCTTAAGCAGAAAGAAATCAAAATGAAATGGACTTTTTTTTTCAGAATGGAGGAAATTCTTTTAAAGCCAGTGAATTAGCATTTGCACACTCCTATGTGTGTGTGTTTACTGTTTGAAACAGATGCTGGATTTTTTCTCCTAAGGTATTAGAAAGTCATTGCTGACAGGTGAGTGTAGTTGTCATCACTTACTCTTAACATTTAGACTGTCAAATGTGATTCCAACCTGCCAGCTATTAAGTGCCAATTATTATTCCTGAAGTGGTGAACATGATGTGTGACAGTTATTTCATATCTAGGACCTTCTTGCAAATCTTCCAGATTCCCCTTTTCTCTCCTGCACTTAATCTATTTAAGGAAAAGTGATGTCAGTTATGGAATTGGTTTGGAGGTAGAAAATGCCCATAGGAGGTATTACTAGTACTTAACTAGCTTGAAGAAAACCCCAAAACTTGACTCAGAAAGATCATAGGTGAAATCTGAACAGTATTAACAGGTATCAGTATATATATGCTGCTAGACTAGGGAGCCACATGCAATTTCAGCTAAATAATAGCTGTTTGTTTCCTTCTAATAACTTAATTCAACAATCAATCAACAGACAATTAGTAAATACTTGCTATAAAGCAGACATCCTATTAGCCACTGGGAATAAAAACATAGAAATGATACAAATTGAACTATTACAAGATGGTTTAAAAACAAAAACAAAAACAAAAGAAATGATACAGTTCCTGCCCTCAAAGGCATTACAATCTCCTAAGGATCTAACATGTTCACAGTAGGTAAGTAAAAGCTAAATACAAAATAAATGCATGGTCAGTTGGTAAAGGAAGAGAAGACTACCAAATGGGAGGAAGAGATCAAGAAGAGTACCCCAGGAAAGGCTTGAAGGTAGCTAGGACTTCAAGAGATGGAGATGAAAGCATGCTAGGCATGAGGGGCAGAATAGACAAAGGAACAGAGATAGGATATGGTATGTTGTTTATGGGAACATCAAGTTGGCTGGCATAAAGAATACATAAGGGAAAGTAAAATTTACAGGATTGACAGAATGCTGCTACAATGCTAAAGCAATTAGTTAATTCAATTTGGTTTATTAAAGGCAAAATCAGGCAGACTAGAGAAAATTGTTTTACAAGCATATAAATGCACATAACTTATCCCCCCCATCATATACACATACATACATATGCATCTGCTCATCTAAATTTACTTTGTTGTTGTCACAACTAATTTACCTCTGTCTATATTAAAGAATATAATTTAAACCTCAGTCATTTTGAGTGAACAGCTAAGAGGCAATTGATTAATTTGCTGAAAACTTTCAGTTTCTAATGAAAAAAGCAGAGGGGACCTATTGGAAAGCATATACTATGGAGTGACTAGGTATCTCAGTGAATTAAGGTCCTGAGTTCAAATTTGACTTCAGATGCTTCCTTAACTATGTAACTTTGGGCAAGTCACTTACCTCAATTGCCCAAACCTTACTGATCTTTTGCCTTGGAACTGATACTTATTGATTATTGATTCTAAGTATTAATTCTAAGATAATAGGTAAGAATAAAGAAAAAAATAAAAACTTTGCACTACCCAGGGATTAATGATTATCAGCAAATAAATAATTTAAAGTAATAAATTTAATAATAAGTAATGGCTTTTTTCATCTTTCATCATTTAAATTTTCCAAATTCTTCAATAAGAAATAACATGTCAGGATTATTTTGTTTTACATTTCTTTGTATTATTTTGACTATTCCTACATATATCTAACAGGTAACAAAGGAAAAAAATATATAAGTTCTGACTATATGTGTACTAAATCATGGGAATATAACTACAAGCAAAAAATACAGTCCTTGCCCTCAAGGAATTTCCATTCTAAACAGGGAAGGCAACACACACAAACAACCTGAAAAATGGGGAATTGTGGAGGAGTGATGAAGGTAATGACAGTAGGGCCATGGTTTTGATGTCCAGAAACCAGGCAGATGGTCAATAGGGATGTGAAGCTGGCCTGGGTTTCTCCACAAAATGTAGGCTCAAGGAGGAACTCACCAATGGGGAAAAGGGGTAGGCCTCTTATAAGAGGGATATCCTAGATTGGGAAATTGTTAGGATTAGTTGTATGTTCCAGGGCAATGTTCTTAGGCATTGAGGGAAATTCCAGGACAAGAGAGTATCAAGGGAATGGTTTAAAAACCTGCAAGCCAGGGAAAATGAGGGGAAGTGAATGAACGTTTAGAATTTAAAATTCTTTTTAGGATTGTTTATTGAGGGAAGCTAGAGGGGTCAGTGTATTGAGAGCCAGGTGTAGTGTCAGCAGGTCTGGGGTTCAAATATAGCTGCAGACACTTCCTAGCTGTATGATCCTGGGCAAGTCATTTAATCCCTTTTGTCTAGACCTTATTACTCTTTGACCTTGGAACTAATACACAGTGTTGATTCTGAGACCAAAAGAAAAGGTCTTATAAAAACAACCAAAACCACTGTTTGCTCTTATTCTTTGATTTTTATCAATTATGGAATGACTTTTCATCTTAAATATTTCTGTTAGTAGCCTATGTATCTTGGATATCAAACCCCTAATCAGAGATATTTCACATGAAGTTTGTATTTTCCATTCTACTACATCCCATATTACCCTAAATGCAATAATTGTATTTGAGCAAAAACTTTTCAATTTCATAGAATCCAAATTGTTTATTCTATCTTTTGTAATTGCCTGATCCCTTGTGTGCTTAAAAGTTCATGACGTACTCTTAGCTAGGAAAAGTACATAATAGTGGGTGATTGAGTTAAGGCATTTCTGATTCTTCTATGTCTAATATGTTTCATTGACCTGCTGTTCTCTTTTACATCTTTTAAGGTTCTGAAGATCTCTTCTTTAAATTGTACTTTGAATTCCAAATGTATTATCCTCCCTTCATTCTTGCAGATTTTTCTTTATTTCCCTTGAAATAAGATTTATTTTCCCCTCCAAATGAATTAAAAAAAATATTTTGTTTAGCTCTATAAAACAATTTTGATAGTTTTGATAGTTTGATTTGTTTAGCATCAAATCTTCAAGTTATCTTTGTTAGCATTGTCATTTTTATTATATTGACAGAACCTAGCCATAAGCACTGATTATTCCTCCAGTAACTTAATGCATTTATTTCTTCAAGGAAGTTTTTGTAACTGATTCTACTTAGGCATTTAGTATAGTCTGATAAATTCATTGAAACCCAAATATTCTCTATTTACTCTTAGATTTTGTCATTATTATATAAATTTTATGTTGAGTTTTGTGGATTTATTTCATAAACTGAAGCCTTAAGATTTTGGTGACCTAATCGCTCCATCATAAGTACATCTTCCTTCTTAGATAATTTATATTACTTTTTAATTGTAACCCTGCAGGTGTGAATCTAGAGACATGTTTTTGGGATGCATTCTTAAACATGGTGCTACTTCACTCTGAGCCATAGTTTAGTATAAGCAGTATGCTACACTATTGCCTCCTTAAATGGGACCTAGTTTAGCCAGGAACAATGTTATAATCGGTATCTCTCTGATTCTTTAGGGGATGCTTAAAAGCTGTGATAGACATTCAGGAAGACAGTATAGAAAAGTTTGACCTGCTTTTCTTGACAATTCCATTCCTTATTTATTAAGTAGATACTGTATGCCAGGTAATAGTCTAAGCATTAAGGGTATGAATGCACAAGTCAAAGCAACTTCTGTCTGAAAAGAGCTTCCATTTCTTTTTGGAGAAGTCATCATACACACTTATATAAGTACATAGAAAATAAATACAAAATAATTTTTGCAGGTGTTAATTTGAGTGTGAAAATAGGAAGAGGCACCATATTTGTCAGGTGATACAAATGAAACTTTAAAAGCCACTGGGTTTCTAAGAGGTGAAGATAAAAGCATCCTGGGTAATGTTATTTTTAAAATTTCATTTAAAACTTGTAATATAGATATAACTGGACTCAAATAAATGCAAGCATTTATTCTTTGTACTATGCCAGTAGCTTTACATATGTATATTTTATATTGTGTAATTAGAATCTGCTCCCCAGAACTCTCTTTCCCAGCTTTCCATTTTTTATTCTTAAAGGGTTTACGCTTTGAAGATAAAGTTGTGGGTGTAGCTCCTCCCTCTCTCTCTGTTTCCTGGAAGGTGACTGGAGGTTTGGTGAGAGCCAGGCAGGAGAATTTTATCCACATGGTTTTACTTAGGCTTTATACTTTTGTTCTTTTGTTTCTTCTATTTCAAGTGATTAATAATAAACCTTATAAAATATAATACTTGGAGTTATTTGACATTAATTTAAATTTAACAATATGCATACATTTATAAACTTAAAATATATTTGAGACATGTAAATAATTTTAAAAAATCTCATATGCCCAATAAGTATTTTTCTTATATAGGAAAGATGCATATGAGTGGAGAAATGATTATATATTCCCAGCAAGAATTTAATACCTGCTGAGCTCTTTTGACTATGACAAAAGCATGTGTGGTATAGCCTTAATAAAAAAAATGAGTCAGGACATGCTGTTCAACAAAGAAAATCTCTTTTTTATAGATATTTTAACCCCATGAAAAATAAAAATCACAATGAAATTTTTACAATTAGAAAATGTGCAAACTAGGTTATTTTTCTAAAATTTTATTTTAAAAATCAAATGCATATTATTGTTAGGTCTCAAAAGACACTCAGAGTTTGAATTTAAAAGTTTCAGCTGTCTCTGAAAGGTCATTCAAGCCCTTCTAGGAACATTGACCCTTTATAACCCAGGGATGCCACTAGTCAGCCAATATTTGGTAGTGTCACATAGACACAGGTCCATTAGCTCCTTCCTTGTTTGCTGGTCCATAGCAGAAAAAGCAAAAGCAAAAAAAAAAAAAGCCCAACATAACCCCCAGCATATCAAGGAAGACATCTCCTCAGGAAAATTACACAGTATATCTACCCTTCACAGCCCTCTGAGGCTCACCTGAATCACCTTTGTGACCAGTCCCAAATGTCTAAAAGCATAAAGATCAGTTAGTATAATTTATCAGCTTTACTACCTGTTTTCTCTGCTGCTTAAAATCTTTAGTAATGGCACCTCATTGGTCCAGTAGAATACTAATGTTATTTGCCACTTTAGTGCTAAATTACCTAGCTGCTTCTCTCAGCTTTGGCAAAGTCTCAAGCCATGGCATGAACTTGTTTTCTGACACTGCTAAGAATAAATGCATATCCAATTTCATTTTTATGCTTGGATGCTATTTTCTAAGGGTTTCTTATTGTATGCATAGCTAAGGCAACAGAAAAAAAAAACAAGAGAAATGTATTGTGTTCTGAAAAAGTATTTAAAATATTCATACCTATTTTATTATATTAGATATATATTGATTGATCAATCCATCAATTGATCAATTGATAGGTAGCAAATGGATATAGCACTTATTAAACACTTACTTTGAGTCAGGCAATGAGATAAGCACTGAGAATATAAATATAAGCAAAAAGAAAGAGCTCATACCTTCAAGGAGTTTATATTTTAATAGAGAAAGGTAACAACAACAAAAAAGAAAGAGCCAAAAAGTGAGAAGGAAGTAAGGTATAAAATCTAAAGTCAGGAGAACAGCAAGTGATAAGTGAGCATAGCTAACCTACACATTTCCCCAAAAGAAAATTTCAGGCAGAAATTCATCAATGGAAGAAGGGAATAATTGGGGAGGTAGTATCTTTAGGAGAAGAAAGTACTTGAGAAAGATGGGTCAGGAGAGAAATAAGCTTAGAAAATGTGAATATAGGAAATATTGAAAATAAATATGGAAGACAATTATGAATTTTACTCCAACTGAAGTGGTGCTCTTAATTTCTAATAAGCCATACAATAAACATATTTCATATTTTTCATTTCAAATAATAGCATTATTACCAACATCAGTATGGTGTTAATTAGTTATTAAAGTTCCACAGGAACATGACATTGTGAAAGTCAGGAGAATTGGGTTCACACTTCAAAATAGATCTTTTTGATCTATGTAATCTTAAGGAACTACTCTAAGTCAAATTTTCTTATCTTTGTATTATTTCCATTATTTAACACACAAAATTGTTGTGAGAGAAATAAGTTGGAAATTTTGAACACTATATAAGTGACTTATTCTTAGTAATAGTAATTGATAAAAAATATTAACAACACTAAACACACTATAAAAATGTAAGTTGTATTAATATGCTGAAGAAACCTATGCTAGAACTAAAATAATTTTTTTTTAAACCTTTACCTTTCTTCTTGAAGTTAATACTGTGTATTGAAGAGTGGTAAGAGCTAGGCAATGGAGGTTAAGTGACTTGCCCAGGGTTACACAGCTGGGAAGTGTCTGAGGCCAGATTTGAACCTAGGACCTCCCATCTCTGGGCCTGGCTCTCAATCCAAAGAGCCGCCCATCTGCCCCTAGAACTGAAATATTTTTGATGGCACTCCAGGGATGATTTTCAAGATAATTCAAAAAGCAAGAATGCCAAAGTAATGAAAAATAACACATTTTATTATTAACAAAAAGCCAAAATTAGTAAATAGTACTATATATGCCTATATTCTTATTCCTAATACATATTTATGAAAATGATATTCTCTTATATTAATAGCATCTTTGATAAAAACATAAAAGTGTACCAGCTGCTGAAGCTGATTCTCAGTTAGTAGACTCCATGTGGGAGAGGGAGGGAACAAGCATTTATTTAACAGGTATTATGTGTCCATTGAAGTAGCTAAGCCACTTGATAGATAAAGCCCTGGGTCTGGAGTCAGGAAGACCTAGGAACAAATCTGGCCTCTGGCAAGTCACTTAGTCTCAAGAAACCCCCTGGAGTCCATTGGCTTGCTATGGTTCATAGGGTCATGAAGAGTAAAAATCAACTGCACAACTGATCAGCAGTAGCAAATGTGCCAAACTGGATGTTAAAAACTTTACAAATATTATCTCATTTAACCTTATTGGATCTTCATAACACCCGTGGGAGGTTGATGCTATTACCATCCCCACTTTACAGTTGAAGAAATTATGGCATACAGAGGGAAGTGCTTTGCCCAGGGTTAAAAAATTAGTAAGTGGCTAAAGACATGTTTGAACCTGTCTTCCTGACTCTAGAGTGACATTCTGTCACTTATATTATGATTCAAATGATATAATTGACTTAAAAGTACAGAAAATACAAATCCCACTTTTTCATTGATTTCCAGAAGTTATTTGATTACCAGTAATAGATTCTTTTCCAGCAAAGTGTTTCTCATTCGTATTTCAGAATAAAAATGATTACTTGATAGATATAAACAGGATTCACCTTGTTTAAAAGTCCTCTGATTATCAATATTAAGACAAAAACAATGTTATGTGATCATCAGAAGTTTTCATCATTGTCATGGAAAGTTACCTTGCAGAACTCAATGAAAAGACAGTTTCTTCACTGAGAGTTCCCTATACCAATGGAATTACAGGTTCAGGTGATATTTTAAACTAAGATTCCTTTTCATCCTAACTCCTACAATGATGATTCAGACACTGGGAACAAGACTAATTCTATCAGTGTTAGTTAGTAATAGTCTCTCGGTAACCGAGGATGACGATTGTCTTTGTGCGCTTTCATCTCTGATGTAGATGAGTGTGCACAAAGACACTTGTGCGTGAAGGAGATTTAAGTGGAAAAGTCGATGCACAGAGACAGTCCCACTCTCTCGGCATTGGAAGTCTGGGTCTAGTGGCACGAAAAGTTGTTACACCTGGAGACTTCCTCAGCTGCATTGGATGACTGAACAACAATAACAAGGCATTAGGTGAGGTGATGAGGATGGAGGCGTCATGCTGTTGGTAGACAGGAGGATGTAGCTGGATAATGAAGTGCATATGGCAAGTCCAGTGACAAAGACTGGAAAAATAGGAAGCGGCCATGTTGTAACTGGACAAAGGACTTTATATTTGATCCTACAAGTAACCGGGTACCACTGGAAATGACTGAATTGGAGGCTGTGGAGACAGTGTTCTCTCCTGGCTCAGTTCCTGGGACTTGTGTATGAAGACAAAAATATGGCTAATGCCCATGTTCTATCCAGGACACAATTTTTCCCCATCAATAATTATATATTTTAAGCATATTCCATATGCAAACTAATATAAGAGCGATGTATGGAAAGGAAAGACACATCATTCATTTAGAAAAAAATAAATAATATAAAGCACTAATTGAAAAATGGTCAAATTAGTAATGAGGAAAAATGAGGAGTGATAGATCAGTGTGGTATTGGGTTGCTAAGGAAATCTTAATGGAGTAAGACGGCCTTGAAAAATTGGGTAGGGAGAAATGAGATTGACAGCAAGGGGAAAGGGATTCTAGAATTTTTCAACTTGAATAAAGATAAGGCAACCTTTAATTTACTGTTTAAAGGACGTTGAATAAAGTGGCCTGTTGGCAATGTAGAGGGCATATCTGGGGATAGTGGGAAATAATGCATGTTATATCAGAGTATCTTTCTCTTTCACCCCACCAAGCACCTAGCAAAATACATTATCATATATATTTGTCCTCTCTGCATCCATCCTTTGTCAAAAAAATCAATTAGAAAAAATCTAGCTTTACTTAAGGATGCTATTTTTTTAAGAAATAAATGCAAAATGTTGAACAAAAATACAAATAAATAATTATTAAAAACATTTGTTTCTGTCTTTATTTGGACTTTCTTAATATTTACCTAAGTATAGACATTATTTTATCATTCTTTGTTATTATTCATGATCTAGATCATTCCATCCTTTTCAGTTCATTAGTTATTTCATCTTCACAAAAGCTTAAGAACATTCTTTTCATGTTCCTGCTTCTTCTCTAAAGATTTGTTGATTAAAAAGTACCTAGTTGCCAGTGGTGTTAAACCTTCTGATTATATATTGTTGTTTAGAAATTTCACCAGAGGATGCTAATGGTCCTTAGCTCTACATTGAATAGTGTGAGTATGCTGGCTTACCTAGATTTTTGCATTTTACTGGCATCCAGATGTTTTAGGAAGCAGTAGCATAATTGAACTGAACTTAGACAAAAGTGAACAAAATGACAAAAGTGAACTGTAGCCCTTAGTATAGATCCCTTCTAGAAAGATCAAAATAATGAGCAAGTGTGATGTTAATAATAACAATAACAATTGTAAATAAGATTTATATAATGCTTTAAAATTTGTAAAGTATTTTTCTTTAGCTATCTGGGAATAATTCTTCACTAAATAAAGCATCATTGGTCTTACCTATATCTCAAGCCATTTTCTTATATACTTATGTACATTTTAATGACTCTGTGATCTCATTTGTGCTGGTATTCTGTGGGTGTACACTTCAGTGCTACAAATAACAACCCATCCTTGGCTCCATTTCTATTTGCCTCATATCTGTGTCTTCTCATAAATCCTTCCTGGGATCTACCTGCTTGTTCTCTTAAATAAGATACCTGTGGTGCCTAGGAAGAAAGGAGCCTCCAAACCAGAAATAAAAATAAGTCTAGATCATTTTACAATTCTTCAAAGATGAAAGTTATTTTGTAAATCTCTTCTTAATTTTGTCAATGTCTTCTTTGTTTATTACTACTTTAAATCTTTGTCTTTGCCCCTGTGTTGCAGAGATGCATCCATGATCTCATTTGTGAGACTACAATCAATTTTATACTTCCTTTTCCTGTATGTGATTAAAAATCATTTTGTATCTCCTTTTCTTTCATTTTTCTTGCCCATTAAAATAAACAACACTTTTACTTTCCAAATCACAGGCTTTTGCTTTCTCCTTTTCACTACCCTTCCCCACAATTTAAAAGAAAAACTCTTGTAATAAATATGCATAATTCAGATATAAAGTTCCCGTGTTGCCTATGGCCAAAAATGCATGTTTTATTCTACATCTTGAATGTATAACTTGTAAGTCCTCTGGAAACATGTCTGTTTTTTTTTTTTTTAATTTTAGCACTGGGTTTGTTTTTTTACAGTCATTTCTCCTTATTTTGTCTCTCACATTGAACCCTTCATTGTAACAAAAATCTTAAACACACACACAAACCCCATTTTTAGTGACACCAACCAACACAACAACTACATGACAACCTTCATGGCAGGATTTAGACGAGGAAAATGTACTTCATTATCAGTTTTTTCTTCTCTGTGCATTTTCAGAATCCTCCAAAGATCAACTAAATGGTACTGGGGGCCTTCCTGCCACTCTTTTGATATCTTCCGTATGTAATTTAGTCTTTCTAGTAGTGTGCCAATGGATTGGTGCTTGTACAAGAATGTACTTTAAGAGCCTGAAGAGTTAAATTAATGCTTGCAGATGGACTAAGGACAACATAAGCCTCATTATCCTATCCTTTTCTATGCCCAACTTCCACCACTGATCACTGCTAAAGAGGCAGGAAAGGCACTTTTGATATTTTTTATTATATCATGAACTTCCAGAAGTCACAGCAATCTTCATGTGATAGTATCTTTTAGTGGTTGTTCTGGCCTAGGAACTGTAACATACCCATGGCTCTTTTAACTGTTAAGGTGGTGATTCATTAAAAAACATGGTAAATTCAGGAATTAATGGTCATCCCCACATTGTCCAATGGTCATCCCCACACTGGGTCTTACTACGTGAGCTAACTCACAGAAACAGCAATAACTGTTGTTCATCTAAGCAGCATTGGTCTAGATAATCTCTAGGGCTCTTTTCTCCTAAATCCCATGATCTCTAAAAGGAAAAATACAATTCCCCTACAAAAGCAAAGACAAACCCTATATTAACCTCATAATTCTCTCTACACCTTTTTTCCCTATGATATGTGTTTGTGTTTTATTCCACATAAACCCTCCCCATGTTGTCTTTTTATTCTACCTCTGAAAACTCCTTGCCTACATCCCCATCAAAATTTAGGGGCATTTACCTTTATTGTACCTATCCCTTAAGCCTTAAGGTTACTCTGATATGTTGGGCCAATATAGCCTCTTTCCTCTGGAACTGTTTCCCTATATCCCTTAGCAATAACTAATCGCTTCTTGCTATCACTTTAATCCCCCAAGACTTTTCCTCCTCCTCCTCTTCCTCTTCTTCTTTCGTCTCCTCCTCCTCTTCCTTTTCTTCCTCCTCCTCCTCCTCTTATTTCTCATCCTTCTTTTCCTCTTCTTTCTCCTCCTCTTCTTCTTCCTCTTCCTCCTCCTCCTCCTCCTCCTCCTCCTCTTCTTCTTCCCTTTTTTATTGCTATCTTCACCAATCTACCTTACTTTCAGGTAAGCCCATAAGCCCCTGCAGGGTTGCCACATTTTCAACCAAGTCAGTGTCAGGAACATGATATGGACATGATAATCACAACAAAATGTTCTATAGGTTTGATATAACACAGGAAGAGACCTCAGAAGCTATCTGTCCCAACTCCGTCATTTTACAAAGAGGCTATAAGTGATTTGTTTGTTATCTAGTTAGTATCAATTATCAATATTTGAATTTAGCTTGTGTGACTCCAAGTTCAGTACTTTTCCCATTTTGCTACACCCATATAATGTTGCCACATCTGTTTGAAGTATTTCCCATTTGGGAAGGCTTTGGATTTTGTTGGTAGAACCATCATGTACCTGAGCTTACCTTTATACAATAATGAAACACTGGAAGAGGTGTGGAAATTTCAATAAGCCTGAGGGTTAGAGACCATCCAAACAGTACAGAGATATCCAAATGGGGGAGAAGTTGGAAATTTACATCATTCTGTAGTAGGGATATGAAAGAAATGAATTCAGGATAAAGAAACAAATTCAGGATGATGGCTTTGCTATAAGTTGGATTAGATCAGATGAGTTCAGAGGCTTCCACAGGAAGATAGCAAGGAGTAGAGAATCCACCTGGAATAGAAAAGTACGGGAGTATAAAGGAAGAGTAGCAGTGTACAATACTTAGAGATATTCAATCTGCATCATACTTTGAATCTTGTGGATTTGTGTTTAGTGCAAATATTCCTGGAGCAGAGTTCACATAATACAATAAAGGTATCCAGGCTGTTCTTTTTACACTGAAGAGGGAATGTGTTTGGGAAACCACATGCTTCTATGTCCTAAATGTGAGAACAAATAGTTGGTAAGTATATATATATATATATATATATATATATATATATGGAGAAATAGAAAAGTAAATAATATAGATAAAAGTAAAAGTAAATAAGTATAGGTAGATAGAAGAAGAGAAGAGAAGGAAAGAAGGAAGAAAGGAAGGAAATAAATATGGAAAAATGAAAGAAAGGAAAAGATGAATACAATTGACAAATCAATAAACATAGGATATTTGGCTCAATTGAGATAGTGAATATAAAGTACTTTATAAATCATAAAATGCTATATAAATGGTAGCTATATTGTCATGATTACTGCTACCACCACTACTAATACTCCTACTATTAGTATTGCTAGTATTACTACTACTGCCACTACTATTATTACCCTAGAGTTACCAGGCCTCCATTCTGGCAATGACTTTATTCAATGAGCCATATCCTGAACACCTGCTAAGCTTAAGTAATGGTCATAGAGCAATATAGGAGTGGGCTAGTAATGTTTTAACAGCCAGGCTTTTAAAAGCATGGGTATATAATTTTAAGTTTAATTTATGTGATTAATACTTTTTAATGTCTGGATTATCAACAAGAAAAAGAAATGAGATCCTAATATGCTGACTGATTTCTGAGACATAAATGATCATACTGGAAATATAACAATTAGCTCTTCAACCTGATTAGAGCTAATTCTAGCACAGATTTAGAAAGATTGATAAGATGGTAGTTAGAAAAAAGAAAGGAAGGATGAAAGGAAGGAAGGGAAAGAAAGATAGAATACTAATTTATCACTTAACTACATTTTAGGCATTGTGCTAGGTATAGATGATTAAAATACAAAAAGCAAGATAGTTCCTACCCTCAAGAAACTTACATTCTGTTAGGGGAAAACCACATAATAAGGAAGAATTAGAAAAGGATTGGAGAGGTACCTTCTGTGCTATGGGAGAATTTTTGTTGCAGGTGAGGGAATGTACTTTTCTTATACTGTTAAAGTTGATCAGGAAGCATTTATTAGGTGCTCAAGGCAGGCTAAGAATTTTGCTAGGCAATACATAATCACATCATAGGAGGATAGATAGTGTGGTAGAGTTTTTAAGCACTCTAAATTTGGAATCAGAGACCCTGTATTTGAATCTGATGCTTAGTATAGGTGTGAAGTAGAGAAGTTATTTAACTTTCCTGGGCCCCCCTTTCCTAATCCATAAAAAAATCATTTTCAGAAATGCTTTCAAGAATGTATCTACTACAGGAAGTTTGGTGGCTCAGTGAATTGAGAGCCAGGCCTAGAGATAGGAGGTCCTGTGTTCAAATCTGGTCTCAGTCACTTCTTAGCTGTGTGACCCTAGGCAAGTCACTGATTGCCTAGCTCTTATTGTTCTTCTGCCTTGGAACCAATACTCTGTACTTATTCTAAGATGGAAATTAAAGGTTTAGTGGGGGAAAATGAATATATTTATCTATTCTACATGAATGTGAGGAAAATACTTTTTTAGTCCCAAAGTGCTATTTAATTTGTTTTGAAATGGTGTTTGTGATTCCATTTGGTGTTTAGAATTGTAATAGATAATATTGAGGGGGTATATTTGGTACTTGATAACTAATGGATCAGGTAGTTATCTTCTTTTGCCTCTCCTCCTCCCTCTATACCTCCCTTCTTCCCTCTTCCAGCCTCCCTTCCTCCCCTCTTCTTCTTCAGCTTCCCCTTCTCCTGGTTTCTAAATCAATCAGGGTGAGTTAATGATGTTTCAAATGAAAATACCCTCTATCTTCTTTTATCTTAAATAAGGGTCTATTTGAGGAAGACAGGAAAGATGAATGATGAGGGTAAGTGGATTGGGGTTTCCCTAATTCTATAATTAACCTTAGGTTGGAGGATATTGAGAGAAATGGTTGATAGTGTTATGGGCACTGGAAGGATACCTTTGGGGTTTGGGAAGGATACCTTTTGCAAGCATGCAAGACTTCAAAACTTAGCTTAAAAACCAAAAGAGATTTATTAATTTAGAAAGTAATGTTGATAGTGACCAGGAGGATAGCAAGGTGGAACAGCAAGATGGGGAGCAGTTCCTTGGGAGGACAGCATGAAAGGAAAGCCTGTTCCCCCCAATGACATCAGTTCTGGGGATTTTTATACCTTTTAAAACAGAGTTAGTCACTCAGGCATGAGGTGGGGTGATCATACTGGGGTCTGCCTGGGGACATAAAGATTTCTTAGTTTTAGGGAACAAACAGATGTCTGATAGGATTGAGGTGTGGCTTGAAGGTGCATCTTTCTGTCCATCTAGAGGACAATCAAAGGAAGATAGTCATCTCAGGACACTAGAGGGATCATTGGGTGTTTTTAGGCTAAGAGTCACAAGGATGCAAGGGCAAGGGAATTTCCCTGATAATAGTTGGCCTGGGTTTTTGGGGGTACAGTTCCCATGTCAATAGGTCTAGTATTTCAGTCACTATCACCAACAGAGCAAGTCAGAGAGATATATGGACTATTGTCCTTCTTCTTCTGCCTTCAAAGTCACCAGGCCACCTCCAGCTTGATTATCCCAAGTCTCAGAGATAAACCCAGTTTCTTCCTTCCCTGATTCAAAGGCAGTCAGGAAATCAGTCAGGACCCTGATTCAAAGGGCACCCTCATTCACCCAGCAGTTGGTTTGGCTCCAAACTGCCTTTCCTGGTAACATTCCAAATCAGAATCTTCATTTGATTGATGGTCAGGTCACCATTCAGCCACTGCTTCTGTCCTTTTGCATGCCTTATAATTTCTATCTTCCACAAAACTCCCAGTGAAGAAACTCCTCCTACCAGTGAAGAGTGGAACTTCCTCTTCTAATGATAGTCTTAAGCAAGAGTTGTCTGCACAGAGAGTTAAGTGACATGTCCTAAGTCACAGAATCAGTTTGTGTTATATGTAGGACTTGAACTTCCTGCCTTGGAGGTCAACTCACTAGCCTCTCTCCCTTATCCTAAATTGGTCAATGTTAGACCATAACCCTCAGGAAAACTTTCTTCAAAATCCCCTGCACATAGCAACTACCTAACAATCTTCAGGAAAATTCAGGCACCTGAGACTATTTTTAATGCAATTATCCAGGTAATTTGGGTAAGAGTTTGCCTGAATTCCTGAACTATTTATAGCTGTGAAGATTATGGTTCCTAGATTATGGTTCTGGCCCATAAATAATCATTCTGGGCTGCCTTCCCAACACTAATGCAAACTTGTCTCATTTTATGGCATGCTCACATCACCTGCCACTAATATGCAAATTTCCTCTTGGGTTGGGCTATAATTCTGAAATGTTGAGACAGATCCCAGAATAGTGGCAATTCAGAGACAAATAACCCAAATGAGAAATAAGAGCAGGAGCCTTTTGGGTAATTCACAAAATATGCTTTACCATATAAAATAAGACTTTAGAGAGAGTCTAAGATCTGCAGAAATTAAAGAAGTAGATCTTTTCTAGCAATAAAAGAAAAAATTGGTTCATTTATTGTCTCTCCCAAATGATCAATTTCCTACTTCACTGAAAGATATAAGGAGTTTGAGAATTGTGAGGACTGTTTTAGGAATATCCAAAGCCCCAAAGTCTTCTTTTACCTGATATTTAGACTTAAACTTTGTCCTAACAAATGTCAGCAGGATTTCTTTTCTAATTACTGTTGCCTCATGCTCCTCTTCTTACCCCTCAAGCTAGATAATTATCCTATTTGAAATAGCTCCCATTTCTATATTGATTGCAACCTTTTTCCACAATGACCCTGTAGATAAGGGTATGACTATTTTCCCAATTTTTTGATGAGAAAACTGAGGATTGGAAAGGTTAAATGAATTACCTATGGCCACACTATTAGTATGTGGCAGAACCTTTCAACAATACATTTCTGTGGTGAGCCCCATGATGAGAACATGAGGCTGATTACATATTATGGTGCTCATTTCTAATCAGAACTATATGCATTTGGTGGGAAACTAGGTGGCATAATGGAAATGAACCAGGCTTGAGGTCAGGAAGACTCATATTCCCAAGTTCAAACCTAACCTCAAACACTAGCTGTGTGTCTCTGAGCAAGACATTTAACCCTGTTTGCCTAACTTAATTTCTTCATCTGTAAACAACTCCAAGATTTCTAATTTAAAGAAATGAAATAAGGTCTCAAAGAGGTGGAAACATTTGAAAAAAAAAATGACTGAACAAGAGCAAAATATGCTTGGCACATATAGAGAGGTTATATACTTTCACATCAATTGACCTCAACAAACAGTGAGTGCTTCCTATATTTTAGAAATTGTGATAAAGAGCCAAACATGAAAATAGGATGGTTTCTGTTCTCAGAGAGTTTGCATTTTACTTGGAAGGTGCAATATATGCATAGACAAGTGGGAAAGGAATGAAGAGGGAGAGAGAGCCACAGACCGATATAAACAAAGATCTAGAGAGATGAAGAAAGAAGCAAATGAAATAATCTAGGTATAACACTTTTCACAGAACTCTTTAAAGGTTAGCTCTTTTTATTAAACTTGTATATATGATAAAGGTTGCTTAAATAGGTCTGTTATTTGGTCTCAATCTCATAGAACTTACATTTTATGCAACACAGGTAGCCAACAAAAAGCACAATCTGACTGACCAACACTCCAACTCTCTTCCCATCAGCAGCTCCTATTAACTCTATGTGGCAACAAGCTACACTAAAAGAGTCTGTGTTTTCATATGCTACAAATAATACACAAGAGTCTGGATAGAAACTGCAGTGATCACACCCACTACCATACCTTGAGGAATGTTTGCAAAATGATTGACGGAAAAGGAGATGGAGGGAAAATTCCTATCCATGAGAACCTTCCTTATTCCAGGCTATTATGGCTATTTACTTGGGCAGCCAGGTGACACAGTGAATAGGACAAGTTTGGAGTCAAGAAGATATGAGTTTGAATTTGATCTCAGACACTTATTAGCTGTACGACTCTGGACAAGTTACTTAATCCTGTTTGCCTCAGTTTCCTCATCTGTAAAATGAGATAGAGAAGAAAATATTTCTAATATTTCTGCCAAGAAAACCCCAAATGGAGCCATGAAGAGTAGGACATGATTAAAACAATGAAACAACAAAAACGTATATGCATGTGTCAATGTGTCTATATATGTGTGCAAATGTTCATTTGCATATATTGGGGAAATGTTCTTGTGGCCTTACTCTATAATGCCAAAGCTTGCCATTCTGTTATACATACAAAGGAGTTTTGAATACCATAATGGGAGGCTATTAAAAAAGCAGGGACATGTTGTTAAAATAGATTTGTACACAAATGTACTTTTCTCACCAAAGAGACAGCTAGGTGTATTATTATGGTAGTAAAGAAAAATAAAACAGATCTGAGGATTTAAGGACAAATAATAAGAAAGAAAAAGAAAACAAATATGTATGGTGAAGTTTATCTATTGCTTTGGGACTGGTGAAGGCACCTTTTCGCATCTAACAAGGTACATAGCAACCTGTAACAATTTTGTAAGAACAATGTTAGGTCATACCATTAATTATTTGGAAGTGAGTGAACCACAGGGTTTGAGCATAAACTAGGCAGTACAAACTTTTACAGACTCTAGGTACAAGGCATTGGGGAAGACATAAGAAGGAAAAGCAGAGTTTGCAAACTATTCAAAATTTGAACTTTGCTAAACCCACTATAGTACAGGAGAATAAATGTAGTAGTTCAGTACTGGGGAGAGAATGGAGCTGAAACCTACTTACCCCACTTTAGCCTTAATATAGTGACCATGTGAGAGGATGTCTCAATCACTCCTAGGCCTAAGACTGTGTTCAAAGGCCTTCAAACTGGAATAATGTTTCACTAGGATCATATTCAGATAAGCTAAGGAAATCTAGCCTCCACTCAAAGATCATCTATAAATTATCAAGGAAGTCGGATTGGTGTTGAATCCCCCAAATTAGAGCAAGTGTCGCATTTCAGCATATCCCTAAACAGCAATGAAGGAACTGGGATGTGGTAAAGAAGGGAGATATTGAAGAAAGTGATTGGCTCTCTTCAGAAGACTTGGGCTGAAGGAAGTCCTATGAAAAGATTGTCTATTTCCCCAACTTTCCTGCTCTGCAAGTTATTCTACTGGTATTATGTAATCTGATATTTTGCTGTCCAGGGGATTCTAGGATATTGAATTTCAACTCAACTACAAAGAAGATAAAGGTTAATTAGAATTAAATATAAATGTAAAGTTAGGCAGAGAGAGTGAACCTGACCTCCTGACTAGGGAAGTTGGAACAATTGCAACTGAACTCAGAACTTTTCATCTAAAATTAACTCCATAAAGCAGAAGAGGAAGGAAACATTTGAATCTTAGGAGGATCTGGAATAGAGCCAAATAAAATCCTAATGATTATTTAATTCAAATTCTTCATTTACATAAGCAGAAAAAGTTTAAAAGAATGAAAGTAACTCATTCAAATTCATATATATGTTCTTTCATTTTTTCCCAGTTGTATTTTTATTTTCTTGTTAAACATTTCCCAATTATATGTCAATAATTTTTAACATTAATTTTTTAGAATTTTAATGTCCAAATTCTCTCACTCCCTATCTCTGTTTACTTCTTCTTAAGAAGCTAAGCAATTTGGTATAGATTATATATAACAAGTCATGTTTCAAGTCATATTTCCATATTAGCCATGTTGGAAAAGATAACACAAAAAAAGAAAAATAAAGTAGGAAAAAGGTATGCTTCAAACAGCACTCAGACTATCAGTTCTTTTTCTGGAATTGGATGACATTTTTTATCATACATTCATCAGAATTTTCTTGGATCATTGTATCCATCAGAATACCTATCATTCACAGTATTTACAATATATTGTTACTGTGTACAATATTCTCTTGGTTCTGCTCACTTCACTTTGAATCAATTCATGTCATCCCAAGTTTTCCTGAAGCTATACTGCTAGTCCTTTCTTATAGCAAAAATAGTATTCCATTAAAATGATAACTTGTTCAGTCATTCCCGACTGGTAGTTTATATAGTATTGAAATGAGTTGTTATTTAAATATTTGGTAGAATTCACTTTTTAATCTATGTGGTTCTGGGGACTTTTTCTTAAGAAGATCATTGTTGGCTTCCAAAGTCTGATGTTGACTTACCACGTTGGCATGACAGACTATGCCTAATGACTTTGTAGGTTCCATTGGGATGGAAAATTCTATTTTCAACATTTTATTGGCTCTGCTATGCAAGAATTCAATATGAGACATTATTTTGAAGTTGTTTTGAGGTAAAGTTTAGAGGTAACTTCCTGCCATTAGATGGTGGTCTTGGTTTGCTGGTTGTTTATGCCTATATCATTTTAATAGCAATATTTGAACTAAGTCCCAGGTTTCTTTCTTCCTAGTCCAGAGTCCTTTTTACTATAATCAAACAATTTTTGCTTCACCTCTAACTTAAGGATCCAATTCCAAGTCAACTCATAATTGAACAAGTTATGACATAAGAGACAACATGGTGGTACAGAAAGGTACTGATTTGGAATCAGAAGATCTGGGTTGCAATCATAACTCTAATATTTGCTTCCTGTGGTACCTTGGATTAGTCACCTCTCCTCTTTGAATCCTAGCTTCCTTGTCTATAAAATGAGGGTGTTGTACTTGATGAGGTTTAAGATTCCTTTCACCTCTAAATTTATGATTGCAATGCTAATGCAGTTGTTTTTTCCTCAAATAAACCATACTTTTTATCCCATTATAACTATGCCTTTCTCTACTCTCCATGAACCTTCTCCCAATGTGGGTGTAGTAGCATATACATGGGTACTATAGTTGTGTGGTTTATAGAAAAGTTGCCCCTTGCCATCAGTATATTAGCTTTAAAATATCTGAATCTAAAAGAAAGGGATAATAATTGATGCTTTAAACTCTCTACATATATTATATTATCAATTCCATAGAAGCTCAGTAAAGCAAGTACCACAGGAATCATAAACCCCATTTCACAGATAAAAAAACAAACAAACAATTGAATTTAGAAGTTCAAATTCACGTACCTAATAAATACCAGGTGCCAAATTCAAATCTGTCTCTTTTGGCTTCAGATTCAACTCTTTCCATTACCTACCTCTGCTTCTCCTGCTACAAATAAATTTAAGTGGTGAGAAACACAATAGAGAGATGCATGCTCAAGTAAAAATGTTAAGCTAGATTGGTTCAGAAATAATAATATGAATAGGAAATAGGAATATGAAATTATAGACCTAGAGTTTATTCCCAAAGTCATTCAAAATTTTGTAGTGACTGTACAGGGTTTGAATATTGTTTTTGCTCTTAATTAGATGCAATTATTAGTCACAGTAACCTTTTGTTCTTGAAAAATAGAAAATGAAACTGCATTTGAGTCTTTTTTTCAAAAAATTGAAAGCAGATATAATCATTCATTTAGTACTTGAATTGAGGGTAGAGACAGTGCAGTGTGTTGCATAGAAAGTTTGCTTATGTTCATGGTACCTTTTTCAGTACTTTCTTTGGTCAGATTTAGCCCCACCTACCCTTTTCAACAGATTTCTTTGTGTATGCCCTTCTAGAGGGCCTTTCAGCATCTCTAGCAATAGCTCTCTTTCAACTTCACTCCCTATAAAAACCCTGCTTTGTCTTGATCTCTGAAACTAGTCATCTCCTGTGCCAGCTCTTTAAGTGAGTGTGATTAAGAGTCTCCATGCCTCAAGTGGAGGAAAGATGGAAGAAGGTAAAGCTAGGCACCTAACCTTAGTCATTAGCACCAGTGGTGACTTGTTAAAATGGCATTTCTTGCAAAAAAAAAAAAAGTCTGCTGGGAGGATAATGTACTATGTATGAAAAAGATGCTCTTTTCTCTTTATCAGCATTACATAAAATACATATTTTAAGAGACTATTTCTTATATTTAACTCCACTTGGAGATGGTTTCTCTGTATTTGATTCTCAACTCTAACCACACACACAAAAGCTTGGCCTTTTCAAGATTTGGAGCAACCAAGGTATCTTAAAGGACAAACATTCCAACTTTTCTTTTTTTATAGAAAAGGAAAACAGAACCATATAGTGATAAATCGTACATATAGTTTTCTATTAAGTGTTAAGTTTTACAAAGCACCTTCTTTAAATATCACTCTGTAAAATAAGTATTTTTGCCTCCATTTTATAAGTGATAAAACTATCAGAATGAGAATCTGAATCCAGATCTTTTGACTCCAGGAGCAAAGATCTCATAATAGGGTGTAGTGCAAAGAATGCTATATTCTGATAACCTGATATTTCCTGTGTGGCCAGAGACTTCAATGACCTCATCTGTAAAATGGGGATAATAATATTTGTACTACTTACTTCACAGAGCAATCATGAAGAACATACTTTATGAATTCTGAAACACTACATAAATGTGACTTATAAAATTATCATGAGCTTTATATTTATGAAGACCATATTCAATATACTCTAAAAAGATATGAAAATGTTTGTTCCTTATTTTATAATATCTTGTTAATGATTAGTATTTCTTGTATATTGAGTTATTTTCCTCTAGAAATTAATTCCATAATTTAGTAAACATATATTATGCCTATTTTTAAAGCAGGATATGAATCAGGGTATATTTGAAGTAAAGAAAACAATAGAACACAAGTAATGATGAGAAAGAGATTGCGTGGTGTTACATTAAGATAATGGTTCTGGTATCAGAAGAGTTGTTTAATTATTATAGATACAACAAAATAAACATTTATTAAATTCCTACTATTTACTAGGTCAATTAGCTAGGTGGTGCAGTGGACAGAGTATCAGACCTGGAGATGATAGGAGGACTCTTCTTCGTAAGTTCAAATCTGGCCTCAGGTACTAACTGCATGATCAAGTCATTTAAACCTCTTTGCCTCAGTTTCTTTATCTGTAAAATAAGATGGAGAAGGAAATGGCAGACTCTCCAATATCTTTACCAATAAAACCCCAAATGAAATCACAAAACATCAGAAACAACTAAAAGCAACTGAATGACAGAATCTACTGAGGCACTGTGCTAAGCATAAATAAATAAATATGAAAAAGAAAGAGAGCCCTAACCCTCAAGGAGCCTATAAATCTAATGGGGGGGAATATAAAAAAGGAAGGTGAAAAGGTGTGGCAGAGGGGTTGTCAACAGGGTACTGGGCTAGGGTATCATGAAAGACACTAGCATGGAAACTAAGTGAAGCATCTGCTGTCAAATAAAGAGGTGGCTGGGATTATGAGTCTTCTATAAATGTAGGCTATGGGAGAAGCTTTTTGTTTTGCCCTCCAAGCCTCCAAACAGAGGAGAAGAAGCAATTGAGGATTCTGATGAGGTGAAAGTAGTGAAGTTGAAGCAACTTCCATAATGATGACTACCTTAGTTGGACTAAAAATACTAAAGAGACTTTCAATTTTAAGGTACCTTTGTCTAGGAATTTTTTCCTTTTTTTCTTTTTAATTTATCATGGGCCTTTATGGCAGTCTGATGAATCTTCCTAAAGGAAGAAAACTGCCTATCCATGTCCCTTGCCCATTTATCAATTGGAGAATGGCTTGATTTTTTTGTATAATTGTTTTAGCTCTTTATAGATTTGAGTAATTAGACCTTTTTCTGAGGTTTTTGTTAGGAAGATTGTTTCCCAATTTGTTGCTTCCCTTCTCATTTTGGTTACATTGGTTTTGTTTGTACAAAACCTTTTTAATTTGATGTAATCAAAATTATTTATTATTTATTTTACATTTTGTGACTCTACGTCTTACTTGTTTTTAAAGTCTTTCCCTTCCCAAAGGTCTGAAATGTATACTATTCTGTGTTAACCTAATTTACTTATATTTTCCTTCTTTATGCTCAGGTCATTCACCCATTCTAAGTTTATCTTGGTGTAGGGTGTGAAGTGTTGATCCAAAACTAACCTCTCCCACACAGTCTTCCAATTTTCCCAGCAGTTTTTATCAAATGGTGGATTTTTGTCCCAAAAGCTGGGGTCTTTGGGTTTGTCATAGACTGTCTTGCTGAGGTCACTTATGTTAGATTTAAAATAGTTTTGAGCGTTAAATAGTTGTAGGTAAAAGAGTGGGAGCCATAAACTGTGATAATTAAAATGTTTTGGGAGCAAGGGAAATATATAACAATTATGACCGCTGAAATATGTTTTCTACTGAGTCTTGGTTTTATATAAATATAAGATGGTTGCCAGGGAATATATTCCCAATTTATGAATATGCCCAAGCCAACTGGGTTTTATAGAGAAATTTAATTTATAATACACTGATTAATCAATAGAAAAAGAGAGAAAGTAAGAAAGGAATTAGAATGAATAAATCAGTCAGTTGGTTTTATCACTCACCCAAGATCTCTCTAGGTAAGGCTTCTCATGCCAACCTCAGGCTCCACCTTCAAGAGAGCCTCCTTTCAAGAAATGTTCCAGAGAATTCTCCTCCTGACTCCTCCTGAGTTCTCCTTCCACAGCCTCCTTCAAGACCTCTCCAGGAGCTCTCCCTCCAGGACCTTTCTCCTCTCAGACTCCTTCAGAGCAAAACCTCTCAGAGCAAAAAACTCCCTCCAGAGCAAAACCTCTCAGAGCCAAAAACTCTCCTCCTCTCTCCTCAGGCCCCACTATCTTTAAGGAAACCATCTAAGTTCCCTCCCCTCAGTTCTCACTTCTACCAATCATTGTCGATGTCTCCCCTGTGCCAATGGTGGCTCTAGTTTAACCCAGGACCACCCAGAGGTCTGTGGCTTTGCACATGTCTGTTGAAGGTCATATTCTCAAATAATTAAATCTTGATCTTTACTACAGCCCTTCCTAAATCCTGTTACTCTAAGTAGGGTGGAGATTGTATTTTCGAAGACCTGGTTCTGTCATTCCAAGTATCTCTATTGTATCAATTCTAAAATCAATCATGACTCAAAGAACTTCCTGTTCTATGCTTAAGCATAGGTCAAAACCCTTTCCATTGTTTAGCAAAAGGTTTCTATCCTAAAGTAGTCTTAAGTAGGGAGGAGAAGGATCCTCCCATGCCAAGGGGTTTCACATTCCAATAGAGTTCTTACTATCAGTAGGAAATTTTTTCCAGTATGAAATTTTCCAATGGGGAAATTCCCAACATTTATAAGTCTAAGAAATTTTAAGGTTTACACTTACCCCAAGTCTCTTCCACTGATCTTCCTTTCTGTTTCTTAGCCAGTACCAAATTGTTTTCATGACCACTGATTTATAGTATAGTTTGAGATCTGGGACTGCAAGGCCACCTTCCTTTGTATTTTTTTTTTATTATTTCCCTGGATATCCTTGATCCTTTGTCCTTCCAAATGAACTTTGCTATGGTTTTTTCAATTTCAGTAAAAATTTTTTTGGAAGTTCAATGGGTATGGCACTAAATAGATAGATGAGTTTGGGTAGGATGTTCATTTTTATTATATTGGCTCATCCTAACCATGAGCAGCTAATGTTTTTCCAATTGCTCAAATCTAGTTTTAATTGTGTGGAGAGTGTTTTGTAGTTCTGTTCACATAGTTCCTGTGTTTGTCTCGGGAGATAGATTCCTAAGTATTTTATTTTGTCTAAGGTGATTTTTGAATGGGATTTCTCTTTCTAATTCTTGCTGCTGAGATGTGTTGGAAATATATAGGAATGCTGATGATTTATATGGGTTTATTTTGTATCCTGCAACTTTGCTAAAGTTGTTGATTATTTCGATTAGTTTTTTTGTTGATTCTCTAGGATTCTTTAAGTAGACCATCATATCATCCACAAAGAGTGATAACTTGGTCTCCTCATTGCTTATTTTAATGCCTTCAATTTCTTTTTCTTCTCTAATTGCTACTGCTAGTGTTTCTAGTACAATGTTAAATAATAGAGGTGATAATGGGCATCCTTGTTTCATTCCTGATCTTATTGGGAATACATCTAGTTTATCCCCATTGCAGATGATGTTTGCTGATGGTTTTAGATATATACTTTTTATTATTTTTAGGAAAAACCATTCTATTCCTATATTTTATAGTGTTTTTAATAGTGTAACAAGGGAATCACTTTAAAAGACTGATATATATTAATTTAAGGTCGCCAAGGAATCAGCTATGTAATTCCTAAATGAAAAACTCAAGTCAGCCATCAGCCTTTTTTGGAGTTTAATTACAATAGGAGTAAGAAAGGAATTAGAGATAGAGAGAGAGAAAAAGGGAGAGAAGGGAATAGGGCTTAAATACCCCTTCTGTTTAGGCTGGGCCAAAAGGCCCAAGCCCTTAGATAGCTGGGGCAAAGAAAAGAGATCAGTCCCTATTACTCACGTGTCCAAAATGTAGAAACAGTCTCAGAGGCCTCCACCTTCAGCTTCCTTCAGAGCAAGCCTTCTCAGAGCCCACAGGAACCACACCGACCAACTCTCCCTCCCTCTTCGAGTCTTCAGACCCCCTATCTTTAAGGAAACCATCCAAGTTCCTCCCCTCAGTTCTCCCATCTACCAATCACTGTTCATCAATTTCCCTGTGCCAATGGAGGCTCTAGCTTAACCCAGGACTGCCCAGAGGTTTCTGGCTTTTGCACATGTCTGTTGAAGGTTATATTTTCAAATGATTAAATCTTTACTCCTTTGCTACAGCCCTTTCTAAATCCTGTTAACCTGAGTAGGGTAGAGATTGGAATAATTAAATTTTGATCTAGGCTGCAGCCCTTACTCAATCCTATTAGGACTGAATAGGGTGGAGATTTATTCCAAGTATCTCCATTGTATCAATTCTAAAATCAATCAAGACTCAAAGAAATTCCTGTTCTATGCTTAAGCATAGGTCAAAGTCCTTTCCATTGTTCAGCAAAGGGTTTCTGTCCTAAAGTAATCTTAAGAAGGGAAGGGAAGGAACCTCCCATGCCAATGGGGTTCCCATTCCAATAGACTATCAGTAAGAAATTTTCCAAGTATGAAATATCCCAATGGTGAAATTTCCAACATTTATAAGTCTAAGGAAATTTGAGGTTTACAATAGGAATGGGTGTTGTATTTTATCAAAGGCTTTTTTCTGCATCTATTGAGAGAACCATGGGATTTTTCTTGCTTTGCTTGTTGATATGGTCAATTATGTGGATGGCTTTCCTAATTTTGAACCAGCCCTGCATTCCTGGTATGAATCCTACTTGACCATAGTGAATGAAGCTCCTGATCACTTGCTGAAGTCTTTTTGCTAGTATCCTGTTTAAGATTTTTGCATCTATGTTCCTTAGGAAAATTGGTCTATAGTTTTCTTTCTCCGTTTTTGATCCACCTGGCTTTGGAATCAGTACCATATTTGTGTCACAAAAGGAGTTTGGTAGCACTCCCTCTTTGCTTATTACGTCAAATAGTTTGTATAGTATTGGGATTAGCTGTTCTTTGAATGTTTGATAGAATTCACTAGTCAATCCATCAGGCCCTGGGGATTTTTTCTTAAGGAGTACTTTGATGGCCTGTTGGATTTCTTTTTCTGATATGGGATTATTTAAGCATTCTATTTCTTCTTCTGTTAGTCTAGGCAATTTATATTTTTGTAAATATTCATCCATATCACCTAGATTGGCATATTCATTGTCATATAATTGGGCAAAGTAGTTTTTAATGATTGCCTTAATTTCCCCTTCATTGGAGGTAAGGTCTCCCTTTTCATCTGTGATACTGTTAATTTGCTTTTCTTCCCTCCTTTTTTTAATTGGATTGACCAGTACCTTGTCTATTTTGTTTGTTTTTTTAAAGCACCAGCTTCTTGTTTTATTTTTTAATTCAATAGTTATATCACTTTCAATTTTATTAATTTCTCCCTTAATTTTTAGGATCTCTAATTTGGTTTTCTTCTGGGGGGTTTTAATTTGTTCACTTTCATGTTTTTTATTTGCATTTTCAATTCATTGATCTCTGCCCTCCCTAATTTTTTAATATATGCACTCAGGGATAGGAATTTTCCTCTGAGTATTGCTTTGGCTGCATCCTTGAGAGGATGTCACAACATTGTCATTTTCTTCAATGAAATTATTAATCATTTTTTTAATTTGTTCTCTAAGTAACTGATTTTGGAGTATCATATTATTTAATTTCTAATTGATTTTTGATTTTGCTCTCCATGTACCCTTATTGATCATTATTTTTCTTGCCTTATGATCTGAAACATTTGCATTAATTATTTCTGCTTTTCTGCTCTTGTATTCCATGTTTTTATGACCTAGTGTATGGTCAATCTTTGTGAATGTGCCATGTGCTACTGAAAAGAATGTGTATTCCTATTTCTCCCTATTTATTTTTCTCCATATATCTATCAACTCTACGTTTTGTAAGATTTCATTTGCCTCTTTTACCTCTTTTTTATTTTTTTTTATTTGATTTATATAAATTTGACAGCTTTATCATCTATTTCCTCCTTCAATTCTCCTAGTTTTTCCATTAGAAATTTGGGTGCTATACCATTTGGTGCATACATGTTGATTAGTGATATTTCCTCATTGTCTATACTCCCTTTTATCTGGATGTATTTACCTTCCCTATCCCTTTTAATCAGATCTATTTTTGCTTTGGCATTGTAAGATATCATGATTGCTACTCCTGCCTTCTTTCTGTCAGTTGAGGCCCAATAGGTCTTACTCCAACCTTTAATTCTGACCTTGTGAGTTTCTACACAACTCGTGTGTTTCCTGAAGACAACATAAGGTAGGGTTTTGGATTCTAATCGACTCTGCAATTCGTCTACATTTTATGGGTGAGTTCATCCCATTCAGGTTCAATGTTATGATTGTCATTTGTAAGTTCCCCAGCATTTTGATATCCTCCCCTAATTCTGACCTTTCTTCATTTGTTATTACTTTTTGAACCCGTGGTTTATTTTAAATCCATCCCCCTAGTCTCCTCCCTTGTTATGCTTCCCATTCTAGCCCCTCCCTTTTTGTTCCCTTCCCCTCCCCTCTCTTCTTCCCTCTCTTTTTGTGTTCCCTCCTCCCTACCCCCTTTGGTTTTCCCTTCTCCCTTATCCTGTTGGATAAGATAGAATTCAAGATCCCAATGGATCTATATGCTCTTCCATTTCAGAGTAGGTTTCACTGAGAGTAAGGTTTTAGTATTATCAATTAGCACTCTTTTCCTCTCCTTCTTATAAGATATTTCTTTCCCTCCCCTTCACATGTATATCTTTGTGTGACAAAGATTGTTCTATTTAATTTATTTCTATTTCTTTAAGTATATCTTTGTACTTTCATTGATTCTCCCTTTCCATTTTCTTTCTTTTTTTCTCCCTCCCCTCCAAATCATTTTAATGCCCCAATATTTTCCTATGAGTGAATCTTCTGATTACTCTATTAATGCATACAATTTTTGAAAGTCTCACATAACATTTCCTCCATATTTTAATGTATATAATTTGATCAAATTGTGACCCTTATAGAAGAGAGTTTAAATAAAAGAAAAAATAATGCACTTTTCTCCTTTTCCCTTTCTTTCATATTTACCTTTTCATGTTTCTCTTGCTCTTTGTGTTTGGATGTCAAACTTTCCACTGAGTTCTGGTTTTTTCTTTATGAATATTTGGAAATCTTCTATTTTGTCAAATGCCCACACTTTCCCCTGGAATTATGTAGTCAGTTTTGATGGGTAGCTGATTCTTGTTTGAAGACCCAGTTCTCTTGCCTTTCTGTATATCATGTTTCAGGCTTTTTGGCCTCTTATCATGTTCACTGCTATGTCATGTGTGATCCTTATTGCCGTGCCTCTGTATTTGAAGTTTCTTTTCCTAGCTTCTTGTAATATTTTCTCCTTAGTTTGGAAGCTCTTGAATTTGGTGATTATATTCCTTGGGGTTGTCTTTTGGGGATTTAGTATAGAGGGTGCTCTATGAACTCTTTCAATTTCTATTTTGCCTCCTTGTTTAAGAACATCAGGGAAATTTTCTTTGATGATTTCTTATAGTATGGAATTGAGGTTTTAGTTAATCTCTGGTTTTTCAGGTAGACTAATGATTCTCAAGTTGTCTCTCCTTCCTCTGTTTTCCTGGTATGTCACCTTGTCAGTGAGATATTTTATGTTTTCTTCTATTTCATTAATTTTTTGACTTTGCTTTATTAATTCTTGCTGTTTTGCAAGATCATTGTTTTCAAGTTGCTTAATTCTGATCTTTAAGGACTGGTTTTGCTTTTCAGCTTGGTCTGTCCTTCTGTTAGAGGCGTCCAGCTCCAATTGTGAGATTTTGTCTGTCAGGCTGAAGACCTCTTTCTGCATTTGTTCCCATTTTTCTAGCCAGAAGGTTTCCATCTTTTGGATAAGCTCCATTTTGAGTTCTTCCAGAGCTTGTGGATAGTTTCCATTTTGGGGGGTGTGTTTTGATTTTGTTTGCATTTCATCTTCTTTTTTGTCTGTAGCCTGTGTTTTCACTACATAAAAGTTTTCAAGTCACTTTTTTCCCTTTCTTCTTAGAGGGTTGATCTTGGCCACTCTGAGCCATCCCTTTGGAGGTTTTCCCTTTCCTTTTCAGTCAGAAATCTGAGTGAAATGGGCGGATATTGATGTTTTTTGCCTCAGGCTGATTCTTCCTAGCCTCAGAATTTTTTTGGCGCACCCGCCCACACAGTCTGTGGTCTCTTCTCTCCTGTGCGCACAGGCTTCCCCTGCAAAACCGCTCTGCGGGGTAGTTCCCTGATAGTCCTTGTCAGTACCCAGTGACCCTGGAGTGCCCCCCCTCTCACTACAGTGAGGAGCGGAGGAGATTTTGCCTCAGGCCATTTCTAGAGCCTCGAAGCACAATTTGCAGGAGCCCCCACAGTCTGCGCGCTCTCCAGTGGCTCTGAGGGGTAGTTCTCTGGGAGTCCTCTTTAGATCCCAAGGACACTGGAGTGCTCCCCACTCCCTGCAGAGCTGTTCGTCACTCATTCGCTGTCTCCGATGAGTGTGCTGGTCCCTACTCTGGGGTGGGGTAGGGCAGCTAAGCTCAACTAAGTGTTGGCAGCAAGATTTCTCTCCCTCTTATAGTGTGGAAGGGTTCAAACCCCATGTACCTTCATTGCTTTGGGCTGCTGGGGAGTCCCTCTGATCTTCTAAAGATGATTTTTATGCTCTTTTGAGGTAGTCTATTTCGTTCTGTTCAGGGGAGAGGAAGTAATTCATGTCTAGATTGCCGCCATATTTACCTGGAAGTCTGAGATTTTATTTTTTTATTTTTATTTAGAATATTTTTTCCATGGTTAGATTATTCATCATCCCCTCCCCCTGCCCCCCTTCTCCCTTCTCCCAAACCTGGCAAGCAGTTCCACTGGGTTATACATGTATCATTGTTCATAACCTATTTCTATGTTCTTATTTGTAGCAGAATGATCTTTTAACATCAAAACCCTAATCATATCCCTATTGTATTATGTGGTTGATCATATATTTTCCTTATGCATTTCTGGTCCCACAGTTCTTTCTCTGGATAGTGCTCTTTCTTATAAGTCCCTCAGAATTATCCTGGATCATTGCATTGCTGTTAGTAGAGAAGTTCATTATATTCAATTGTGCCACATTGTATCAGTCTCTATATACAATGTTCTCCTGGTTCTGCTCCTTTCATTATGCATCACTAGAGACATTTTAAAGAGGTAGATTTTGAAAAATAAAAGCAAAATTACTTCAATTAAAAATGAGAGACAATTTTCAATTATCTACTTTAATTTCCAGTCTCTATCATTGCACAATAAATATACTATGGCACCAAGAAATATATTTTATAGTGAATACATTGGTAATCTCATTAAGTAGAACTTAATAATGGAGGCTATAATTCTCATGATCTGGTATTCATATATATTTTTGGTATATTCCCTTTTCAGAAAGGAAATCTTCCTTGGAAGTTTCTTTTTTTAAATTTTCTTAATTTTTTTTTTATTCCAAAGGTTTATAAATTCAAACAAAACAAAATTCCCTATATAAAGAAAAAAATATTAAACAATGAAATCACAAATCTCCTCTACATTTAACTTTTTTCATATCTACATAACAGATCCTATCCACTTGTCCCCCAACACCTTCCCATCCTCTCTGCTTCAAACAGAATATCATTATGGATACCAACATGTTCATATAAATTGTCTTTCCTGTTTTATCCTTCAGTTCACTTTCTGAAAGGAACTTCTCAGCTCATTCTTCAGATATTATTTTTGTGGCTGTTTACAATGTTCTCCTGGTTCTACTCATCTGTTTGTTCATTATCTCATGTAGACTTTCCAGGCTTTTATAAAAATCAATTTGTTCATTATTTTTTGTGGTGAAGTAGTATTCCATCATAATCATAGACCATCTACGTCTATATGGCTTTGATTTCTTGATCTAAAAATTGTCTACAAATAGTTTTTGCCCATTTTTCAATTGGGGATGGCTATTAATCTTAGAAATTTTACAATATTTACTATTTATTTTATAATTCCATAAATTATAAAACTTATAGATAGGACTTAGATAGGACTTCTATCTAAGGGGCTATCTATAAAATTAACCCCACCCCAATTTCCTGCTTTCCTTCTAATCTTGGCAGCATTTATTTTATTTGTGCAATTTTTTTCAATTTAGCATATTCAAAATTATCCATTTTACATTTCATAAAGCTCTCTATCTCTTGCTGATTCAAAAATTGCTTTCCTATTGTGAATCTTAAAATTTCTCAGACTCTACCTTGGAACATTATCTTAAGGTTTTGGTTAAGGTTATTCCTTATTTTAAACAATGGAGGTACTTGATCAGGAATGTATTGGGAACTTTACATTACTCCACCCATACTTAGGCATACTTTAGGGGAAGATAAAGTTGTAAACTCCTGATGGAACAATGAGAAAAAGTCCCCAACCCATACCTATAGTGAGGCAAAAGCCCTTAAACTAGGTCTATTTTTAGATCTAATACAAAAGGGTGCTAAGTACTTATGAAGGTCAAATTAATCACTAAAAGGTCAGGCAACTTGCAAAAGGACAAGCTTAGCAAAGAGGTATAAAGTACTCAGAAGATATAATCTACCCAGAGAAGGTGAGAACTAAAAACTAAGAATGGGCGGTCCTTTTCCTTATGAGGAAAAGTGTCTACTGTGATTGGTAGATGTGAAAATTTAGGGGAGGTGACACAAGAGAAATTTCTCTTTAAAAGGAGCTGTCTGAACCAGTTCAAGGGAGTTTGAGTTGAATTCAACTTGGTAGCTGAATTGGAGGTCAGGAGTCAGAGGAGATTGCTGGGTCTCTGAATACTAGTTTTGCTTGGAAAGATCTTGTGGTGAGTGATTAAAGACTGACTTAGTGTCTCTCTTAAAGAGAAAAGGCCTAGGCCATTGGCCTAGGCCCTAGCCTTCCTATTATTTCCGCTTACTCTATCTCTTTCCCTTTCCTCAATTCCTTCATTTGTATTAATTAAAATCTCCATAAAACCCAGCTGACTTGGGTATTTCATATTTGGAAAATTTCCCCATGGTGACCATTTATTTTTGATATAAAACCAAGACACTAAAAATTATCTTTACAGTTTTGGCAATTCAAAGTCTTGAACCCATATTTTCGTGGTCACAGTTTATTTTCTCTTGTGTCACCTCCATACTAGGTTCAAGTCCTGTATCTGATACACAATACTTGTGTGAACTTGGGTCCCACGCAACTCTATAAAACTATAAATTAGACATTATTAATTTGCATTGGTAGAGGATATTTCCTCACTGGGACTTCCCTATATTAGTGAAATTATAGCTCCTGTTCCTGCTCCTATCCACCAAAAAAGAGATAGTGTTACATAATGAAAACAGAATCTCAAAATGTGGATGATCTTGGTTCAATTACTACCCTCTCACAGTTATGGGCTATGTGTTGCTGGACAAGTCACTTAACCACTCTGACCTCAGAGAATTCTCTAAGATCATAAGTCACAAAAAAAGGTATTAAATTACATTGGTGGAGAACAATCCACCCTGCACCAATGAAATCAATTTTTAAAAGAGTTTTCATAAAGCCTGTAGAATATTTTTATCTATTTACTCTTTTTATCAAAAAGAGTAGAGAATAAATATTCATGTACCATCTACTACTGTGCTAAGCTCTTTATACATAATAACTCATTTGATCCTCATAACAAAATAGAAAAGGAGGTGCTGTTATTATTTCCCTTTTTACAGCTGGGGAAACTGGGGCAGGAGGATATTAAGTGATATCCCTATGTTCACATAGCTACTCAGACAATTGTCTGAGGCTGTATTTTTCAAAACCATCTCCACATTACCTCTCCTAATATATCTACACATAAAAGCCAATTGATTGATTTCAGTTAAATGAGAACATTTAAGGTTGATGTCCCTTCTCCATTTTATTTCCTTGTCAATGTATGTACATATTTTTAACTCCCTTAAGCACTTTTCCTACTTTTAAATTGATAGACTGTGGCATCTTTTCCAGATTTCTTTAATTGTACAACAATCTACCAACTGCCTCCAGGCTTTAAGAGACAGTTACCCATCAGTTCTATGTATGAAACTTTATAAAGTCCTCCACTTATTGCCTTAAGCTGAAAAAGGACTATCCAGATATGTGTAACTGATTATGCTTTTTTTTTTTCCCACAAGACATCAAATTCATTTGGGAAAAAATAAACTCTCATATTGACTCTGAAACATTTCTCCTGGGGTTATTCATAACTATGTTCTTAATATTAATTCAAAATGAAGCTTTCTCTAAGTGATAATCATGGCATTTCTAAATATCAAAGAAACATTAGTAAATATCAGGTTGGTGTTGGAGTCTTGAAGAGTTGTGTTCAAATCCCATCTCCTACATATACTGTGTGGAAAGGAAAACTGAATCAAGCTTTGACATTTCTGCCACTGAGGAGGAACAGACAGCATTGAAATATTGGAGTGAAGATATTGACAGTAAAGGCAGTTGGATGGGTGAGGGGCGACTGGGAGAGTGACAGTTGGTCTCAAGTAGACACTTTTTCCTGACCCTCGGACTGAAAGGAGCACCCATTCCCTGTATCTAGATAGAAGTACCTCTATTCCTGGGTTTTTCCCAACTGTGTGCTCTACCTGGATTCCTGTGGATTGTGTCATCAAACAAAGGGATTTAAGGGGAGGAGCTTGAACTTAAGACCCATCTTTAGGGGGCTCTAGCCTGAAGAGACAGGACCAACCAGCTCTGAAAGTCAGAATTTTTTCTTCCTCTTGCTGTCTACTGCTAAAGACTTTGAACTTAAGAAAGCTAGCATAGATTAGCATAGTCAGGAATAAAGAAACACTCCACCAGCCTGTGAGACCTGGTCTCAACTCAAAAGTTGAGAGAGACTCAAATCAAATCTATGGTAAAGTATATGGAAATCTCTATTCCGTCTACTCTGATACCTTCTCAATCCAAACTTGTTATTAAATCATCTTTAGTTAAATAACACAACAGATATCTTTGTAAGGGTGAGGGGACCCTGAAGGGAGTAAAGGCTTTTTAGGGGAGAAGGTTCTCTGTAACCTCAAATATCCCAAATCTCGAGGTGCCCTTCTGTGCCTCTCCCTCTTTTCTCACCTGGTATACTATCTGTTAGATTATTTTCTTACAACTGACTGTTTGAATCTAGGAAACTTAACTTCTCAGATACCTAGGCAAGGTCTATATATATCTAAAATTATATATCTATCTAAGACTATGTAAATTGCAGAGAACATGCTAATCTACATTGGTAGAGGGAATTTCTTCACCTTGAAAATTTCTCTACAAATAAAATCTCAGGACCCATCCTTATCCTTCTAAATATCAGGGGATAGAGAAGAATAGTATGTGATCTTGATGACAATTCCTTTAAAGATAATTTAGACTCATTCCTCTAATCAAGTGGTCAAATGATGCGCTCTGCAGATCTTTTCAGCCCTAAGGCTCTGCAGTAATTCTTCCATGTCATTTGTCTTTGACCAATTGAAGTTAAATGCACTTTGTCAGTGCAGGCTTAACACACCCTCATTCAGGCTCATTTTCATTTTTTAACCACGTGGCTTCTCATTTTCAATTTGCTGTCATTTCATTCCTACAAATAATATTCTTGAAGCATTCAATTCCTTGAATACTAATTTAATTTTATCCTTTCATGTTGCCATTTGTTAACTTGAGTAGCACCTGAAAGGGTACTGAGATAATAATGAGTTTCCTGAGGAATTTTCTTTTTCTCAATCAGAAGAAAGACATCTAACCTCCTTTAAAGTTTTTCTGTTCTATCATTATAATCTTGCTTTTCCTTCTAAACAAATAGTACAAGCTAAGTCCTGATTAGTACAAATTGTAAACCCCCTAAAATGGTCATATTTGAATTCACTTTGCATATTTCCACTGGATTAGAGCAAATGCCTATGTTTTAGATAATTATTGTTCAAAGACTGCAATTTCAAATATATCTAATCACTTTAGGAGATTCACCATTCACAGTAGTTATGACCTAGTTGTATTTTGAGAAGATTGTTACATGACTGAGTCCTCCATTTTGTTCTTCAGAGATTTTGAAGTAGAAGGAAAAGGTAGAAAGTGTTCCATCTAAAATAGACTAATAGGGGACAGCTGGATAGCTCAGTGGATTGAGAGCCAGGCCTAGAGATAGGAGGTCCTAGGTTCAAATCTGGCCTCAGACACTTCCCAGCTGTGTGACCCTGGGCAAGTTACTTGACCCCCATTGCCTATCCCTTACCACTCTTCATAGACTAATAAGACTTTAGGTCTGTATTTAGGGTAGAACTTTAGAACACCTAGATCTGGGCATATAGTAGAGTTGATGATACAAAAAAGATCTATGTGATCTTAGATAAGTCACTAAATCTCTATTGGTTTAGTTTCTTTATCTGTAAAATGAGAGGAGTTGGACTAAATGTAGCTGAGGTCCCGTGCAGTTCTATATCTATGACCCTATGACTCTATTATTTTCCCATCCAAGAATCATTGATATTGATGTGTGAAAAAACAGAAAATACATATGGTTCAGTTAAGTTAAAGACTGAATATTGGCTAATTGCAATGTTGCATATATTAACAAAAAAGCATGAAAGAAAAATCACTGAACTGGGAGTTAAGAACTGACTTTAGGTTATACCTCTGCCACTATCATATTATATGACTGGAAAAGTCATTTTACCTCTCTAAGATCATGACTTCATTACTTGTAAAATGAAGAAGTTGACTCTAATAATCTCAAATAATCTTCCAGCTATGATATTCTATGATATGTTGAATATATGATCAAGAAATAAAAGGGAAAATATTGAATAATTGCTAAGTAGTATAATGATAGGATATTTCGTTTTCTAGCTAGTTACTTTTCTGCTAGTTACTCATGTCAGGATCTTATTCCAAGGGAGATATTAATGTTATTGCAAAACGACAAAAAAGCCAATGCAGCTAAAATTAAAAGAGCAACAGAGAAATGGGGGGAAAATCTTGGTAGCAAGTTTCAGTTACAAAGGTTGAATCTTAAGATCTGATTCAAATTTATAAGAATAAGAGCCATTCTCTAATTAATAAATGTCCAAAGGATAAGAATAGGCAGTTTCCAAAGGCAGAAATTCATGCTATTTATAGTCATATAAAAATACTCTCAATCACTGATAATTAGAAAAATTCACATTAACACCCCCCTAATTTTTACCTCATATCCATTTGTTTTACAAAATTAATAAAAAAAGGAAAATAATAACACTGAAGGGGTGAGAAAATAGACATTACTGCATTACTGGTGGAACTGAGAACTGAGAATCGTTCTGGAAAGCAACACGTAACAATGCCCTAAAGCTATTAAGCTTTAAATTACATATCCCCTTGACCTAATGATTACTACTAGGTCAATTACCTAAAGGAGATAAAAAAAAGAAAAAAAAAGACCCACAGATACAAACATATCTATGGCTTCTGTTTTGAGGATGGCAAAAAACTTGGAAATTAAGGGTAGTATCCATGACTTGGAGAAATGCTGAACAAGTTGTGGTATATCGATGTCATCAAATATCATGTAAGAAATAATGAAAGAGATTCAGAGAAACGTGGGAAGACTTGTATAAACTGTTAAAGACTAAAATGAGGCACGATCATAGCAAGTTATCCAGTAACAACAATATCATGAAGATGCATCTCTGAAAAACTTAGAAGCTAAAATCAAATGATCACAATGATCAAACACAGTTCCAGAGGTCTCCTGGTGAAACATAGTACCTACCTTCTGAAAGAGACAATGGCCTACGAAGATGAATGGAGTCTTTCCTTTTAACATAACCAATGTGGAAATTTCTTCTATTAAACATTGTAACAGGAGTTTTGTTTTTATTGCTTTCTCTGTAGCAGTGAAGTTTAAGGGAGGAGGGAGGGAGAGAAGGAAAATCTTCATGAAATTACATATGAATTAAAATGTGTCATTTCTAAATGTGCTTGCTTCACAGGGTGAGGGCAAGAAAAAATACCCTCAAACTACACACCACACTATAAATGTGATTTATTATTGTGCTTTGCCTCCAGCCTAGGATTCCATCGACTTTGCAGCTATGTGGAATAGCATCTGGAGTGCCAAGCCTAGAGGCAGGAAGATCAAAGTTTAAATCATGATTCTGACACGTACTAGCTGTGTGACCCTGAACAAGTCATTTAACCTCAGTTAGTCTTCATTCACTCATTTGTACAATGGGTCTAACAGTACCCACTTAATAGGACAATTGTGAATATTAAAGGAGGTATGTGAGATTTAAAATTGTTGAGGTCTTAAACTGTAGTGATTAAAATAGTGGAAGATATAAATTGTGATAGATATAAGAGAGGGTGAGTAAATTTGACCGCAGAAATATGTTTCATTACAGTGTCTTGGGTTTTAAAATCAAATATAAGATGGTCACCAGGGAAATATTCCCAATTATTCAAATACCCAAGTCAATTGGGTTTTATAGAGATTTTAATTAACAATACAATGAGTAATCAAAGAAGGAGAGAGAGAGTAAGGAAGGAATAAGTATGAAGGGCCTCAAGCCAATATGGCCTAGACCTGAGTCTTAAAAGAGAAATCAGTCTGTTTTTTAACACTCACCACAAGGTCTGACTAGACAAGGATTCTAGTAACACCAGGCCAGCTCCTTCTCAGCTGCCTTCACCAGAGAGCCTTCCAGCCAGAGAATATTCCAAAAGGCCTCTCTCAAGAGATTCTTCCCAAGTGGTCCTCATCAGAGATCCTCCAAAAGGCTTCCTCCAAAGGGATATATCCAAAAGGAGATATCTCAAGAGATTCTGCTTTTTCTTATATAGGGGTTTTTCTCCCATGTCACTTCCCCTAAGTCCCTCCATCTACCAATCACTGTAGACGCTTTCCAAAGGACTGCCCATCTGAATTCTTGCTAAGTCAACAAATCTCCTCAGTAAGTCTGAACCAGTGAAAACACAGCTGAGTCAACTAATCTCATTAAGACAAAACTTGCTTGACCCTTTTAGGTATCTAGCATCTCATTGTATCAATTCTAAAAACAGGCCTGGCTCAAAGAACTCCTTGCCTCACAATAAGCATGGATCCAAGTACTTTCTTTTTTTAGCAAGGAGTTTTTTTTCCCCTAAAGCAGTCTTAAGTACGGTTGGAGTAGAGGTCCTCCCATTTCTGATCCTGGCGAGTTCTCACATCAAAATGGGGAATGTTTCTCAGTAGGGAATTTGTTCCAATTAAGAATTCCCTGATGGGGAAATTTTTAACATTCACAAGTCTGAGAGACTTCAAGATTTACAGGTAATATATGTAAAGTTCTTTGTATGCATTGAAGTTCTTTATAAATATTTTGTTTTGTTAGTGACTGACCACAAAATGATATGAGATCTGAACAAATTCAAACAGATTATTTTATTTTTCATCTCTGAATTTGTAACGTTACTCTGGAAACTAATGCATGAAAATGTTACAAAAGTTGATTTTTTGCACTGTAAGTTTTTATGTTTTGATGTGAACATTAATGATATTTTATAAAGTTGATTATAATTCTATGCATTTTGTTTTTCTTGAACCTTTTGTAAATTTGAAGCATAATGGGTTACAGTAGGGAATCTGTGTTCTATGCCTCCTCCCTATTATTTTTCTTAGCACAGCAGCAGGTAGATTTTTTTAAATTGGACAAGGAGGCTTAGTATTTTATTTAGCATAGAGTTTCAGAATTTTATAGTATTAAGTAGAAGGCAAATATGAGCTCACAAGCAATAAGAAATCCATAACTGTTATTTATTTGTCTGACTAAAACCAATAAGAAATAGCACATTTTCACTTTTTTTGTTATATCTCACCTTTCCCTCCTGGAACTGGGAAAAGAAACTACTCAAAAATGTTATCAACTTTTAATTTACTAAAGCTATATTGACAATAAGTAAAAATAGGCTGACATGACAAGTCCAGAGATTAACAACCAAATAGTCTAAATCCAAATCATTTTACTTTGTGATCCCTTCAGTTATAGATTGAAGAATCTCACAAAATTGATGGTTAGCCTGTCTGGTCCTTTCCCACTTGAATTTCCTAAAGAGAACTGAGAAAAATCCTGTACATTCAATCTCTATTACAAGAATGATACTGGTATATGTCGGAATCACTGAAAATATATAACCATGTCCTCCAATGACATCGCCTTTGATGGTGTTCTGTATCCATATGTTTATGTGTCTGTCTTTCAAGTTCAAAATAAAATCTTTTCCCATTATAAATGCACTTCCATCAATCAACAAATATTTATTAAGCACATTTATTAAGTGACCAGCACTTTGGGTAATTGCCATTACTTTATTACAGATATTAATTTGATTCTATAGAGATTATTCAAATATATGTCTTTAGAAGCCTATAAAACTATTTCCATTTCAACATAATCAATCCCCAAAGATATAAAAAACAATGGCACTATTTAAGCATTGTCCTTTATACTTCAGCTATACTGATTTTATTTTCATGAATTTGCTTAAAGGGATACATGATCTCCTTTGTATGAGTGTTCCCTCCATCTGTGCAGATTTTAGTTCTTCCATGCCATCTCCTATACATATCTTGTCTCTGTGCTTTCTGTGTTCTTCAGTAGAGGATATATAATTCAATGTACTAATGATTTCCCCATCATTTTGTTATCTCAAGGATACCAATATAATACTTAGGTTTTCAATTTATTGTTTTCCATTATTGGCATTTAATAAAATCATGTTTTCTCCCCCTACTTATTCACATCCTTAGTGAAATCTTTTCCTTTCTTTCTTTTATGGAAATAAGTTGTTGTCAGTGAGAGGCAGGGAAGGCACTCAGCCTCCTGCTCATTTGCTCACATTTAGCAGTAAATGTTCTTTAAATGAGTTATTACATAGTGATTATTGGGCTACTAAAAATGAAATCAGAACCCAACTTGTAATTTACTTTTTTTTTTAACCCATACCTTCTGTCTTGGAGTCAATACTGTGTATTGGCTCCAAGGCAGAAGAGTGGTAAGGGCTAGGCAATGGGGGTCAAGTGACTTGCCCAGGGTCACACAGCTGGGAAGTGTCTGAGGCCAGATTTGAACCTAGGACCTCCCATCTCTAGGTCTGGTTCTCAATCCACTGAGCTACCCAGCTGCCCCCTTATAATTTACTTTTATAAAAGAGGTTTATTGAAGGACATAGCAAAGCCAATTGATAATGAGATGATGAAGAATTTTGTTGACTCATGGTTGCTTTCATAACTCCCCACCTCTCCCCTGACCTGAATGAATCTTCAAGTTTCCACACTGCCTTTAAGATACAAAATTTAAAAAGGAGCTAGAGAATTTTTCATAGCAATGCCCTTCTAGATTTCATGATCGATTCAGAATAATTTGAAGTTGCATTATTCTTATATATGTAGAAAAACAATCTTGCTTTTGACATGGATATCAACAGTGTTTTCCTTTGGATATAGTTTTTAAGGTTTTAATGATGCAGATTGACCAGGAACTAAGTTTGTAGACAGTTTTTCTGAATTTATAATTGACCTTTCAATCAACTCTTCTTTGGTTTCTATTCAGCAAACTTGTCAATCTTAAAACACAGTGGCTACTTCTCAGGTTTGTTGGCATGAACAGAGAATAACTTTGAAGAAACTATAGAAAATGTTATCTTGGTATGGAGTGGGGGGGGGGGGAAGCAGAGGAAGGAAAAAAATCCCAAAGATTAAAAAAAGACCCATGGAATTTGTATAATAGGAAAACTAAAAAGTGGTTTATCATTACATTTAAAATCAATTGAAAACTTATTTTATTCTGAATTTAACTAATACCAAAAAAGATCCATATATAGAGTAGAACAGAAAAGATTCTAGGTGAAACTACAGCTTGGATTTCAAAAAGGATAAAACACTTCTAAAATTCCTATCAACACTATCCTTTTAAACTTTTGCTTTCCCCTCTTTTGGAAATTTAAAACAGATTTAATGATCCTCTTTTCTTTCTTTTCTACTTCTTTTTTTTTTGTATGTGTGGAGGGAACAAAAGAATTGCTAGTTCTCCTTTCCATTATCCTCTCCCACATTATTAATACCAAGTGGGAAAAAAATAGAATCCTTTTTAACAAATAAGTATGGTCAGGCAAAACAAATCCACACATTGAGCATTTCCAAAAATATTTCATTCTCTGTTTTAAGTCTCTTTCTCCTCTTTAAAAATGTAGATAGCCAGACTTCCAGTCAAGATGGCGGTGTAGAAGCAGCGAAAGTTCAGACCTCGGAAACCCTTCCTTACCGATTGCAAACAGAGTGCTCCTAGGCCACCGAAATTCAAGCTGAACAACAGGATAGTCCTGGGGAAACCTCCTTCTGGATCTGGATCAAAAGGTACCACACCCCAAAAGCCAGAACCCTAGATCACTCGGATCTAAGGGGTAGACAGAAAGAAGGTCCCAGGACCCATCCCCCCCAACCTAGAGTGCTGAGCCCAAGGTAGCAGCAGGAACCTCAGGGCTCTGAGGACTCTCCTTGAAAGCAACCTGAGCCAGTCTCCGGGGTGCCCAACACAGATGGCAGGGAAACATAGAGAGAAGGGGGAAGCCGGTAGCCCCCTGGCTGGGTTCTTCCATCTGAGTCTCAAGGGAGGTCCCAGCTTTAGGGCACCAGCTGAACCCAATCCCATCAGGAGCCCTCAGAGCTACTGAAAGGACAGAAAATTCAGGGCTGGCAAAGGGGTTGCTCCAAAGAGTTTACCTTGAAAGTAACCCAGGCCAGTTTCTGGGCACTCAACACAGACTGTGGAAGAGGAGGTTGCTGCTTTTCTTTTTTTTTCTTCCTTTTTTTGGCTCCAGGATCGTTCGGCCCACACCACCTGAACCTAATCCCATCAGGAGCCATCAGAGTCCAGGCAGGCCACAACCCCTCCCCCCTTGGAGAGCTGGGTCTTCTGGAGAAGCAGAAACCTAGAGGCCAGGTCAAGATGGCAGCCTAGAGGGAGCATAGACCTGGCAGCCTGGCCAGAGCTTTGGAGATCCTCCATATCTGCTCCAGCCGTCCAGGAAGTTTGGAGCTCAGAGTAAACCCAGCCCAACTAAGCTGAGCTCAATCCCTTCAGAGGTCTCCAGAACATAGGGAAGCCCAGGCTCCCCATCCATCCTCATTGACTGCTGGACTTTAAGCCAATAAAAAGCCTCCAGAGGACAGGAAAGCTCAAACCCCCAACCACCCTCCCTCAGAGATTACACCAAGAGATCCTCTGTTAAAGCTCCAAGAGGGGAGACTGATAGAAGTCCCTAAAAAACAAAAAAATGAGAGGAACAAGAGCACAGACAAATATGGGGAGGAAAGAAGGGGTGAATTTGAACAAACAACAGAAACAGAAGAAAGAAACTACAAGAGACAGCTACTACTCACCAAATGGAACAGAGGGGGAGAGATCAGCAAATGATAAACCAGAAATCCCAGCGAAGTGGATACAGGCTGTGGAAGAACTCAAAACACAACTAAGAGAGGGTGAAGACAATTGGGAAAAGAACTTAAAAATTAAGATAAGTCATCTGGAAACAGAGGCACTTGAACTAAAACAACAAAATAGCGTCCTGAAAGCCAAAATCAACCAGCTGGAAAATGAGGCAAAGGAGATGAAAGATGAGATAAAGAGGATGAAAGACGATCTTCAAAGAAACTCAGACCAGAAGGAAAAAGACGACCAAAAAGCCAAAGATGAAATCCAATCTTTAAGAACCAGAGTAAAACAACTAGAATCAAGTGACCTCACAAGGCAGCAGGACACTATAAAACAAAACAAAAAGAATGAAAAAATTGAGGAAAATGTGAAGCATATCATTCACAAAACAGACAATTTAGAAAATTGTTCAAGAAGAGACAATTTAAGGATAATTGGACTACCAGAAGACCACGACAAAAGAAAAAGCCTGGACATAATACTAGAGGAAATTATTCAGGAAAACTGTCCCAAAATCCTAGAACAAGAGGGGAAAGTGGAGATTGAAAGAATCCACAGATCACCCCCTGTATTTAATCCCCAACTGACAACACCAAGAAATGTTATAGCCAAATTCAAAAATAATCAGATAAAAGAACAGGTATTACAAGCTGCCAAGAAGAAACCATTCAGATACCATGGAAACATGGTGAGGATAACACAGGATCTGTCTGCATCCACACTGAAGGACCGAAAGGCATGGAATATGATATTCTGGAAAGCAAGGGAACTAGGACTATAGCCAAAAATAAAATACCCATCAAAACTGACTATATTCTTACAGGGGAAAGTATGGTCATTTAACACAACAGAAGAGTTCCAAGCATTCATAAATAAAAGACCAGACCTGAACAGAAAATTCGAAGTCCAACCACAGAACTCAAGAGAATCATCAAAAGGTAATTAAAAAAGAGGGGAAAAACAACCACAATGACAAAAAAGGTTTTTTTAAAGAGACTCAATAAGTTAAAATGATATGTATCCCTATAAGAAAAGAGGTCATTGGCAACTCTTAAAAACTGTTGCTATCACCTAAGCAGCTAGCAGAACTACACTCGGAGGGAACAGTGACAAACTGTATAGGATGAAAGGACAAGACATAAATAGATATATAGATATATGCATGCATAAATACATATACATGTGTATGTATGTATATATATATATATATATATATATATATAAATGACTAAAGCTAAAAAAGAAAAGAGGTTATGACTAAAAGAAATGGGAAAAGAAGCAAATGGGGGTAAATTTATATGTCACAAAGAAGCTCATGGCGGGAGGGGGAGAACATCGATACACTGGAAGGGTAAAGAGGTTGGAGATAGGAAATACTCAACTCTTACGTACTTTGAAACTGACCCAAAGAGGGAAGAACAATCGAATCCATTGGGGAAGAGAATAGATTTGCGCCCTATAGGGGAGTAGAAGGGTAAAAAAACAGACTGGCGGGGAGGGAAGCAGTATAAGGGAGGGAGAGGGTGGGGGGGGAATTTTTAAAAAGACTACAGGGGAAAATAAGGGAGGGAATAAGAAGCGAGTGGGGTAGAAAGGGAAATACAAGGGGGACTGATTTAAAGTAAATCACTGGACTAAAAGGTAGAGCTGAAGAAGAAAGGTTAGAATTAGGGAAGGATATCAAAATGCCAGGGAGTCCACAAGTGACAGTCATAACATTGAACGTGAATGGGATGAACTCACCCATAAAACGTAGACGAATAGCAGAATGGATTAGAATCTAAAACCCTACCATATGTTGTCTCCAAGAAACACACATGAGGTGGGTAGACACCCACAAGGTCAGAATTAAAGGATGGAGTAAGACCTTCCGGGCCTCAACTGACAGAAAGAAGGCAGGAGTGGCAATCATAATATCTAATAAAGCCAAAGCAAAAATAGACCTGATCAAAAGGGATAGGGAAGGTAATTATATTTTGTTAAAAGGGACTTTAGATAATGAGGAAATATCACTAATCAACACATATGCACCAAATAATATAGCACCTAAATTTCTAATGGAGAAACTAGGAGAATTGAAGGAAGAAATAGACAGTAAAACCATATTAGTGGGAGACGAACCAACCATTATCAAATTTAGATAAATCAAATCAAAAAATAAATAAGAAAGAGGTAAAAGAAGTGAATGAAATCTTAGAAAAATTAGAATTAATAGACATATGGAGAAAAATAAATAGGGATAAAAAGGAATACACCTTCTTCTCAGCACCACATGGCACATTCACAAAGATTGACCATACATTAGGTCACAGAAACATGGCACACAAATGCAGAAAAGCAGAAATAATAAATGCAGCCTTTTCAGACCACAAGGCAATAAAAATAATGATCAGTAATGGTACATGGAAAACAAAATCAAAAACTAATTGGAAATTAAACAATATGATATTCCAAAATCATTTTGTTAGAGAAGAAATCATAGAAGCAATTAATAATTTCATCGAGGAAAATGACAATGGCGAGACATCCTTTCAAACCTTTTGGGATGCAGCCAAAGAGGTAATCAGAGCTAAATTCATATCCCTGAGTGAATATATTAACAAACTAGGGAGAGCAGAGATCAATCAATTGGAAATGCAAATAAAAAAACTCGAAAGTGACCAAATTAAAAAACCCCAGCAGAAAACCAAACTAGAAATCCTAAAAATTAGGGAGAAATTAATAAAATAGAAAGTGATAGAACTATTGATTTAATAAATAAGACAAGAAGCTGGTACTTTGAAAAAACAAACAAAATAGACAAAGTACTGGTCAATCTAATTTAAAAAAGGAAGGAAGAAAAGCAAATTAACAGCATCAAAGATGAAAAGGGGGACAGCACCTCCGATGACGAGGAAAGTAAGGCAATCATTAGAAATTACTTTGCCCAATTATATGGCAATAAATACACCAACTTAGGTGATATGGATGAATATATAAAAAAATACAAACTGCCTAGACTAACAGAAGAGGAAATAGAATTCTTAAATAATCCCATATCAGAAAATGAAATCCAACAGGCCATCAAAGAACGTCCTAAGAAAAAATCCCCAGGGCCTGATGGATTCACCAGTGAATTCTATCAAACATTCAGAGAACAGTTAATCCCAATACTATACAAACTATTTGACATAATAAGCAAAGAGGGTGTTCTACCAAACTCCTTTTATGATACAAACATCGTACTGATTCCAAAACCAGGCAGGTCAAAAAGAGAGAAAGAAAACTATAGAACAATCTCCCTAATAAATATAGATGCAAAAATCTTAAATAGGATACTAGCAAAAAGACTCCAGCAAGTGATCAGAAGGGTCATCCACCATGATCAAGTAGGATTTATACCAGGGATGCAGGGTTGGTTCAATATTAGGAAAACCATCCACATAATTGACCACATCAACAAGCAAACCAACAAGAACCACATGATTATCTCAATAGACGCAGAAAAAGCATTTGATAAAATACAACACCTACTCCTATTAAAAACACTAGAAAGCATAGGAATAGAAGGGTCATTCCTAAAAATAATAAACAGTATATATCTAAAACCATCAGCTAATATCATTTGCAATGGGGATAAACTAGATGCATTCCCAATAAGATCAGGAGTGAAACAAGGATGCCCATTATCACCTCTATTATTTGACATTGTACTAGAAACACTAGCAGTAGCAATTAGAGAAGAAAAAGAAATCAAAGGCATCAAAATAGGCAAGGAGAAGACCAAGTTATCACTCTTTGCAGATGACATGATGGTCTACTTAAAGAATCCTAGAGATTCAACCAAAAAGCTAATTGAAATAACCAACAACTTTAGCAAAGTTGCAGGATACAAAATAAACCCACATAAGTCATCAGCTTTTCTATATATCTCCAACACAGCTCAGCAGCAAAAACTAGAAAGAGAAATCCCATTCAAAATCACCTTAGACAAAATAAAATATCTAGGAATCTACCTCCCGAGACAAACACAAGAACTATATGAACATAACTACAAAACACTTTCCACACAACTAAAACTAGACTTGAACAATTGGAAAAACATTAACTGCTCATGGTTAGGAAGAGCCAATATAATAAAAATGACCATCCTACCCAAACTTATTTATCTATTTAGTGCCATACCTATGGAACTCCCAAAAAATTTCTTTACTGATATGGAAAAAAACATAACAAAGTTCATTTGGAAGAACAAAGGAACAAGGATATCCAGGGAAATAGTGAAAAAAAATACAATGGACGGTGGCCTTGCAGTCCCAGATCTAAAACTTTATTATTAAGCAGTGGTCATCAAAACAATTTGGTACTGGCTAAGAGACAGAAAGGAAGATCAGTGGAATAGACTGGGGGCAAGTGACCTCAGCCAGACAGTATACGATAAACCCAAAGATCCCAGGTCTTGGGACAAAAATCCACTATTTGATAAGAACTGCTGGGAAAATTGGAAGACAGTGTGGGAGAGATTAGGAATTGATCAACACCTGACACCCTACACCAAGATAAATTCAAAATGGGTGAAAGACTTAAACATAAAGATGGAAACCATAAGTAAATTGGGTAAACACAGAATAGTATACATGTCAGACCTTTGGGAGGGGAAAGACTTTAAAACCAAACAAGACATAGAAAGAATCACAAAATATAAAATAAATAATTTCGACTACATCAAATTAAAAGGCTTTTGTACAAACAAAACCAATGTAACTAAAATCAGAAGGGGAACAACAAATTGGGAAAAAATCTTCATAGAAACCTCTGACAAAGGTTTAATTACTCAAATTTATAAAGAGCTAAATCAATTGTACAAAAAATCAAGCTATTACCCAATTGATAAATGGGCAAGGGACATGGATAAGCAGTTTTCAGATAATGAAATCAAAACTATTAATAAGCACATGAAGAAGTGTTCCAAATGTCTTATAATCAGAGAGATGCAAATGAAAACAACTCTGAGGTATCACCTCACACCTAGCAGATTGGCTAACATGACAGTTATGGAAAGTAATGAATGCTGGAGGGGATGTGGCAAAGTAGGGACATTAATTCATTGCTGGTGGAGTTGTGAACTGATCCAGTCATTCTGGAGGGCAATTTGGAACTATGCACAAAGGGCGATAAAAGAATGTCAACCTTTTGATCCAGCCATAGCACTGCTGGGTCTGTACCCCAAAGAGATAATGGACAAAAGGCTTGTACAAAAATATTCATAGCTGCGCTCTTTGTGGTGGCCAAAAACTGGAAAACGAGGGGATGCCCATCAGTTGGGGAATGGCTGAACAAATTGTGGTATATGTTGGTGATGGAATATTATTGTGCAAAAAGGAATAATAAAGTGGAGGAATTCCATGGAGACTGGAACGACCTCCAGGAAGTGATGCAGAGCGAGAGGAGCAGAACCAGGAGAACATTGTACACAGAGACAAACACACTGTGGTATAATCGAACGTAATGGACCATTAGTGGCGGTGTAATGTCCCTGAACAATCTGCAGGGATCTAGGAGAAAAAACACTATCCATAAGCAGAGGACAAACTGAGGGAGTAGAAACACCGAGGAAAAGCAACTGCCTGACTACAATGGCTGAGGGGACATGACAGAGGAGAGACTCTAAACGAACTCTCTAATGCAAATACTAACAACATGGCAATGGGTTCAAATCAAAAACACATGTGATACCCAGTGGAATCACGCATTGGCTATGGGGGGTGGGAGGGAGGAAAAGAAAATGATTTTTGTCTTTAATGAATAATGCATGGAAATGATCAAATAAAATACTATAAAATTAAAAAAAATGTACATAGCCTCCATTACCATAAGTCTTTTGGAGTTACAGTTGGTTATTTTTCAGGGATGTTAAGTATTTCAAAGTTGCACTTTTGTCCAATGTCATCATTGCTATATATTTTCTTTCTCCCCAGTTCTGCTCAGTTTATTCTCTACAACTTTGGAGTTTAGGTTGAAAGAAGGGAGGGAAACCCTGGGTTGAAGATACAGATGAGTGATAGGTATTTTTAGCAACCTGACCTGTTAGGGTATTCCTCTCCAAAGACAGAGAGTAAAAATGGCTCCTCTGCCTTGGGCCAGAGCACTCTGGTGGGCAGGCTATTGCAGACTCTGTGACAAGATAGAGAACACCTCAGCAGAAGGCAATGATTGGTTGGCTAGAAAGTTTGCTGAGCCTAGATGCTCCCGTGATGTCCCTCTCTGCTTGAGACAGAGAGCAGTAACTGTTGATCCAGGAGTTTGACGTAACCTGAATCTGAGAAAGCTCTCCTTCCTGGACAGAAAACCTCCATCCACCAACCTTCCTTCTTCTTGCTGATATTGATCTAACTGCTTGTTATACAACAAGACATATTAATTTTGGGATAGAATAACAAGGCTGAGGTTAGGGAAGAGGTTCCCTATGCTAAAAACACAGACTGCTGGCAGGGTCCTTTCAGCTCTCAGCTGACTGCTGTGATTGGTCTGGAAGCCCTCTCTGGCTTCTTGATTCTCCTATGCTAGCTAACCTAAGCTAAACTAAAGAAGCAGCAATGTCTCTAGGTGTAGCTGGCATGGATGGAGAAGTTCTGACTTTGGACTGTCCCAGCCTGCCCTCCAGGGTAAAACCCAGTCAGGCAGCTGAATGTCCAATCAGTCCACACAGGTCTTGAATTCACAGAGAGAGACAATCAGTAAGCAGTCATAGCAAGCATCAGATATGACAGGGAAATCCTCCGGAAATGGAACTGTGCCAATCCTGAAGTGGGTATAGGAACTGTTATCTCTCCAGGGTTCAGAAACTGAACTGATTCAGAGTTTGTTGGTCTCCCAGAAACCCTTGCTTCTGAACATTCCATCTGCCCATGTCTGTCATCTCTGCTTCTTCTGCATTTGATCTCATATCTGTGTAGAATCTCCTTCTTCAAGGTTTAAAAGTGATATTACTGGGTCACATCATATACAAGTTTGTTATATTTTCAAATTGCTTTCCAGAATGGCTGAGACAATTCTTAACTCCATCTACCATGCAATAATGTTTGTCTTGTCATAGCTACTTTGATAATTGTCATTTTCCTTTTGTGGTTATACTTGATAATTAGCTTTTTTGACAAAATCAGTTAAATTAATTTTAATTCCTTTAATTATTAGTAAAGAACATTTTTAATGTCTGTAATAGTTTAGATTTATACCTTGGAAAACTGATCATTTATATATATTTAACTATCAGAGAATAGCTGTTTTTCTAATATGTATTTAACTCCATTCTTTATAAACCTTAGACGACAGTCTTTTATGAGAAAACTTTGTTGCAAAGACAAGATAGTTGGAATGATTTTTCTACTATGTTTTTCCCTTCTAGTTTTAAGTGCATAGTTTTGTGCAGAAACTTTTTTTATTTAATAAAATTTGCCATCTTATAATCTATGATGATTGTTTTTATGGCCATGAACTCTTTCTCTGACCCTAATTGTTGTATTTTCTTCATTGCTCCTCTAATTTATGATGTAACCCTTTATATACAGGACAATATGCATTTTGAGATCATTGTGGAATACATTGTGAGAAGTTGGCCTATATCTGTTTTCTGTTAGGCCCTTTCCAATCTATATGAGCAGTTTTCATTAAATAGTGATTCCTTAAACTTATTATAGACTTTGGGTTAAAAAAGAAAACCTCTATTTCTTTTGAAGATGATAAAAGGAAAACTCTACCCTTTTGATCCTTTTTAAAAACTTCATTAAAGAAAAAACAATGAGTGTTCTCCGGGCTGAAATTCACTAACTCTCTAAACTTTGAATGAAGTTCGAGCCAAAGGGATTGGTCCTTATATACACCAATCCTGCACCTGGAATCAGGGATGTGTAGCCCCTCCCTAGCACAGGATTGGTCCAATTCAAGATCAATTCCATGCCAGGAAGTAGGGGGCATGGTCACTCCCCCAGCATGGGATTGGTCCACTGAAGACCAATCCCATGACAGGAAGTAGTAGGGAGAGACCCTGAGGCACACTGGGGGATGAAGTTTAAAACCCACACTTTGCTTGTGTATATTTTATATTTTATATCATATATGTTCTGTTAATTGATCTTTTTATTATCAGTTCTAAATTGTTTGATTGTTGCTGCTTTGCAGTGTAGTATTTAATATCTAGTTTTAGTAGGCCTACTTCCTTCCCATTAAAAAAACAACAACTATTTCCCCAGAAAATCTTGGCCTTTGGTTTCTCCTGTTGACAATTTAATTATCTGATGTCAATTAAAAATTTTTTTTTCTGGCCCCCTTCAGTAATATTTTCACAGTTTGACATGGCATTGAATAAAAGACATTAATTCAGATAATATTTTTGTTATATTGACACAGCTTAAACATGGGCAATTAATGTTTTTTCACTCAGTTAGGACTGTGTTTATTTCTGTGAATTGCATTCCTATAGTTTCTGTATATGTCATTCTGTTTTGCTAAATATTTTATACATACTATCTGTTAGATTTAAATTTAGGATCAAAGACTAAATATATTAATTATAGGTCACCAAGGATTTCGCTTATAAAAATCCTAAATGAAACACTCAAGTCAGTATGGAATTTTTTGGTGATTTAATTACAACAGGAGAAAGAAATTATTAGAGGGAGAGAGAGAGGAAGAGAAGAAAGAGAGAGAGAAGAAAAAAGAGTTTAACTCAACCACCTTGGCTCAGGCTGAGCCACATGGGAGTTTAAGGCCTTGGAGAGTCAAGGCAGAGAAGGTAGTCAGTTCTTATCGCTCACATGACCAATCTGAAGGAAAGCTGTCTGCAGGCCTCCTATCAGCTCCAGCTCTAGGATTGAACTGGCCTCTAGCCCTCTCCACAGGAAGTCCCGAGAACCTCAGAGGCTGTTCTCTACCTCACTTCCTACATCTTACATGTGCCAATGATAGCTCAAGCTTGGCTTAGGACAGCCTAGGGGGGCAGTTAGTTGTTTCTGATTTGTCATTAGCTAGCACATGCCTGTGCAGTGTGGGTGTTCACATTCTTGGGTGCTAGACCAAACAAGATGGAGGAAATTGTAAAATCACAATCCCCCCTGATGATGATTGGGGAACTAGTCTCCCCAATTGATCACTAAACATAAGTGTCCTGAACACCAAAAATTTCTGAATGCAGGCGTATACAAACTTTTACCCTCTAAGAGGAAAACTATAATAGTTATAGATAAGGGGGAAATAGAGGAGAGAGAGAGAGAGAGACAGCAAAACCAATGTTTTGCTGGGCGCATTGATAAAAGCCAATTAGGGGGCAGTACCCTTTGGCATAAGAGTATACATTCAAAATAAATGTTCAATCAACCTTCAGTTCAATCAACTGCACCCCAAGGATCATTCTGGATCTTCCTGTAGTGTAAGAGTTTAGGTATCTTTCTGCACAGTTCATTATCTGGATTTAGGAGTTAGCAAGCTTCTTCTCTGAAGATCTTTCTCGAACAAAATTTAAATCTTGGATTTTATGAAAATACAATACCCCCTGAAGAAGGTGTTGAAAAATGGAGATTTGAACCCCAGACTTCAATCCCCAGAATTCCTTGGCAGTTCCCAGAATTCCCTATAATATTACCTGAATTCCCACCTGGGCCGAAAACAAAAATTGTATTTAAACTGACTGTACCACCTACTTGGTCTCTCTGCTTCCATTTCTAAGGACACACAGGCAAGATGTGAGTGGCTGTGAATGGACTATGTGCCCTAGACACGTGTTTTCTTATTTTGTATTTTCTTTATCCTTGATTTCTAATAATCTTTAATAAACCTCTAAAAATATAATACTTTTAGTAGCAAAACTAAATTTTAACTGTTACAGATTATAATTTTTAATGTAATTTCTCATTCCATGCTTCTGAGTGGGATTTTTGGTAAATAGAGAGACTTGAAATTAATATATATGTGCATATCTTACTACTTAAATTAATAATCATTTTGATGATGTTAGTTGACTTGCCTTGATGACCATCATATCATCTGTAAAAAGCAATGATTTTGTTTTTTCTGTAACTATTTCCTCAATTTTTTCTTTTGTCTGTTTGATCTGTAGCTAATATTTCTAGTACTATACTATGTGTAATATACTAGGTGTAATAGTGATAATGGACAGCATGTTTTTAGCCTTGATCTTATTTGAAAGGTCTTATTTATAGTGCTCTTGTGATAAAAACAAATATATATATATATATAAAATTCTGTTTTTCTGAATTCGTTTGTGAGGTTTGGGTACCCTAGTATATAATCAGTTTTGTAAAGATTCTATGCATATGTTAAGCATGAAATATATATTCCTCTTTTCTTTTTTAGTATTTAACTTGTTACTTTATGTGCATATACATGTACATACATTCATATATGCATATATTTATATATTCAGCAAAATACAGTAAAAAAATGTTATCAAGGAATTGTGGTAAAAAAAGATCAGCTATTCCTGTGGCAAGGGTGAAGCATCATAGATTACCAGCCAGAGTGCTCCACTGCTACCTTTGAGATTTCAGGAAACATCAAGAAAAGCTTCCAGCATATTAGGTGAAAAATTTCTGATGCACATATGAGAGAGCATGGGCAAGAGTATACAGTACAGGAATGCATGAATTAAGTGCTGTTAGCATTACTGGAGTTCATTGCCAAATGGAGCACCAGATATAGTACTGGGCTCAGAGTCAGAAAGGCTTGAGTTCAGATTCTACTTCTGGTCCTTTATAGCTTTGCAACCCCGGGGATCTGATAGTATCATAGATTTAGAGCTAGCAGGGATCTCAGAGGTCATCTAGACTAATATCCACTTCATAGAGATTAGGAAACCAAGGTTAAATAACATATTCGAAGTTACCTATGTGATACATAGCAAAGTAATCTTTAAACACAAGTCCTGTTACTATGGATTCACTACTCTCTCAAGTCAATTAACTTCTACCTGCCTCAGGTAATTTACCTGTCATGTCCAGAAATGATAGTCCTTAATTGCTCAAAGGTTGGATCATAGTTTGGAATCTACTGAAGTGTTTGAGATCTGCATCGATGACAGAGACACACACTTTTATGTGCATAGACAGATCCTCCATTTACATGCAAATTCCCTATGTATTTTCATATCTAGCACTTCTCTATTTCCATTTTAGTCAGTCATAAGATCTGCTTGTCCCAAAGTTATGAGTTCTTACAGATCTCCAGAGTAATATAATTATTCAGTATCAAATTAGACCTCAAAACAAATATGTTTGACAATCTGGCTCAGCCACATTATGAGATCAAGTTATAGGGTGCTTCCTTTTCATAAAGACCTTATAGTGTCTTATGAAATTCTGAGCCTCTCAAGTCATGATATATTCCCCTTGACTATCACCTTTCCTCCTATCCCAAACCAGAAATAAAATAACAGTTTCATATTCTAAGTCCCATGAATATCTTCATGTGAGCCTACAGTAATCAACTGAGAAACACTGACTCTTTCTCTGTCAATGAGATTCATCTTATTAGCCATTAGTTCTTGTATTGTGCTCCTTTTCATCCCTGGCTTTCCAAATATCTTAATACTTGGTAGCTTTTATCAGCTATCAAACACTTCAAATTCTACAATTGATTAACCCACATCAATTATGCAAGTTAATTTAACATAATAAATGTTAACCTGCCTAATTATGCCTGTTTAATGATGTCCCTCCATTGTTAAACAATTAGCTTTATATTATATCCATTCTAAGTCTTTAGGTTCTAATTTAAAAATAGCCTACCTATCACATAGAGCAGATTTATTGGACTGGAAAGACTCAGGATTTTTAGTTTTGGCTCAATTCAATATTCAATTTCTTCCAGGGGGAAAAAAAGGTTTTTTAGCCTATTTTCCCACACAAGACTGTCTTTGATGCACACACTCTACATTTCAAAAAAAAAAAAAAAAGCTGGCTTCATTGCTCATCCTTAAACTTGACATCCCATTGTCCTCCCCTGTTCCTTTACACAAATATTGTGCCAATTTCATACTCCCTCCTCATTTCCATCTTTCAGAATCAATAGCATTGTTGAAGGCCCACAACAAGTGTCAACTCTTCCTGATTTGTATTAGTGTCTTTTAAATTTTCAAATACAGATTTGTCTGTTTGTATACAGTTTGTATCTCACCCCACACAGTTGAATATACATTCCTTATGGACAGGACTTGATTGTTTCTTAAATGTAGGTTTTATGTCTCAAATACACAATATAGTGTTTTGAACATAATATTCACTTAATACATGTTTGTCATTTATTCAATAAACTTTTATTAGGTACCTTCTACAGGCTAAGTGTTACTGTGGTTATTGAGGACACACTAATCTTACATTCTAATGTAAGTGGGACAGGGACAAAAGACACAAAAATGGATATGAGATAAATGTAAATTAACTTCAATTGGTACGAACTACTAGGGTATCGGGGAAAAAAAAATCCCTTGTTGGAGATGTCACTTGAGTTAAGCCTTAAAGGGATCAAGGGATTCCAAGAGGTAGAGGTAAGAGAAATGTCATGGATTCAGGAGATAGATTATCTTGTACATTATCATGTACAAGAAGTAATAAGTATCTTGGTTTAGGCTAGAAAATAGCCAACACAAGTGTACGTAATATGTACTCATTCTGCAAAAATAACTTGGAACCATAATGTAAAGGGCTTGAGCAAAAAATAAAAAGGAGTTTGTTTTTCTCCTAAAGGTGATAGGGAACCATTGAAGGTCCTTGAGCAGGAGACTGACATGGTCAGACTTATAATTTAGAATCAGCTTAATGTAAATCTATATCCCAATAAAAATGACTAAGCAAGGTTATTCATTGTATACACCTTATAGCTATCATATTATAGTTGTTATTGCAAGATTACAGTTGCTGTTCATTCCATGCCCCATGTGCCACAAACTCTGCGCCTCAACCTTTGGACTTCCAAGCCACGTGAGGGTACATCAATAGATGATAATGCACAAAGACAATAGTCATTCTCGGCTTCCGAGAGACCACTACTGCAGTTGCTGTGTTTCTAAGAGCGGATGAAATTTACTCAACCCATTACCTAAATACTCTTCCATATTGTGTACTTATAGATACTTTGCTTCAATCAATTTATTCTTTTTCTTTCTTAACCCATAAGCCTAGATGACATTTATACATCCTGGCCTCAAAGGATACTCAAATCTCCTTATTCTATGTCAACATAGCATTCCAATTGATGCCACCCCACACTTAGTTTAAAGCTAAACCTATGGAATGAGAGAAATCTATACTGGAGTCGCTTGGCCATACAGTGAGATTGAATAGCTCCTGGCATCGACATTTGGATTTCTTATCGTCACCCTTTAATTGTCTCCTGTATCTGGAGAGAATTTAGTTACACCATTCTTTCAATTAGAACAGAAAGGGATTAGATCAGATATTGCTGGAACTTGTGTTTCAGTGAGCTGCTCCCTGAGGACCAGAATAGTAAGTACATTAGCTCTCCTGGAGCCTGAAAGTGGCATTTTACGAGACTATTTCACAAATAAAATTTCATAAAATCACAGATTTGGAACTAGAAAGGACCATAGAGGCTATGAAGTTCAACTACTTCATGTAATAGATGTGATAACTGAATCTTGGAGATATTAACTGATTTGTCCCGGATCACAAAAAATTTTGGAAGTAAGATTTAGATCTCTTTCTGTCTCCACACTCACCACTCTGTCCAATACTTTACATGCTTCCAATGTATAAAACAGGAGTTTTTGAAAACCAAAATAAAGATATAGTGAGAGGCTATGTGACATAGGAGAACAAGGGCTGGATACAAGAAGTCCTGGGTTCAAATTCTGTTTCAGATCAGTACTAAATATGTGACCCATGACAAGTCTCTTAACTGCCAAACCTCATTTCCTCATCTTTAAAATGAAAGGATTTCTCTCAGTTATGTCCAGGATCCCATCTAGCTTTAAATCTATGATCAGTATCATAACATCACAAAGGCAAGATGAAATGTTGCATAATGGATCAAGGTTTAGCTTTAATGTCAGGAAAATGTGAGTTCAAGTCCTGCCTCTGGTATTAGCTGTGTGATCATGGATAAATGACATGACCTTTTCACTGTCTCAGGCCACTCTCCAGGGCAATAGTTGTCAGAGTTATCAATCTACATCAGTGGAGGGGGTGCTACACCAGAATTCCCAATACTCATTAAAATGAGAGTACTGAACCCCAAAATATCAGTTTAATAGCATAGTTAAAAAATCAAGTAATTTTTCTAAGAGGCAAAGTAGTAAACAATCTCTCAAAGTACATATCTTCTCTAGGAAATATCTGGTAAATCACTTAAAAAAAACTTCTTAGCTTCTATCATATAATTGACATTCCTTCTCAGGCAGAAGAGCAGTAAATGATAGACAATGGAGGTTAAGCAACTTGCCCAGGGTCACACAGCTAGGAAATGTTTGAATCCAGATTTGAACCCATGACCTTCTGTCTCATATGCACCTGGCTTTTTATGCACGAAGACTTTTAATTACCTCCAAATATAACTTTCCATTGATACCAGACAATTATAGGACAAATGCAGACAAAATGTAAGTGATGTAGCGTTTTTACTTGCTCTAGAAATAATAACTATTAACAGAGATGAAATATAATTTTGTTGAAGTTTTCTAGTAATAGTAATGTTTAGCAAACCAAATTGGTTTTGTTTTAATTCATTATAACCTGAGCTAAACTAAATAAATACATGACAATATTCTTAGTATCAGCATCAGTGTTGGAGAGGCTGCATGGAGTAGTAAATATAAGACCAGCACTTGATTTGGGAATACCTGGATTCTTATCTTGCTTCTGATATGACATCATCATAACTACTAGCATTTCTACAGTGTCTATAGCATGCCAGACACTGCATTAAGTACCTTGTAAATATTTGAGATAGCCAGGTGTTATTTTCATCTTGTAGTTGAAGAAACTGAAGAAAAAAGAAGTTAAGTGACTTACCCAATGTCACACAGCCAGTAAGTGTTTGAAGCCACATTTGAACACGGGTATTTTAGACTTCAAGTCTGGCTCTCTGAGCTATATTGGGTTGCCTAGTTGTCTCAATTGACATAAGCAATATACTTGACCTCTCAGTGTCCTCAAGTGTCAAGTAAGTCATCGATATACTATAAATTCTGTTAGTTGTTGATTTGTACGAGTTGAAGGAGTTTCCTCACCAGGAGTTCCTGAACTCTTTTCAGAATTAATGATCCAGACCAAAATAAACCCAGAATTGTTAAAAAAAAAAAAGTAGTTTAGAATACCATAAATCGAGTTAAGAGAGACAGACAGAGACACAGAGAGCATAAAAGAGGGAGAGAGGATTTAATCATTTTCTGTTGTATCTGACTTTGTGACCATATTTGGGTTTCCTTGACAAAGATAATAGAGTGGTTTATCATTTCCTTTTCCAGCTCATTTTATAAATGAGGAAACTGAGGCAAACTGGGTTAAGTGACTTGCCCAGCTAGTAAGTGTCTAAGGCTTACTGCATCAGCTAACTACCCTAAAGTTAAGAGTTAAAATGCTGTTAAATAAATCAATTCCCTTTATACTTTTACATATCAAAAGTAGCTCTGCCAATTAACAGCTATGAGACTTTGGGCAAATCATTTCAACTCTCTAGGCCTCAGTGTCCTCATCTGTAAAACAAAACTAATGATACTGATCGAACCTACATTATGGAATTGCTGGATAACTCAAATGTATATAAAAGCATTTTGCAAATAACTAAGAAATATAAAGATTATTTGTTCAGTAGCTTTGAAAACTCCTAAGCATGATTAGTATGAATTATCTTAAGCATAATAAATGTGAATTATATTACAATTGCTACTATTGTTGATGTTGTTGCTACTATGTACTTCCATGAGGACTGTAGAAGTAAATATCATTTCTTCTCTGTCCCTTTGCTGTCTAAATGAACTATTTGCATACAACTCAACAAGCCTTTAGATAATCTTTGATTCATGGGATGTAACTGATAGATTTTCATTATAACTGCATGAGAGTAGTAGAGAATCTCATTCTTCTGGGCACAAATTATTAAGCCAAAATGAAGGAGGCTATAATTTTTGGAAACTGAGGATAGTAGATTCACTGT